>NC_061803.1:30388673-30714673 GCF_021462225.1 Girardinichthys multiradiatus | reverse complement strand
CTTTTTTAGACAACACCTTCTGTGTTTAACTTAAAATAACTCCTTCCATTTGTACAACCCTAAAGGTCATTTGTTTGTAGCCTTCAGAACAACCCATAGGGACATGCTCTACACTAGAAGAACTAATTTCCCATTTAGGGCTATTGTTATTTACAAAATATTATTCGTACACGTATTGTGTGGTTGGTAATTTTATGAAACAATATTGTCTTCCTAAAATATAAGAGAACATGATGATAGAACACTAGAGCTGTTCTAGGAAAACAGCTGATGAACAGAACTGAAATCTAGCTAAATTCTGCATCATGAGATGCTTATAAATGAAGTCAGTGGAACAGGGCCGTGCAGAGACCACTAAAGGGGCAGGTGCTCAAAGTAGAACAATGGCGCAAGGGCATAGTCTGATTCTAGGGTGGAATATTAGAAAGAATCTCACATGTTTTTACAGTTCCTTGTACTATGATGTACTACAAAACAGTAAACACTGAGATATATTATTGAATCAAATCTTGGGATCACTATAATACAGAATGCAACACCATGTATACATGTATTAAATATTTTATTAGAGAGCTAGGCCACCAGAGATATTTTGTTTTACACAATTACACTGTTGGAAAATATAAACAGAGGGGTACAATACAACCTTTTAGTGTTCTGTAATAAAGACTTAAATAATAAATAAAGCAGCCTGGATGTCATGAGTGTAGATGGTCCATTCAGAACAGCACAGGTGTATCAACTTTTACATGTCACCATGAGAAAACATAAAACCTACTGACACTGCTAACTGACCATCAAACTTTAGGTAAACCTCTTCTATTTTTTTGTATTTATGTTTTGTGATTACTTACGTACATTTTCTTCTTTCCCTCTTTTTTTCTTAGTCTATTATGTCTTTTTCCTCATTGTCACCCTCCCTGTGTTGACTATAACTTAGTGTCTATTGTTATTTCTGTCTCCATTTCATCTGATCTTTCATTACCTTCTACAGGCAAGAAATTAGTTATCAATTAATCTACAATTAACTACAGTACATCTCAAAATTAATAATAACTATGTAACTCATTGTATTTAAAATTCAACATAAGTGCTCACCAAACATCTCTATGAGACAACACAAAATCTTTGTATTTTTGTTCCTACCTGTTGCGCTCTTTCTAACCCAGTTGGTTAACAATCCTCTACATTTAGCTGCTTCCAACAGCCAACAGACATTTTAATTATTCTCTAAAAATATTGTAAAATGCACTACTTAAAATTCACCCACTACTATCTAATTAGGTATTTTATAATTTTTCAAATGTTATAGAGCAATATTGCCTTGTAAAGAAAATACTCATTATGTTAATTTCTGATATACTGGTCCTTCTCAAAATATTAGCATATTGTGATAAAGTTCATTATTTTCCATAATGTCATGATGAAAATTTAACATTCATATATTTTAGATTCATTGCACACTAACTGAAATATTGCAGGTCTTTTATTGTATGTATGAGCTGTATGTCATGGGTTTTCATGACATACAGCTCATGAAAACCCAAAATTCCTATCTCACAAAACTAGCATATTTCATCCGACCAATAAAAGAAAAGTGTTTTTAATACAAAAAACGTCAACCTTCAAATAATCATGTACAGTTATACACTCAATACTTGGTCGGGAATCCTTTTGCAGAAATGACTGCTTCAGTGCGGCGTGGCATGGAGGCAATCAGCCTGTGGCACTGCTGAGGTCTTATGGAGGCCCAAGATGCTACGATAGTGGCCTTTAGCTCATCCAGAGTGTTGGGTCTTGAGTCTCTCAACGTTCTTTTCACAATACCCACAGATTCTCTATGGGGTTCAGGTCAGGAGAGTTGGCAGGCCAATTGAGCACAGTGATACCATGGTCAGTAAACCATTTACCAGTGGTTTTGGCACTGTGAGCAGGTGCCAGGTCGTGCTGAAAAATGAAATCTTCATCTCCATAAAGCTTTTCAGCAGATGGAAGCATGAAGTGCTCAAAAATCTCCTGATAGCTAGCTGCATTGACCCTGCCCTTGATAAAACACAGTGGACCAACACCAGCAGCTGACACGGCACCCCAGACCATCACTGACTGTGGGTACTTGACACTGGACTTCTGGCATTTTGTCATTTCCTTCTCCCCAGTCTTCCTCCAGACTCTGGCACCTTGATTTCCGAATGACATGCAGAATTTGCTTTCATCCGAAAAAGGTACTTTGGACCACTAGAGCAACAGTCCAGTGCTGCTTCTCTGTAGCCCAGGTCAGGTGCTTCTGCCGCTGTTTCTGGTTCAAAAGTGGCTTGACCTGGGGAATGCGGCACCTGTAGCCCATTTCCTGCACACGCCTGTGCACGGTGGCTCTGAATGTTTCTACTCCAGACTCAGTCCACTGCTTCCGCAGGTCCCCCAAGGTCTGGAATCGGCCCTTCTCCACAATCGTCCTCAGGGTCCGGTCACCTCTTCTCGTTGTGCACCGTTTTCTGCCACACGTTTTCCTTCCCACAGACTTCCCACTGAGGTGCCTTGATACAGCACTCTGGGAACAGCCTATTCGTTCAGAAATGTCTTTCTGTGTCTTACCCTCTTGCTTGAGGGTGTCAATAGTGGCCTTCTGGACAGCAGTCAGGTCGGCAGTCTTACCCATGATTGGGGTTTTGAGTGATGAACCAGGCTGGGAGTTTTAAAGGCCTCAGGAATCTTTTGCAGGTGTTTAGAGTTAACTCGTTGATTCAGATGATTAGGTTCATAGATCGTTTAGAGACCCTTTTAATGATATGCTAGTTTTGTGAGATAGGAATTTTGGGTTTTCATGAGCTGTATGCCAAAATCATCCGTATTAAGACAATAAAAGACCTGAAATATTTCAGTTAGTGTGCAATGAATCTAAAATATATGAATGTTAAATTTTCATCATGACATTATGGAAAATAATGAACTTTATCACAATATGCTGATATTTTGAGAAGGACCTGTACAGGTAGATAAACTTGCTTCTGTTGCTTTTTTCTTTTTTAACCGTGTTCTGTCCGGCAGAGTAGCGCTCAGAATTGTTGTCTGAGTGCCAGGAAAAAGCCCAACAGATTTACTTTCACAAGTGGAGCATTATAGCTAACGGTTTAAAGCTCTGCTTGATATTTATAAAATAAACTTTATTAGAAACCGCTTTGGGATTATTTCAATTGTTACGGACACGGAGACAGAAACAAAAAGGAAAAAAATGAGAAGCACAAAAGAGAGAGAGGTGGGGCAAAAAGGAAAAGAAAGAGAAGGAGAAAAGAATGGAGGAGAGAATGAAGGATTAAGAGAATACAAGACAACGCCCTTCTTGCTTCTGCACCTGCAGAAACATTTATATTAACAGCAATTTTGTACCAATAAGTGCACAGTACCTATGAATGCAAGATGTATTTAGTGGTAAATGTGGCTCAATATAGAACATTTGTGTATCTGTTAACACCTGAATCTGTACACCTGTGGGTCTGAGTGTGAGCATGCTTGTGTATACAAGGTTTCTCCATAAAAATATGCAATACCGAGTGTGCGGAGCCACAGAGCTGCCACCCTGGACCTGGGAAAGGTATAGAAGAGATCCGAGCCATAGACATCCAAAGGCCCCCGAGAGCACAGGAACCCCAGGAGACCCACTGCCGGGACTACTGCAACCCCCACAGAGAAGAGCAGGGGAGAGTCCCAGGGGAACCACCCAGCAGCCACAGTGCAGAAGCCACAAGTACCCATCGGGCAGAGACACCAACCACTGGCAGGTTGTGTGGCAGGGAGGAAATAAACTGATCCAGGAGAGGGAGCAGTCCAAGAGCCAACCTGACACAAACAAACAGGCACACACAGTCACAATACATTCCCACACATCATTTGTACACATAAAAACACTCACACCCACGCAGCCAATGCAAAGACAAACAACAATGGACGTCATACACTCACTCACACTCCCCATACATACTCTATACTCCCAGGTCCAGGTGCCGATACCCCATAGTGGCAACCAGCCCCAGAACCCAGGAGGTGATCCCCTTCCCTCTGGGGGTGGAGACTGGCAGACCTGTATCTTATTTAGATGCTTGCTGAAGTTTTTATTCTAAATTAGAAGTGGTATAATGTTCATCTATCAAAAATGGATGTGCTACACATTGTGATATACAATCTGACTTTTGTTGTTAGTGCTGTGCTACCATTAGAATGAAGGAGTAGTTTATCAAAACACAAGGTTCATCAATGGACAAAAAGAAAATACCCCTAACAGCTCCCAGTGAAAAAAAAGCTATACCACAATATATTTATAACCTTCTAAATAATCAATGCAAATGTTTGTTTACTGGCATCATAGCAATCTGATTCTTCTTATAATTGCTAGCCACCCTTGAGCATGTCTTCACTAATATTTTGATGATGTTGGTAAGTTCCAGGTTGGAAGCCCTCCAAGCCATCACCCCAATTATTAGCTCCCTCCATGTATTTCTTACTTAGATTCAAGTGGGGACAGTCACAAGAAACAGGTTGGTAAAATTGAAAGATGACTTCAAAACCATATCACAAACTAAATAAACAACACTATAAATTCCTGGTAATGCCATCTAATGTATCAATCAGAAATGCTTTGTTTATGGCACAGTCACTCAGGGTTTTCGTTAACTGGTCTAATTGTTTGTCATGCATGCTTGACTCATGTCACCATTCTAGATGTTTCAGCTCATCGCATAACAAATAATTTACTTGTGTATGAAATTTAAGTTCACAACAATCTATCACTTCTGGGGTGCTTACCTGGCTATGTTTACTTGTTTAGCGTGAGGAGTACAAGCAAGCTGTGAACAGGTGTTGTGTTTGAAAATTTGGTTGAATAAATAGAAAATACTGTGAAAATAAACCAAAATAATTATAGAATGAGTTCAAAACTACAGAGCGAAAAAACAAGCAATTATATAAAAAGGACACATGGAAATGTTTGTAGGTGGTGGTCAATTCATCATATTTTGCACTTTTCCATTCATGGCTGTTTACCTGACTTTTATAGGCACAAAACGAAGGTGTTTGCCACAGAATGCATCAATTTGTTGACAACCAGTGATTTAAAATAACTATATATGATCTGATCACATTGTAATGTCAGCAAATATGGGTATGAGACTCCAGTAAATATTGTACTATCTACCAGCAGTATCACGTTCTGGGTTTGGATCGGACCAAAGTGCAGATCTGAGCTTGGCAGCCGCATGAGAGAAAGGCTTCTCTTTAATTAAAGGTCTCCAAAACGTAACAGAATCCAGCATGTCGAGCCAAAAACTTACATGTGTTCACAGTTCTGTAACGTAGCAAAACTGAGCAGAAACAGGGGTAGTGAACAAGGAATACTGACGGAGGAACCAGCGGCGAACAAAGAACACAGACCAACTAATATACAGGGAGAAAAGAAAGACAGGTAATCACAAGAACTAAGAACAGGTGTGGCAAGGAGACATGAAGGCATAAGGGACAGGTGGAACTAATTAACAATAAAGGAAAACATAGACCTAAGCACAGTTAACACAAAAACACAAACCAAATCCAAGGATGTCATACCATGACAAGCAGAAGGTTTGTCCTGATCATAATCAATGGAAGAGATTTTTGGAAAAAAAAAACCTTGTAAAATAACAGAGAATAATTATCAGTTTTATTACCATAACTTATTAAGGTGCTTACCTGGCGAGAGAAATAAACTGATAAACTTTACTTAAAGGGCACATACTACCATGTATTATAGCCATGGAACCAAGCATGTCATATGAAGCATGACACATGAAGAAAGGAGAGATACGAAAGTCTCCAGCTCAAATTTGAGTCCATAAAGTGCCTCCAGTAAGGACAAGGAAGTCATGAGAAATGCTGTCTGGGAATTGTAGCTTGGAAACCGAACAAACCGATACCACAATGAGAGATATAAGAGCGCTCTGTTGCACAATCCCAGTCTTTCCTATTGAGCTACAAAGCTGAACGTAATTAAAAATGAAAGTCTGTGAAAATGAGATATGGCATTTCTGCTTTTTCTTTCTACTTTTCTCTTTCAGTAGTCGCCACAGCGAGTCTGTTCTTGACTCGCATGCTAAGTGTGGCAAACTTTTTATCCTAGATGCCCTTCCTGATGCAACTCTTTACATTTATCTGGGCTTGGGACCCACACAAATAGGACACAGGACACTGTCCCCACTTTTAGGCTGCATTAGATCTGACATTGAAGTACGTTAAGTATTTTGTTTACAGGTACAAAATCAAAGGGCATAGGGACTGAACAGCTACGTGGGGATAAGATTGCCAAAGGAGCAAAATGACAAACATGTGCAAACAAAAAATATCTAAAAAGGGACAACAAATAACTAGAAATAATACAATTGCTACAGTGATTGCATTTGTTACATTCATATAGTGCAGCCCTTAGACCAATATTGAACTTGTTTGTATTTTTGAAAATAAATGCATTTACTGTTGTGGTCCTTGCTGTTCCATTTATGCCTCTTATCAGTTTTTTTTTTTTTCTTTTGAAAACTGGCAGGTTTGAAGAAGCAGCATTTTTAAATGCCTCCAAATGTCAGGTGTGTTTATGGATGCACATCAAGATGCAACTGCTCCCCATGTTAGACTCAGTTTTCCACGTATTTCAAAAGAACACATGGCCAGGCCGTGATGCTGTCATTTTGTTGAGCGTTTGTGGCCCCGCCAGCAGACAAACACGTGGACAGCTGGCGATCAGGCCAGATAGACCAAGATAAATACAGCCAGTACACATAATGCAATGAACCATGGAGAAAATATGGTTGAGACATAGCTTGAGCCAGATGTTTATTTCTATTCCTTACCTCCTGCTGGGTTCAGAAAAATTTGAGGGTGATGTGCCGTCATCTCCTCCTGTGAAGAGATGCTGGGTAAAATAATGTAAACCTAGACAAATGAAGGAAAAGATACTGCTGGCTCCTCATGCAAGCCACCCACCCACCACCCCCACCCCTTAACACCTTGTATCTTCTTCAACACAACAGGGCCTACTTTTATACCAGCTTCTATTGATATCTCCCTTTGGAGTGCAACATAAATTGTATCACTGGCTCCAGGATTGCTAAACAGATTTAAGAAGCTGTTATGGATATTCTGGTGTTGAGGATTCATTTTACATGTAAGAAAAATGTGACTAAACAAAACACCATAATGTTGGCATTAGGCAAATGTAAATGCACTGCATCTCATTTTGGTTTTCTGTGCTGGTAAGTTCCTGCATAGGCTGCATATGAGGTGTCAGCAGTTTGCAGAATATAAAATGCCCTTCTATAATGGAGGGTTAGAAGATCATAGAGATGTTTTTGCTTTTTAATATTTGCCTAGTTTTGCCCCCCTTTTATACTTTCACAGTAATAAAGCTCTCTCAAAAGGTTTACTGCAGTCTGTTTTCCTCTTTTGCAGTTAACCTTTGCTGTGAAATACAACTGTATAGCTACTTTTCCAAGTGCAGTTTTGTGTAAATCTCACTGACTGCAGTTACCGTCTAATTCCTCAAAGCATTTCCCTCTTTAGCTGTAATTTAGTTAGATTAGTGATGCACAAATGCTTGTCATAATATCATGATTTACTATGTAGTCTAGAAACATTGAGTATATTCCATTATTCTAGTTAAATATGGAACAACAATAATGTCTAGCAATAATATTTAGATTAAGCAAAGACCGAAAAGGTTTTTTGCATTCTTAGTCTGAAGAGCCAGTGTGTTTGTATTTTAACAAGCATTTGTGAAATGCTAATGTTTGCATTGATATATAGTGTCATAAAAAACAAGTCGCCCCCTTTACAGATTTACTGACTATGCATTTTTTTTAGACTTAAGTCTTTCAGAAGATCAACTTTTATTTTTAGAGATAACATGAGTAAATATTTAACACATATTTAACACATCGGGCCTCAATCTAAAGAAATTTAAAATTTGATAAGCGACTGGAAAGAGTTATAAAGCCATATCTAAGACTTTGAGACTCCACTAAACCATTGTGAAAGTCATTGTCACCTACTGAAGAAAACGAGAAAGAGTGGTAACCATCCCAGGATTGGCCAGCCAACCAAAATTAGTGCAAAAAAGAGCGCACTGACAACTTATCCAGGAAGCCACAATATAGAACCCAAGAGAACATAGGCCTCACTTGCTTCATTAAGTGTCAGTGTTTTTTATACAACAATAAAAAAGAGACAAGGAACATCATACCAACAGTCAACCATGGTTGTGGTATTGAGGGATGCGTTGTTTATTCAGAACCTACAATAAATAGTGAAACCATTAATTCTGTTATGATTTGGGGTTGTTTGGTTTTTGGTTGCGGGTTTTTCCTCATGTTTCTCACAGTTGAGGTTTTGAATCTTGCGTCTGTTTATTATTTTCCTGGTCATGCTTTAGTTTTTGTCTTCTAGATCATGTTTTGTCAAGTTAGGTTTTTGGATCTGGTTATGCTTTAGTTTCATGTTTTTCTAGTTATGTATTCAAGAGTCTCTTTTCTGCTCTAGCCATGTTTTGTTCTCTCCTGTCTGTTTTCAATTAACTTTATTTGGTTCACCTGCACCTAGCATTCAGTCTCCTCGTTTCACCTGGTTCTTGCTCCATATATACACATCTGTTCTGTTCATTCCTCACGGAAACATTCACTCTGCTCATGCCTAGCCTGTTGTGTCAAGTTCTTCATTCATGCCAAGCAAGTTCTACCTATGTTCATCCACGCCTGCATCTGCAACCATCAATCTGCCTGCAAGTTTGTGTTCTTTTGATTATTAAAATCTTCTACTTACCATCATGCTGCCTGCCCGTCTGCATTCCGGGATCCTCCGCTACTCAAGCCGTGACAAATTCTGCTGTCTACTGGAAAATCCTGAGGAGAATGTCCAGTCATTTCTTGAAGACCTTAAATTCAAACACATTTGGTTATGAAGGACAATGAACCAAAATACACCAACAAGTCCACCTCAGATTTAGAAAATTCTAACTAAGCATTTTGGAGGAGATTGGACAAAGTCCAGACTCGACTCCTAATGAGATGCCGTGGCACACCTTTTAACAGGATTTTTCTGCAAAAAAAAAGTGGTTTTCTTCAAAAGACTCACAATGTGCATGGTTGGTGTTAGTGGTCATGCTAAATTAGGGATAAGCATTTCAAGCGTATGCTATCTATTCATCATTTGTCCATTGTTCTCTTCCTATTCACCACATTGTAGCACCGACTCAAACATTCACACTGTTATATTTTCCCCTCACTAATAAAATGCCACTTTCTTAGAATAGGCCAAACTATGTCAGTGTAACAACTATTATTTAAAAAAAATCTGGTACAAATATGATTCAAGCCGAAACAACGTAATGACAAGAGAAAAGGCATTAATTTCTCAAAAAGTTAAAATATTGATGGGACTCTTACAATTTTCTTTAGAAATATGCAACAAAAAAAAAGAAAAGAAAATAGAAGGCAATGATTAACATACCTTAACCATCTGAAGCTGTGTCACAGACTAGTAAGTGTCCATCCTAGCCAACAAGTTTGTCTGTGGAGGACAAGAGAATATCCGCTGACATTTCCTTCAAAACATCAAAACTGCAAATCGGCAGTTCTGTTGCTTGTTTATGTTTTCTTAACTTGGTTCCCAAATCTGATTGTATTCAAATCATAACAATGCTTCTTTTACATTTGGTCCATTGGATAAGTATCTAATGTATTTCATAAACAAATAAATCTAAAATTCATGCCGCATTTCATCCGACTTTTAATTGTTGCATTTGACACACCCAAAATTTTTTGAAGTGACCAGTTACAGACGCTTCTCTGTTTTTTCACGTTCCATGATGAGCAAGGCTGCTTACAATAGCGTCAACCCAGTCACACAAATAAAAGCCTTGTCACAAGAGTATTTATGAACATTACAGCTGATGTAGGTTGATAAGGTCAGATGCAATCTTTTTACAATTGATACACACATACTGATGTGTAGCATCCATATTCACAATTAAAACCCCAACATGTTTATATCTCTGGCAGATTTCTTAGCTTAACAGAGTCTTTTTAATTTACAAACATGTGTACTCTAACTTAAAGTGGAAATAATGTTGTGAAGCTGCCCAGCCAGAGTCCTGAGTTAAATCTAATGGATAATCTGTGGAGTGAGCCAAAAATAAGGGTGATGGCAAGGAAGCCTTCCAACCTCAAAAACTGAACATCATGAACATCAGAGATAAATCGGCAAAATACGAGTGAAAATATATAAAAAAAACTGCTCAACAATTATAAGAAGGGTTTGCTTGTTGTATTGCCACCAAATATCTTTTTGTTGATTATTAAGAAGGGTATAAATAATTTTTGACGTGTCATTTTTAATTTGAATGTAAGTTAAACTTTTTTTTTTCAAAACTGATTCTGTTTTTTTATTGTTTCACTATAACTCGAAAACATGTATCATAGTTATTCATCTCAATGGGCAGCAGTTGCTGCCATCAGCTCTCTCCCCTATCTCAAAGCAAACAAAGCCAGCACAGGCCTCTCAAAGCAGTCTCTCCCAGCTGCAGTCCGAACAGATCATATTTACACTTCTGTGGACTTCTGGGTACAAATGAGGTTTATTTGTTTGTGTTTTTACCTTATCTTAAAGAGTAAGTTCAAAAATAAAAGTTATATAAAGAAAAATAAACTAAAAAAATACCAAAATTATTAAATGAATTAAAATGATCAAATAAGTAAAAATAACTGCTGGCATTTTCGTGTGACTTTTGTTACCTAGTCCCAACATTGCAAAGCATAGTTTAAAATGACCATTGTGTTTTTACTCCATTTTTCACTGAAGTCTCCACATACTTTCCCACATTTTCTGGACACATATGGGAAACTTGCGGTGCATTCAGGGTAAACTCTGTTCAATTTTATACAAATTCTGACAGAAAATGAAAAAATGTTTTTATATCTTTTGAGGTCCCTGCTGCATTTTCTTATCAAGTGTTTAAACGGAAAAAAGTACATCGTAGAGGCAAACACCTTCATGTTTTCCTTTATGGATTATTCAAAGTATTTGAGGAGGTTCCTTTTTTGTATATTATTGGCATAAATCCAGGCTGAAAATTTGGCTTTGATGTTGCAAGACTAAAACTGAAATCAGGCATATCACCGGGGCTCTCAGATGTGAATACACAGTGAGAAATTCTTGCCTACTTTTGCTCATGGCATCATAACAGCAACTAAGAACAGTTTGATGCTCTGCACAGTTGATTGCTTACAGGGGGTTTGACACTTGAGCAATAAAAAATGGGCTAAAGTATGAAAAAGACCATGACATGCTTTCTTTCATCGCTTTTAGCCATTTAGGCAGATTATCTGAAGAGGGGCATGCTGATAGTAGATGCAGTCTGCATGTGCTGTGCTGTGTAGCCTCTTTGCTTACACCGAAAGCCAGTCTCAGCTGTGTAGCATTCAGCTTGCTTCCCAATTATAAGACATGAAGTGTGTGTGTGTGTGTGTGTGTGACTGTATGTGGTTTTGTACTCATACTTGTGGAGCCCATAAGCTTTGAGGGGGGACAAATGGGTGGATAGTCCAAGAGGCTATGTTTTGGTAATGGGCTGCTCCAAAGAGAAAAACAAGTGTGTGTGTGTGCACACTTGTATGTATGAGAGAAAATTCAAAGGCATTTTAACATGCTGACATGAGGCATCTGTTTTACTGCTTTGACCAGCACTTATTGATTCAGAATATGCTACAGCATATCTCTTTCTACCTTCATTTCTTTTTTATTTATGATAGTTTTGCAAAAACAGTTCCAATCTTGACATTTTGTCCGTTGTCTTACAGATCTATGCGGATATTTTTACTGCTCTATCTTATATTCTGTAGTTATTTGTGTTAGCTCTTTATTGGGTATTGTATCTGACCCATTAAGCTTCATAGAGTCCATATTGTTTAATGGTTTGAACTTGATAGTTAGACTCACATTAAGTTCTGATACTTCTCTGTTTTTTCTTATTATATGAACATGTCAGAATATCATACGTGGCACTCTTTAAAATTCTATTTTTCCCATGCTAGCATGTAAACAACATATGATCCTGAACTGCAGGAATCTGAGGTATACAAATTCACTAAAAGGTCACTATTAGGTTGTTTAACACATAGCAGCAGAGTATCTCATCAACTTCCATGGTTCTTTAAGGAAAGTTGTTTACCTTTCCATTTCTCTTCCCTCCACTGTGCAGAACTAATGAGAGAGACAAGGGGGGTAAAGACACAGCATGTAGGCAGGCAAATGTGACCTTTACAAGCATCCCACCTCCTTGTCATCTCCCCCCCTCTCCATTTTTAGCTCTTGATCTCCGAATATCTCTGGAAACTTCCTTTACAAGCTGTGCGTTTAGGAGGGGTAGGTTTCACAGGTGGAGGGCTAAAGAATGTTGGATGGGGACAGGATAGGTGTAAGAAGATTGTACGTGAAAGGTCACAGACCCCTCCTCACCCATCTATGCACAGGAGAGTCATGCAACGTTGTGCATTTAGCACTAACTAACTACTACTAACTAATAACAGAAGATGTACTGCTAAGTCCAGATATTTACAGACACTGCATAAAAAGAGATCAGGGCTTTGTGATGCTTCTCTGAAACATTTACCTTGTTTTCTTTAAGTTGCTTTGTAACTAATTTAGCAGTTGGATGTTTTAAACTTTTTTTTTATTTGGAGGCCCCCATTGCACCCAAGTTCCAACTATCTGGCTAATGTCTTAAAAATTTGCTAATGCTAAACATTTTGTTCTTTCTCCTGATGCCATCGACTTTGGGAAGTCTACCAGTCGCTCCTGCAGCAAAAGACTCCCGCAACATAATTCTACCATATCTGTACTTCACAGATAGGGTGGTGTTGGGCTTGCAAACTTCCTAATTTCTTCTCCAAATGTAATGATTTTCATTATGGCAAAGCACTTCAATTTTACTTTTACCAGACCATAGTATATATCTACAAAACTAAGGTCTTTGTCCCTGTGTATACCCTAACCCAAACTGTAATCTGGCTCATAATGATGGTTTTGCAGTAATTGCAACTTCCTTGCTGAGTGACCTTTCAGCTGATGATGGTTGCACATTCCCACATTATTTAAACTTGAGTAGCATCATCTTCAACCATCTGAAAATGAATAAATCAGACCTCGCTTCCTGATATCTTGCCTGATTTCTTTAGATGTTTCTATGATGTCATAATAGGAAACAGTGTTTTTGAGGTGTTACCTTAAAATACATCCAAAGGTGTTCCTCCAACTAACTCAGATCTTTAAATTAACCTGTTAGAAACTTATAAAACCCTAACTTTTTAACAGCATAGTAATTGTAGTCTATGTAAGCTTCTATTTAAAGATAGTTAAACTCTCTTGTTCATCATTATGACATTTCATAAACTGAAATAATTTTGGTAACCTAACTAACCTAAAACAGAAAAAGTGTATTCAGACTTTTCCCTAAAGGTGTATGTAAATATCTGTTTTCATCAGTGTTTAACACTTAGTGAAAAAACACTGCATGAGTGTTTAAAAATCTGCCATTGACAATCGATCTGCATCTAGTTGTGTGAGTGCATTTTGCCAAGCTGAGTATCTCATCAGTGGTCTCATGTCGTAGGGTCAAATCTAGCTTTTAACCTTCGACCACTCGGCCCGCCACTCTAGTTCTCTGGTTAACTCCAGGCTGCTGACCTTAGTACTAACAAGCTGAAACCTCTGCAACAATGACAGACCTGTCTTGTGCTCATCAGTAAAGGACAGATCCAGCTGTAGATATGGGAGCCTCCGATCCAACTCCCACTCCTTCTGCACTTTATTTTTTAATTACTTCAGCTGTGCCCAGAGAACTGATTGCTTTGCTGTCTAATGTGGTTTGATGTGGCTGTTATCTTTTCAGTTCAAATATGGATGGTTTAAGATTTTCATTAGTTATATACTTTCCAAAGTGATGACCTCAGCCAAAAAGATTCTAGGTGTGTTTTCTTAAGGTTTCAGTTTCTTTTAGGAAGCCAAACTTCCTCAGACTTCCTACATCAGTGAAAGTCTCCTGTAAATTCTAAATGTTTTATTGGATGAGCAGCTACATCAGGCAGACTAAGACATGTGTCACTGTAGATTTCACAGATGGCCCCTTCCAGAACTGTGGAATAAACACGCAGCACCCTGGAGTGTGACTTGGATGAGTTTCTTTTCATGAAAAGGCTAAGGGCTGAGTTGTTTATGAGATTACTATATGAGATTCATTAGTTTTGTTGCTCATTCTTAGCAGCTACTACATTCATTTAATCATTTACTGTTATAATACAATGAAAGGAGAGTGAGAAGAAAATCTAATAATGTGTTAGGGCTAGACTGATTAAAACAAGCTCTCTCAGCATGGATCCTTTGAAGAAGTGTTGATGTTGACCTCAAAACATTGGCAAACATTGAGGGAGCTGTATTATATTTTATTGAGATAATATGTGACAGACCAACATAAGAAGGACCTAACTGAGTTAAAAGTAAAGGATACATGGTTTACAAAAACCAAATTATAAATAAAGATCTGAAAGGTTGGAACGTTTAGGGGGCATTACCAAACAGTTGGGAGCATGTAATTGTGCAAATCATCCTGTTATGTCAAAGTGCTGAATTTTCCTTTCAATGGAAATAAGGGGCTCACCTCAGTTACTGAAAGACAGGCCCCTGCATCATTATCCCCTTCTGCTTTACACATTGTAGTCAGGCAACTGCCAATCCTAGAGTCATGCATTGAAATCCCAGACATGTCTCCACTGTACTACAGTCCAAAGGTGGCATGCTTTACGCCACCACATTCAACTGTGAATTGTTTTGACAATATAGTGTAACTCAAAACACTGGCAGCTGTAATTGCAAATACAATGTTTATATAAGCCATGACAATCACTTATCCATCCACACATTCGTACACAAAAATGTATGCAATGTAGGTTAGTGTCTTGGCCATAGACACTGCAACATGTAGCACTGGGACACTGGAACTGAACCAGCAAATTTCAAATCACAAGACCATATTTCTGCCCAAAGCCACATTTTGAGATTAGATGCTAACTTTCTTTCCAGATATTAAGTTTTCCCCTTGAAAAGGCTGTCTTTCCACAAAGCAACCATTTAAAACCATTTAAGTCATTAGAGGCCAACATACTTCAGCTCATTAGTGCCTGTTTGTTCTTGTTCTGTCCAATGTGTTCGTATCTCGGTTTTCATTGCTTCGTTTGCAGTTCTGTACTCGAGCTCTCCAGTCTCTTCATTTGTCACACTTAGAAGTAAAACCTTGACTGCAGCACATTTTAGGAGCCAAGCAGAAACCACACTCACAAAAGCTGAGCAAAGACTGATGACTGGACCTCAGAGAAATGAGTAAAATATAAGATTTCAGTTTGAGTCTCAGACTGTTGTAATGCTGGGTCTGAGTTTTATGTTGCATTCATAGCTTTGGATATTTTGAGAGGGTAAAAACGGTAGATCATATTCCCTAAAACAAGCCAATAAAGCAAAGTTTCATTTTTCCGAAGCTTTGAACCCTTTTCATAATTTCAGGTCCAACCAATTTCCTCCTTACATCAAAACTTTGAATCACACCCAGAAAGCTGAACTCCCCTCTAATCTCTGGCTTATATTATAAATGTTGATGAAAGTTGAATTGGTCAAGTTTTCTTTCTGCCCATCTTTATCTTCCCACTCCTCCTTGTCCCCCTTTCCCCACTACCACCGTTAATTGCTTCCCCCTCCACCTGCCCGCGCTTGATTTCCACCTGTCTCATTGTGTGATGTGATTAAAATGTAAAACGCAACAGCGTATGGGGCTGCTCGTACACTCGGCTCCTCCATCATGCCTTATTGCACTGGGCCTTGGCTGTTTTGCAGGCAGCGCTGAGGGAGTGTGCAGGGGAAGATTGAATGGGTCTCTGGCTTAGCGTGCTATTTGCTCTAATGCACGGCGGACATGAAGGCTATCGGAGAGATTAATACCGTTTTGGGCTGTTTGTATCACTGGCATTTATTCCACATTCCCAGCCACTGGAGGGCACTTCCTTATTCCTGCATGCCAGGCCTGTTTACCCATCAACTATATGCTGCTGCTGGCCTTATTCCATTTTTTTCCCCCTATGTATGGCTTTCTCGCTCCTTTTCTCCATACGTCAATGGTTTCAATACTTTCATCAGATCCTTTCTGTCTTACTTTTTTCTTTACTTTTACTTTTATGCCTCATGCACCAATGCACTCTGATCTTTGAGAAGATGTACAAATAAGAGAGAAAAGGTTCGAGAAATTACAAAGAACTGAAAAGGAAAGCAGATTTTCCACTGCAGATGTAGTACACACTAACAAAAAAAACAGCTGTACTACTATTTTTTTAATTTAGCAACCATTTATTTAACTCACTTAGATGGGAGAATATGCCTAATCAAAAACTGGCTTGGCAGCCTCCTTCATCTACACATTGCTTTCAGAACATTAAGGATGGCAACCACCTCTGAGCAGGTAAACAGAATAGAGACACACCCAGCTCAGAGTGTTAATTTACACTGCTGAGATAAATAAACTTGTCACCCACATAAGAGCACATGCTGGCAAGGCCAAAAGTTGTGTAAAATGACTCCTGTGCCAACCAAAAAAAAAAAAAAAACACAAAATGGTTTCATTCATTTTCATTCCGCTATTTCTTTCTGCAGTGCAAGCATCCTACAAATAGCAGCCACACCACACCCCCTGCCTCTCAGAAAATAAATATAGGGTATACTTATAGGGTATATGAACCCCTGCCTCCTTTGGTTTCAATTTACAGTCATATTGCCATGCTTGTCCAGAGAAACAGCGATTTTGGTGCTCAGGGTGCAATAGAAGAAGCATTAAATCCCCTGCAGTTTTCTCATCAATCAAGTGTTTGGGTTCCGACAAGATGGGACATGTTAACGGATTTCACACTAAAACTCACTCAATATAGCCTTGCATTTCCAGGGATGCACATACACTTGAACTGTAGGATTAACAGCCGCTGGCTAAACTCAGTTGAAACCAGGTAATTGCATAATCTGTATAAAAGGACACATAACCAGTAGTTATTACATTTAATCTTTCCCGTTTTATATTATTTAGGATGAAAAAAAATATCTTTATAAGCTAAATACCCAAACAGTGACTGAAATAATTGTTTTATGATTTTTCTGTAAGTTTCTTCAGATTTAGAAATTTACATACATTTTCTTAGTATTTGGGAGAATTGCTTTTTAAACTGCATGACTTAAGGTGAAACATTTTGGGTATCCTTACACAAGGTTCTCCCAAGAGTATTGTAAAATTGTTCTCATTCCTGCTGACAAAACAGGTGGAACTGAGCCAGATTTACAGGCTGCCTTGCTCACACACCTTTTCTGCTCTTCCTAAAGCTTGGGATTATGATCGGAATTTGGAATAGCCACTCCAAAACAATCTGTGGGTATGCTTAGAGTCATTGTCCATCTAGAACGCCTGTTTGGACCCAAGGTTTATCCCCCTGGCTGATGTCTTGAGATGTTGCTTTAATATTTTCACATACTGTTCCTTTCTCGTAGTGTGCTCAAAGTGCTCCTCTTTCAGCAAAACACCCACACAGCATGATGTTGCCACCCCCTATTTCACAGTTGGGATGGTGTTCACAGCCTTGTAAGCTTCCCCATTTTTCCTCCAAATGTAAAGATGGCCACACATGAATTACATTTTTTTTGTCTGCATCTTCAAAATGCCTTTTTCTTTTGGTTTGTTGTTGACTCACATTTTGCACCACAGTCATTTATGATAAATATCTAGTTTACCTTTCCTGAACAGCATAACCTCTTTTGGATATAATTGTTTGAACAGGTGAATGTTGCACCACAGAGTTAACCACACGTGTCTACAGGTCACTTCTTGAACTATTCAAGTTCTAATTCAACAAGTCAGTGTGCATGAGGTTTTGCCTTTAAAATAAATACACACTGTGCCTCCAGTTAACTCAAATGTTGTGAATTAAACGATAAAAAGTCTCTCTCTCATGATTCTGTAATTTAGCAAATCAAAATAATTTTGGTAATATTAACTGACCTACAGAAGGAAATGTTTAGTCTGATTTTAATGGCAGACAGTGAGAAAAAAACCAAAAAAAAACCCAATAATTTTTCATTTTTATGCATTATAGGTGAATATCTTTTATAAATAGTATTTTATAAACTGTGAAAACCTAAATGTCCAACTCTGAATTGAGGGGTTGCAATGCTTGTTACATTTGTCAAAAGATCCCTCTTCCACTCAGAAGTGAACAGTATGGAAGTGAGAACATTGCAGATCTTCTTCAAAAAACATGTTCTACTCTTGCAGTCTTATCTCCACTTGTACGGAGGTGTTTCTTAAAGACGGGTGGCTTGTGAAACACGTTTTGGGAACACATTTTGCTAACACTTTATGATGATACCTCATGCATCTTTAAGGCATCTTGCCACTATATGGTACACAAACGTCCTCTCAATTTCCTGTCTTCCGATCATAACTAAAAGCAGCTTGCGCCCTCCAGTTTCATGAAGGTCATTGCTTCTCTGACTTGGTGGGCTGCCTTTACCGGACAGCTGAATAAATCTGACAGAGGGGGAGAAATCACAGAGTTTAACAGATGGATGATAATGAAATCCTCCTCATAAAAAGGTTAATGTGAAGGATAACCTTAGAAATATTTAGGGAGTCAACATCCGCCGTCATTGTGCTTTAGTTGATGAGGAAAAGACAAAACTACAAGGACCTGTACCTTCTATTGAAGATTAGACAAATTGAGTCATGTTAGTCGCTCTAACTGAGCACATGGTTGTAGCTTCTCTTTCCATAGCTTGTGTCTTGGGTCAAGGCTCCAGTGATTTTGTCTGAGTTGTGTGGTATTCACATTGCTGGCACAACATTTATTTCATAATTTCTTCTCTTTTATTTCTTCCTCTGTCAGAACCAAGGTTTCTGCCGGAATAATAATAATGCATAACCCTGGTTGATTTACAAGTAAATTTTATACCACTTTATGTTGCAGGCTAACTGACTTGTATCCCAGAATATTAATCTATCCTTGCTTACAAGTTTACTACAATTTATCGACTGTCCTGCAAATGGATTTTTATCAAATTTGCGTAACCTCTTCACAGCTTAAAGACAGCAACTGCTACAAATAGACTGACATGCTGTTTTGACAATCAGACAGCTACATTTCTTTAAGATTGAGGTCAGAAACAGAACAGGACTGGAAGAAGTGAAGAAAAAGCATATCTGTAGTCTAAATGAGCATCTGAGACATATAAAATTAGAACATGCATTTTGGGGTCTGCTTCAAAGCACAGGGTGAGCAAAGCCCAGGTATGGTCCAGGGTAAGAAAAATGTGGAACAAGAGGGGCCTCTGACAGAGTTTGCCCTTCACTTCCTCAGTCTGCATCGCTGATTACACAAGAATGAGAAGTTTGTCAGATTTATGGTGGAGTGTTGAACCATTTTTAATCAAAACATATTTTAAACAGACTATAATATTTGTTTCATTTCCTCCTCTATCCCACAAATGTACATTGTTGCTACCAAGACAATTCAATGCGACTCAAATGTTGCAGTATTGACTAAATAATAACACTACTTATTCTAATGCTACTCTATCTGTGACTTGAATGTCTGTCCTAACATTCATGTCTTGTAATATCACTTACTGTATGTAGTAAGTGATACTTGTAGTATCACTTATTGACTAATTAATTTAGCTAATAATTGTCTGACCACTTGGGGACATTAAAATGTAATCCCCACATGCTAGTTAATATGTTTCTATATAAAAAAACAACAACTAAGAATTAATGAGAAAGTGAGATCATGAAAAAGTTAAATTCCCAGTGATTAGATGAGGATGATTTCCATACAATTAATCTCAGTACACTGTACATGCATGCTAAGAACAGAAGCCTATCAGGACTTGATGTTCCACAAAATCATCTTAATTTCCTCACGTTTAAACCTGTACAACGGGTATTTTTCAAAATGCCAGCACACAGTTTCATACCTTTGCCACCTACCATCTGTTACTGTCTCCTCCCATACATTTTGACTATTTAAACAACAATTCAAAGAACCCCTTATCATAACCCATCTTCCATATAGAAATATTTAGGATTCTTGAAGTAGGTTATCTAAGTTTCTGTTCCTTTACAAAAAACACAGTGGAATTGTTCTTGGTCTGAAGAGGTATTACGAATAGGCAACAGCCCAGTAACATTTAAAACAATACAAATTGCAATAACTTAGGAAATAATTGATCATTGATACAAACAATCAGACCAGCCTCTCAATGACCCCTTTTGAGATAGGCCTGAAGCCCTTCTTGGCTTTCTGTTGATACTTATGTGGTGACAGATAGCAGACTAAAGTCTCTGAACCAGCAAGGTAGATAATTACAATGCCAAGTTAGTGAGTGAGGTGGAGAACTATGCATTATAACCAGCAGCAATGCAGTTACTCTATTATTCAGCTGGGTAATTATTTATGATTACATTACGTCAGTCACTACCATTAGCACCTTGAGTTAAGAAAAAGTAAATTTCTCTTACTCTTTACATTTGCATGTCTTGAAAATCCTCAAATAAATTCTGGGTATATGTGCTAGGTGCAAATATGGCAAATAATGTGTGCACATACTGAATAATTGTTTGCAAATAAAAACAAAAAGAAATCTTGATGACATTGATTTGTCTGTTGAAATAAAAACTTCAACTAAAATCTACTAGTAAAGAAAGTTTAAGACAATGGAATTTTTGCCTAAAATCAGTCTGTGGCTGCTTCTGGGGGCTTCAGAATCAAATTGTAGTTTGTCTGTTGTAGACACCAGCAGAGACCATAAAAAAAGACTGAACCTGGGTGCAGATAAGGCTTTTATTTGGCACATGTGAAAATGTACCACATTAAGGTATTTTACAAAAAGTATTTTGCATTGCTCCGCTTACATTTTAACTTTCACTGAGGAAAACATTAATGAAATAATCTACTTGATGTACTATGATGTACACTATATTGCCCAACGTTCTGTCACCAGTTCAAATCATTAAATTCAGGTGTCCATCAATGCATAAAGAAAGGTAGATTAGGAGATGAATAGGTGAGTCTGCATGAAAGATCTTGACTGTCCTGAGTCCTGACCTCAACCAGATAGAACACCTTTGGGATGAATTAGAGCACACACTATGAGGCCTCCTTATACAGGTCCTTCTCAAAATATTAGCATATTGTGATAAAGTTAATTATTTTCCATAATGTCATGATGAAAATTTAACATTCATATATTTTAGATTCATTGCACACTAACTGAAATATTTCAGGTCTTTTATTGTCTTAATACGGATGATTTTGGCATACAGCTCATGAAAACCCAAAATTACTATCTCACAAAATTAGCATATCATTAAAAGGGTCTCTAAACGAGCTATGAACCTAATCATCTGAATCAACGAGTTAACTCTAAACACCTGCAAAAGATTCCTGAGGCCTTTAAAACTCCCAGCCTGGTTCATCACTCAAAACCCCAATCATGGGTAAGACTGCCGACCTGACTGCTGTCCAGAAGGCCACTATTGACACCCTCAAGCAAGAGGGTAAGACACAGAAATAAATTTCTGAACGAATAGGTTGTTCCCAGAGTGCTGTATCAAGGCACCTCAGTGGGAAGTCTGTGGGAAGGAAAAAGTGTGGCACAACGAAAAGAGGTGACCGGACCCTGAGGAAGATTGTGGAGAAGGGCCGATTCCAGACCTAGGGGGACCTGCGGTAGCAGTGGACTGAGTCTGGAGTAGAAACATCCAGAGCCACCGTGCAGAGGCGTGTGCAGGAAATGGGCTACAGGTGCCGCATTCCCCAGGTCAAGCCACTTTTGAACAAGAAACAGCGGCAGAAGCGCCTGACCTGGGCTACAGAGAAGCAGCACTGGACTGTTGCTCAGTGGTCCAAAGTACTTTTTTCGGATGAAAGCAAATTCTGCATGTCATTCGGAAATCAAGGTGCCAGAGTCTGGAGGAAGACCTGGGAGAAGGAAATGCCAAAATGCCAGAAGTCCAGTGTCAAGTACCCACAGTCAGTGATGGTCTGGGGTGCCGTGTCAGCTGCTGGTGTTGGTCCACTGTGTTTTATCAAGGGCAGGGTCAATGCAGCTAGCTATCAGGAGATTTTGGAGCACTTCATGCTTCCATCTGCTGAAAAGCTTTATGGAGATGAAGATTTCATTTTTCAGCACGACCTGGCACCTGTTCACAGTGCCAAAACCACTGGTAAATGGTTTACTGACCATGGTATCACTGTGCTCAATAGGCTTGCCAGCTCTCCTAACCTGAACCCCATAGAGAATCTGTGGGATATTGTGAAGAGAACGTTGAGAGACTCAAGACCCAACACTCTGGATGAGCTAAAGGCCGCTATCGAAGCATCCTGGGCCTCCATAAGACCTCAGCAGTGCCACAGGCTGATTGCCTCCATGCCACGCCGCATTGAAGTAGTCATTTCTGCCAAAGGATTCCCGACCAAGTATTGAGTGCATAACTGTACATGATTATTTGAAGGTTGACGTTTTTTGTATTAAAAACACTTTTCTTTTATTGGTCGGATGAAATATGCTAATTTTGTGAGATAGGAATTTTGGGTTTTCATGAGCTGTATGCCAAAATCATCCGTATTAAGACAATAAAATACCTGAAATATTTCAGTTAGTGTGCAATGAATCTAAAATATATGAATGTTAAATGTTCATCATTACATTATGGAAAATAATTAACTTTATCACAGTATGCTAATATTTTGAGAAGGACCTGTATATGGACCTCCTGAGACAGTGTACAAAACACAAAGTGGACTCAAATGTCTGGGTTTGAATCAGGACAGTTTAATTTTATGATAGACTTACCCCGGCAGTTTCGGAAAGAGCAAAGGTAAAATATTGCGCTTACCTTGGATTCATCTTTTTGTGTTCTTGTCGAAATCAGACAGGAAAGGTTGAATGTTTTGTGTGCAGGGGAGTGGCACAGATAAATGGTTCGTCTTTCTGGTGGCTGGCCTGGGCGTGGAAGGCTCAAACTAAGGATGACATTTGGAGCTCTGATTGCCTGGCAGGCCATCTGACACTTGGAAGTGCTGCAATCCCACTGGGTACGTGACAAAGATGGAGAGCAGCTCACAGGGTCACATACACACATACAGTGTGTCACACTGAGCAACCTAGGTGCTCCATCCATGACCAATATTGGCTGTGATTCTGGAAAGATCCAGACAGGGAGCATGTCTAGGCTGTTATATCCCTGCTGCTTTATCTGCCCGCCTAACCTCGTCAGCCTACAATCCCACAACAGCCCAGAGGGAATTGCAGCTCATCACCACACATATCTAAGTAATGCAATGTACTGCAGAGTGGTCAAACTGTACTGGGATCAGCCATAGGATACAGTCTCATAATGAGCCCCCTTTGAAGAAAATATAAAAACGTATTATGTGTCAGTCCATGTTTCTACTTGGTAAGAGGTTTTCACAATATAATACATAAACAGCAGAAGCTTCAGTGAACAGTTTGGCTCTCTGTGCTGCAGATCTATTCCCTTCCAAGTGTATTTGATGGCTTTAACTAACTTTCCATCACTTTGTTTCACTCCATCATGCTGGTTTAGCCTGCGTGTGATGAAATGATTATGGAAAGCATCCACGGTTTGAACTTGACTATAAAATATGATGTCAGTCAAAAGACTGTAATAACGGCAATGTGAGATATGAGTGTGGTCCTAATCTCATACATACAGTATTCATTCTCTTTGAACACGTCTAATTTTTACAAGTTGCAGCCATGGGCATGAATTGATTTGGCAAAAGAATACCTGGTTTTGAATGTTATTTTTCAAAATACAAATCTGAAAAATGTGCTGTGTATTTTTATTTAGCCTGTTCAAAGACATACGACAAACTTAAATTTAGTAAGTGTGTGACTGTTTTCTTTTTAAAGCAAGAACAGGAAAGGGACACAATAACGTGCACAAAAAATCCTTACGGAAGTGATAAAATGTTAGGTAACTAACTCTCTCTACCATAAACAGTTGGTGATCCTGCCCGCATTTCAGAAGACTTCTCCAAGACAGTGCAAAGACCATTGAGGTTCTGGTTAATTTTTAGTCCAAATCCAGTGTTAAGGGAGGATTAGGAGCAGGATTCAGGTCAGGTATAAGAAATAAGGTTAGAAAGGAATGGCTGTAAGTTAGAAGCCAGGGTTCACAAAGCTTTAGTGGAATGTTCAAATAGCTCTGCTTGATATTTATAAAATAAACTTTATAATAAACTTATTTGGGAATATTTCAATTGTTACGGACACGGAGACTGAAATGAAAAGGAAAAAAGAAGCTCAAAAAAGAGAGAGATGGGGCAAAAGGGAAAAAGGGGAGAAAAGGAAGAAAGAGTGGAGGAGAGAAAGAAGGATGAAGAGAATACAAGATTACACCCTGCTTGCTTATACACCTGCAGCTGTTTTTTTTTTGTTTTTAACAAAATAGTACACGGTACTTATGAATGTAAAATGTACTTAGTGAGAGGTGCAGCCCAATATTGAACATTTGTGTATCTGTCAACACCTGAAGCTTAACACCTGTGAGTATGAATGTTTTGTATACAAGGTTTCTCCACAAAAATATGCAATAGTGAGTGTGAGGACCCATGGACCTGCCCCATCATCCCTGGATGAACACTGAGGAGATCCAACCCACAGACATCCAAAGGCCCCCCAAAGCACAGGAACCCCAGGAGAACCATCGCCGGGAACCCAAGTGATCCCGAGAGAGCCGAAACGCCAGCCCCAGCACCAGACAATACCCAAGACCCGACCCCCAACCCCAGCCCAGACCCAATTAGAGGGCCTTCTGCCTCTCCCGGCTTCCGACCACAGATGGGAAATAGCGAACGGGAATGTGAAAAGACAATAGTTGGACAATAAAATTGAAACACCTGGTATTAGACCACAATAATTTATTAGTATGGTGTAGGGCCTCCTTTTGCGGCCAATACAGCATCAATTCGTCTTGACATATACAAGTCCTGCACAGTGGTCAGAGGGATTTTAAGCCATTCGTCTTGCAGGATAGTGGCCAGGTCACTATGTGATACTGGTGGAGGAAAACATTTCCTGACTTGCTCCTCCAAAACACCCCAATGTGGCTCAATAATATTTAGGTCTGGTGACTGTGCAGGCCATGGGAGATGTTCAACTTCACTTTCATGTTCATCAAACCAATCTTTCACCAGTCTTGCTGTGTATATTGGTGCATTGTCATCCTGATGCACGGCACCGCCTTCGGGATACAATGTTTGAACCATTGGATGCACATGGTCCTCAAGAATGGTTCGGTAGTCCTTGGCAGTGATGCACCCATCTAACACAAGTATTGGGCCAAGGGAATGCCATGATATGGCAGCCCAAACCATCAATGATCAACCCCCATGCTTCACTCTGGGCATGCAACAGTCTGGGTGGTACACTTCTTTGGGGCTTCTCCACGCCGTAACTCTCCTGGATGTGGGGAAAACAGTAAAGGTGGACTCATCAGAGAATAATACATGTTTCAGATTGTCCACAGCCCAAGATTTGCTCTCCTTGCACCATTGAAACCGGCACTTGGTATTAGCATGAGTGACCAAAGGTTTGGCTATAGCAGCCCGGCCGTGTATAGTGACCCTGTGGAGCTCCCGACGGACAGTTCTGGTGGAAACAGGAGACTTGAGGTGCACATTTAATTCTACCGTGATTTGGGCAGCCGTGGTTTTATGTTTTTTGGATACAATCCGGGTTAGCACCCGAACATCCCTTTCAGACAGCTTCCTCTTGCATCCACAGTTAATCCTGTTGGATGTGGTTTGTCCTTCTTGGTGGTATGCTGACATTACCCTGGATACCGTGGCTCTTGATACATCACAAAGACTTGCTGTCTTGGTCACAGATGCTCCAGCAAGACGTGCACCAACAATTTGTCCTCTTTTGAACTCTGGTGTGTCACCCATAATGTTGTGTGCATTTCAATATTTTGAGCAAAACTGTGCTCTTACTCTGCTAATTGAACCTTCACACTCTGCTGTTACTGGTGCAATGTGCAATCACTGAAGACTAGCTCCAGGCTGGTCCAATTTAGCCAAACCTCCCACACTAAAATGACAGGTGTTTCAGTTTCATTGTCCAACCCTTGTAATTGTCTGGTATATTGCTTGTGCAGAGTAAGCAAGTATTAGAAGGTGCCAAGCCTATCCTGAACATCCGTTGACCTGTATAGTATACTCTATGAAGGATTTTATATTGATACTTGTCAGTTTAAAAGTTCTGGAACATATCTGAGACCAGAATGTTTGGTCAAAGTTAACTGATAAGTCCACCTCCCATTTCGTAATAGGAAGGGCAATTGATTCATCTATATTAGACAGTGTCCTGTATATTTTAGACATTAATTTTGGGGGGGTTGAGTTTTAGGAACTCTAGTACACTTGATGGCATTTGTAACCCAATGTTTTTTAAGTCTAAATTTACTTTTTTATTATAGATTTAATTTGTTGATATTCTAAAAATTTATTCTTGTCCATCCCGTATTGTATAAATAATCTGTTAAATGGGATGAACTGAATTCCTTCAAATATATGTTCCAGGTGTTCAATTCCTTTACTCCTCCAATATGGAAACTTTATCATGTACTTTTTTTGTAGGATGTCAGGGTTGTTCCAGATGGGTGTACGTCTGCATGGGATTAGTGAAGACCCTGTCATTTTTAGATATGTGAATACGATGGAAAGTGATGTTTTTTTACCTCGTCACTTGGGAGTTTTAGCTGATGTTGGAGAAATTCACGGACCGTGGATTCGGCGTCCTCCTCTGCCGGTTCCGGGATACCGGAGAAAACAAGGTTGTCCCGCATGCCCTGGGCCTGTATATCCAGGATGGTCTCCTTCATTTTCTTATTGTTTCCGGACAGCTGCGTCATTCCATCGGTGAGTGTTTTCACGTTATCCTTCAGTGTTTGGTTCTCAGCTGTGAGCGAAGCAAGTTGTTCTTGGCTAAACTCCAGAGACTCCCTCAGAGCTTGAAATTCCATTTGGAGAACCTCCACCAGGGCTAGACGGGCATCCAGGCTGGTTAGCTTCTTATCGATAGAGTCCAGGACATCAGCGTAGCTTTTCTCTGGAGAGATAGTGGAGGTGCTGGCCGAGCACTCTAAACAGGTGCGTTTTGATGTTGATGTGGCCATGGGTGGAGATTTTTGTGGCTTGCCCATTACAATGTTATCAAAACATACGTCTATGTAGCTCTCCAGGCTGTCCAAGGTTTCCTCGTCCAGTTTGTTTTATTGGGAAAATATGAGACAGTGGTGAGTATTTTACACGTTTCTATGTTCGGCTTGAATTTATTGACTTGTTTTACCTGTTTTACCTGAGTTCTGTCGTGCTTGTTTACCAATATACTGCCATATTACTTACGCACAACTATCATGAGATCTCAGCCACTCATCACCTCAGCTCCTGATGAAAATATGTCTTTATATAAAATATGTCTTTATGCAGCACAGAAAGTTTAATATCTGCATATACAAAAGCCGCATCTCCAGTCTCCCATTATTCTCCCATCTGTCAGTGAATAAGAACAACATTTTCTACAAAGATAAATTTTTACACAGCTGTAAAACCACTTACCTGAAAAGATGAAACTTTTATGGATTTGCAGGTGTTGAGTAACAATGCCTCACTTTATTTCCTAGCATCCACTCCAGTGAGTGGAGATGGTGTTGCATTGAAGTTTGGCGTGTAAGAGCCTTTTAATAATTTATTTGCATCCTCTTTGATGACGAAGATGAGCTGTTCCTGGGCCAATAGAGCCCTGGACCTCAAAGTATTGCAGCATATTAAAAGTCAGACAATGCATAGTGTCTATCTGCATCTGTTCCTTCTATGTAAATCATTCCAACAAGGCTTTCTTCTTCCCTGTTTGGATATCCTATTGTCTTTCAGTGCTCATTAAAAGTCTAACATGGTTTTCCCAATTGGCTTTTCAAGCACACCCTGCATTACTCATTCTAACCATTTTTTTTCTGCACATTATAAAATGTAGTTGTTCCTTAATTTATGTTTCATTCTTGTTCTATCTGCTTGGATGTTCAAGAACCTGTTCTTTCTCCGTATTACTTTACAGATGTAGTTCAGCACTGAACAAGACCAGCAACTATAGACAACAAAATCAAGATGTGGCTAATACATCTCCCACAGTAACAACAAATATTCACATATATTTTAGGTTTTTCAGCTCAGTTATTATTAGTTCCCTCTAAAATAAGATATTTGCAGTGGCAAATGTAAAGAGACGTTGTTTTTTTCACACGTTACCAACATTCCTGGATTCTTCAAAAAAATATACTAGTCCAAACATGTTCCCGGGCACTGAACAATAAAAGCACAGCATAAAAAATAATAAAGAATGGTCAATCTATGTTGTATACATAATGTAACTCAGAAAGTTGAACAAATTTGTGTGTGTTTTGGTTACATGGTTGGTTGGTGTTTTTTGTTGTGTTCTTCGATTGGCTGGTTTGGTGGATGGTTTGTTTATGTTTTTTTGGCTGGTTGATTTATGGGTTAATTAGATAGTTGGCAGGCTGAATGTTGGTTGGTTGTTTTTGTTTGGCTTACATTCAGTACCAGTGTTAATTTTCTCATTTGCCAATTCATACCCTTGTTTTGTTACTATGTATTACCATATTGTCTTTGCTACACCCATTTTGTACCTTAAACAAACCATTTCATTATGGTGATAAGGGGTTGCATATAAGTCTGTTTTTTTTTTTTTTTTTTGCACTATTTTCATTTATTTTGGTTTTGATCTCCATTTGGGTGACTATTGCTGACTATAATAAAATATGAGTTTTACCTCTAATTAAACAAAATTGCTGTTCGTAACCCCCTGCTGGTAGACATTATTAATTGGCGTGATATAACCCCATTACCCTACAGTAGACAGTAGGTTATACAGAGATGTTTTGAGTCGTCGGTTGTCAACGTGGGTACGAAATATCTGCCAGATGACAACATTTCCTACTCTGAAACTTCAGAAATTAAACAACTGAAACTGCAAAGGTATTGCATGGTGAACATGGATGTAAAATCTTGATCCAAAGCAGACAGTGTATTTTCATATTTCTTCCTAAGTGAAGACTGTGTCCGGCCAGAGTAGACTTGCATGTGTGTGAAACACCACAATCATAAATGGTTTCACTTAAGGCTACAATAATTGTTTCATTATTTTTGATATGGTCTATACATGAAGATTCCATAACCTCGCTTAATAATAGTTCTGACCTCTTTTTGAAGTTTGATTACTATCTGCATATCTCTATATTCATTTTATTAGGCTCATAAACATGCAAATTTATCTAAATATCCTATTTTAATTTCTTCCACAGGAATCAGCAGGGAGGTCTGTGACTGTTCCAAATTAGTACGGTCATCATGGACCAAATTAACTGTTATAATAACATTTTTCTATGGGAATGTACGAGAAAGCATTTGATGTGTATCCAAAAAACCTCTGCACATTGATGTATATTCTCAGGCTTTGTAATAAATACATTATTATTGAATTAGTGCTCAGGAATTAGGTGAGGGTTTGTGTTCAATAGCTGTGTGATTTAGTGCTGTTGATGTAGGAACCTTATGGCATTAGGTAGAAATGGAATGGAAAAGTAATTAGTGGGAGTACATGCACTTGGAGGACGCTGGAGCCTTGTGCTGCTTTCTGCACATCCGAGTATTTTTTTGTGACTGGATGTATTTGCACGTGGGCTAGCAGTACAAGGCCATCAACAAGAGGAGAGGCTGACTAACAACCACAGAGTCCTGAGAGAAGCAAACATACTAATGCACACTCAGAATTATATTGACAGGAGCTCTGCCTCCAGCCTTGCAGTAAGAGGCAACTCCCTCTTTTTCTATTGATTTCCAAAACACAACCAAACTAAATAAGTAACACAAATATCAATATTTTATATTTTAGGTATATCTTATCTAAGTAGAATCAGTAAATTCACATCTGTTCTGCTCATCTTGGATTCAAGATACCACAGTATGATGCAATGCTGCAGCGTGTATGAGAATACATTTGAGGACCTTATTCATACTTATTCATACCAGGGTTTTATTCATAGATTTAGTTGGTAATGTCTGTATATCCGTTATGTCTGTTTAGTTCACCCTGTGTTAATTTACATTATATTACTTTTATTTATTTATTTCTGAAACATGTAATAGAATCTGCTTTTGTGTTTTTATCTGTGTTAAAATTTGACTAAGACACGACTACAAACACTTGAGTCAAATATGACTGATTCTTATAAGTTTAATTCTAATTACCGCTGGAATTCTGCCCAAAATGAGCTTTTGGAATAAGCTATACCTGCTCACCAAAACTCCTTCCCTAAAGTCTCCCTGGAAGAGGTACAGGATATTGTCAGGTAAATAAAATCCTCTCCCTTCTCCCTTGACCCTTTCCCAAACACTTTGGTCAAAGCACATATCTAAACTTGGATCCCTCATCACTTTGGTTTTAAACCACTCCCTCCAAACTGGTCATCTCCATCCTGCCTTAAAAGAGGCCATGATCAGACCATTTCTCAAAAACCCACTCAAGATCCTGAAGTCCTATGAAATTACAGACCCATCTCCCATTCTTATCTAAAATTTTGGACAAGGTAGTTTTTTGCACACCTGTAGGACCATCTGAAGGAGATGCTGGCTCTCCTACTCTTCTAATTGTCCTCGACCTGTATTCTGCATTTGAAACAGTTGAGCACAACATTCTCCTTTTATCGGCTTCTCCATACCATCAGACTAAAACACTGCCATCAGGTGGCTCACAAAGCAAACATAATACATATTCCTTGGACACTCCAGATCAATTTTACATACAATCAGTTGTGGGTTCCTCAAGGGTTAAGTCTCGCCTCTATACCCTTCTACCTCTACCTCCTCCCACTCGGCAAAGTTATCAGTTGTCGTGAAATCTCCTTGCACTGCTATGCTGATTATATGGAGGACTGATCCTGACAAACTTAAAAATAAAAGCAGAAATATATATATTTTGTTTTTCCTTTTCCTTAAACATGCATTTTCATCAAGAAATGTAAATGTGTTCTTTTTCCTTTCCCTTAGACATGCGTTTTCATCAAGAAATGTATATATATTTTGTTTTTCCTTTTCCTTACACATGCCTTTGTTCTTTTGACATTTCCTCGTCTCTCTTTTTCCTTTACCGTATGCATTTCTGCTTCATTATGCAAATGAGGAGGGCTTCCTTCTTCTCTCCAGCTTCTCTCCTATTGGTCAATATACAGGAAGGAGGAGGATCCATGTGCAGGCCGAGGGTGTGTCCCAATTCAGGGGCTGGATCCTTCCAAGTGCGTATTTGTGGGCTGATTACGTCAAAGCGCAGCTCGTAAGGTCTGTCAAATGCTGCCGACAAATGTGTCCTTCTTTTGACTGATTTGAAGGATGTGTTGTGAGTATCCTTCGCGGTCCATCTTTCCCCATGATTCATTGCGGGTTGAAGCAGTTTGGTCAAACAGGGGCAGCCATGGTGGACCACAGTGGCAAAAGCTGTGAGTAAACTGTGAAAAATTACACTTTCTGTGAAACAAATGAACTTGTACAATGTTTTTAGTGCGGGAATATAACTGTGTAGACGTGAAAAATCTGCTTGATTTGTCAAGACATCGCTTAATTTCAAACGTGCTCCGACGTGTTCAGAGTTTTCCGCTCCCAGCCCGGTAGAAATCTGACCGGACTATCGGTACTGAGCTCCAGCTGCCAGTCATCACAGTGAATGTTAAACACAAGTGATTTCTAACAGTTTATGTTAGTATTATTTTAATGTATTGTGTCATTTGTTCATGTAAGTCAATTTGACATTACAGGTGATATTAAAGTTAACCTGAATAAATGGATGATTTTATGTAATCCTACCGTATCGCTGGAGAGTGTGATTGAGAATACATAAGCTTTTAAATGTTCATTTTTGATGAAGAAATGTGCTATATGTGTTTTAAAAGTATATTTATAATTCAGCTAGCATTATAATTTGTGATTCCAGGTACAGTTGAGGAGAAATACACTTGCAAGCAAATCTCAGTAAAGAAGTGAAAAGTTTGAAAGCGCTTGTTTTAGGCATTTGCATAGAAATATTTTTAATATGTTCTGCAAATTAAGACAAATGTAAAATTAAAAGAAATACTTATTTTACACTGATATTAAGCAAGATGTTTTTTTGTTGTTGTTTTTGTTGTTTAGGTACAAAGGAGCAGACGGGCCAGTTTATTAAGCTCAGGTGAGAACCATCACCATTTTACTGGAGCTAAAAACTCAGCCACCGTGGCTTGGAGGTACAATAACAACATTATTTGCAGTCAGTTTCTGTCCAGTTTCAAAAACTCCTATCTTTCTAACTTTCATAAATATCCATCCAGTGATTAACATACTTCTTTTGGTTTTCCCTCTTTCCTTTTGTTTGTTTAGGACAATTACAGAGAAGATGGGCCAACAGGGGAAGGTCAACCCCTTGCAGGTCAAAAAAGTGGGACAATATGAAAAAGAAATATTAAGTTTGTTCAGAACTTCTCATGTCACATACAAATAAAAAATATTTCTAAAAGTCTTATTGGTTTCTTTGTTTAGTCAACTCTTTTTTTCTTCCTTCTAACTTTAGGATTGCAAGTATCCAGGGTCAGGAGAGGGAGTCAGTGAAAAGCCCACTGCTGCTACTTGGCCCTGGTGTGTCCTTATGGATGAGGTGTTGGGACAGAGGTTTTCCACAACACCTCCTGTCCTAATTGCCTCCATCCCTGAGGACAATCCAGGGCCAAGCGGAGCGGTGGGCAACCAGATGGAGAAGGAAGACATTGATCCAACAGGAAGGGGTCAGAAAAGAAAAAGGGACAGAGATGATGGATTTGATCAGGGATGACATGAGGGCACAGAGAATGGACAGACTGTTTTCCATCTTAGAAAGAATGCTACCGAAATAAGGTGCTATATAAGAAATAATATTAAGTTTTGTTCAGATAGTCTCTTAAAATTTTAAGCTGTTTTAATAAATTTCAATATTGTTTTTGTCACCAATGTATTTTATTTCCATTTGACCTAACAATACATCAACTTCATTTAAATTTCTAAACACAGTTTATTTTGAAAATTACAAATACCATTTTAAACAGAATGTGGAAAAAAACAACATTCAAACAGATCAAGATTACAAGATAAAAGGCATAAAATAAAACTGTGCAAATATTTACAATGGCGACAGCAGGATCAACCTGAGTGACCGGTTCCTGGAAAAATCTCTTCAACAGAACAAAGAGGCAGATGTCTTTCTGAACAGAAAGTTTCTGGCGGTGTGGCTAAATCTCTCACAAGGTCAGAGACTTGGATGGGATGCTGCAACTGAGACCTGTGGTTTGTCTTTCTGGATGGTGAGCGAAGCATCACACAGGTGGTCTGCAGATGGTTGTGATGCCTCTTTCATCCATCAAGTTTAAAGGGCTGGCTGGACCACATCACTAAGATGTAATCAGAAATATGCAGAATTAGAAGATGGTGCTCACAAAATATTACAATTAGTTATACCCCTCAAACATTAATCACATCTATACTATTATACTTGCCTGCATACAGTAGTCATGTTCTGGTGGTGTGTATATATACAGGGGTTGGACAATGAAACGGAAACACCTGTCATTTTAGTGTGGGAGGTTTCATGGCTAAATTGGACCTGCCTGGTAGCCAGTCTTCATTGATTGCACATTGCACCAGTAAGAGCAGAGTGTGAAGGTTCAATTAGCAGGGTAAGAGCACAGTTTTGCTCAAAATATTGAAATTCACACAACATTATGGGTAACATACCAGAGTTCAAAAGAGGACAAATTGTTGGTGCACGTCTTGCTGGCGCATCTGTGACCAAGACAGCAAGTCTTTGTGATGTATCAAGAGCCACGGTATCCAGGGTAATGTCAGCATACCACCAAGAAGGACGAACCACATCCAACAGGATTAACTGTGGATGCAAGAGGAAGCTGTCTGAAAGGGATGTTCGGGAGCTAACCCGGATTGTATCCAAAAAACATAAAACCACGGCTGCCCAAATCACGGTAGAATTAAATGTGCACCTCAACTCTCCTGTTTCCACCAGAAATGTCCGTCGGGAGCACCACAGGGTCAATATACACGGCTGGGCTGATATAACCAAACCTTTGGTCAATCATGCCAATGCCAAACGTCGGTTTCAATGGTGCAAGGAGCACAAATCTTGGGCTGTGGACAATGTGAAACATGTATTGTTCTCTGATGAATCCACCTTTACTGTTTTCCCCACATCCTGGAGAGTTATGGTGTGGAGAAGCCCCAAAGAAGCGTACCACCCAGACTGTTGCATGCCCAGAGTGAAGCATGGGGGTTGATCATTGATGGTTTGGGCTGCCATATCATGGCATTCCCTTGGCCCAATACTTGTGTTAGATGGGTGCATCACTGCCAAGGACTACCGAACCATTCTTGAGGACCATGTGCATCCAATGGTTCAAACATTGTATCCCGAAGGCGGTGCCGTGCATCAGGATGACAATGCACCAATATACACAGCAAGACTGGTGAAAGATTGGTTTGATGAACATGAAAGTGAAGTTGAACATCTCCCATGGCCTGCACAGTCACCAGATCTAATTATTATTGAGCCACTTTGGGGTGTTTTGGAGGAGTGAGTCAGGAAACATTTTCCTCCACCAGTATCACGTAGTGACCTGGCCACTATCCTGCAAGAAGAATGGCTTAAAATCCCTCTGACCACTGTGCAGGACTTGTATATGTCATTCCCAAGAAGAATTGACGCTGTATTGGCCGCAAAAGGAGGCCCTACACCATATTAATAAATTATTGTGGTCTAAAACCAGGTGTTTCAGTTTCATTGTCCAACCCCTGTATATATATATATATGTATATATCTATATCTATATATATACATATATACATATATATATCTATATATATATGTATATATATATAGATATATATATATCTATATATATATATATATATATATATATATATATATATATATATATATATATATATACATATATAGATATAGATATATATATATATAGATATATATATATATATATATATATATATATAGAGAGAGAGAGAGAGAGAGAGGAAAATAAGTATTTGAACACCCTGCAACTTTGCAAATTGTCCCACTTAGAAATCATGGAGGGGTCTGAAATTTTCATCTTAGGTGCACGTCCACTGTGAGAGAAAGTCCACCTCCTCTCCACTTATTATTCTAAATTAGAAACACCTGTTTGAAGTCGTTAGCTGCATAAAGACACCTGTCCAGCCCACACAATCAGTAAGACTCTAACTACTAAAATGGTTAAGACCTAAGAGCTGTCCAACGACACCAGAGACAAAATTGTAGACCTGCACAAGGCTGGAAAAGGCTACGGAGCAATTAACAAGCAGCTTGGAGAAAAAATATCAGCTGTTGGAGTAATTATTAGAAAATGGAAGAAGCTGAACATGACAGTCAATCTCCCTCGGACTGGGGCTCCGTGCAAGATCTCACCTTGTGGCTTATCAAGGATCCTAAGAAAGGTGAGGAATCCGCCCAGAACTACACAGGAGGAGCTGGTCAATGATTTGAAGAGAGCTGGCACCACTGTTTCCAAGGTTACTGTGGGTAATACATTAAGACGTCATAGTTTAAAGTCATGCATGGCACAAAAGTTCCCCTGCTTAAGTCGGCACACGTCCAGGCCCGTCTTAAGTTTGCTAATGACCATTTGGATGATCCAAAGGAGTCATGGGAGAAAGTTCTGTGGTCAGATGAGACCAAAATATAACTTTTTGATATTAATTCCATGTTTGGAGGACAAAGAATGATGAGTTCCATCCCAAAAACAGCATCCCTACTGTGAAGCATGACGGTGGAAGCATCATGCTTTGGGGGTGTTTTTCTACACATGGGACAGGACGACTACACTGTATTAAGGAGAGGATGACTGGGGCCATGTATTGCGAGATTTTGGGGAACAACCTCCTTCCCTCAGCCATTGAAGATGGTTCGTGGCTGGGTCTTCCAACATGACATTGACCCGAAGCACACAACCAGGATGACCAAAGAGTGGCCCCGAAAGAAGCATATCAAGGTTCTGGAGAGGCCTAGCCAGTCTACAGACCTAAATCCTTTAGAAAATCTTTGGAGGGAGCTCAAACTCAGTTTCTCTCAGGGACAGCCCAGAAGCCTGGTTGATCTGGAGAAGATCTGTGTGTAGGAATGGGCCAAAATCCCTGCTGCAGTTTGTGCAAACCTGGTGAAAAACTACAGGGAACGTTTGACCTCTGTTGCAAACAAAGGCTACTGTGCCAAATATTAACATTGATTTTCACAGGTGTTCAAATAGTTATTAGCAGCAGTAACACACAAATAAATTATTAATAATAATTATTGTGATGTCCGGATTTTATTTTTTTTATTATTTCTCTCACAGTGGACGTGCACCTAAGATGAAAATTTCAGACTCCATGATTTCTAAGTGGGACAATTTTCAAAGTTGCAGGGTGTTCAAATACTTATTTTCCTCTCTCTCTCTCTATATATATATATATATATATATATATATATATATATAAATATATATGTATATATATATGTATATGTATATATATATATATATATATGTATATACACTGCTCAAAAAAATAAAGGGAACAAAATATTCTCATTGATTACTTTGTTCTGTACAAAGTTAAATGTGCTGACAACAAAATCAGACAAAAACCATCAATGGAAATCAAATTTATTGACCAATGGAGGCCTGGATTTGGAGTCACACACAAAATTAAAGTGGAAAAACACACTACAGGCTGATCCAACGTTGATGTAATGTCCTTAAAACAAGTCAAAATGAGGCTCAGTATTGTGTGTGGCCTCCATGTGACTGTATGACCTCCCTACAACACCTGGGCATGCTCCTGATTAGACAATGGATGGTCTCCTGAGGGATCTCCTCCCAGACTTGGACTAAAGCATCCGCCAACTCCTGGACAGTCTGTGGAGCAACGTGACGTTGGTGGGTGGAGCGAGACATGATGTCCCAGATGTGCTCAATCGGATTCAGGTCTGGGGAACGGGCGGGCCAGTCCATAGCTTCAATGTCTTCATCTTGCAGGAACTGCTGACACACTCCAGCCACATGAGGTCTAGCATTGTCCTGCATTAGGAGGAACCCAGGGCCAACTGCACCAGCATATGGTCTCACAAGGGGTGTGAGGATCTAATCTCTGTGCCTAATGGCAGTCAGGCTACCTCTGGCGAGCACATGGAAAGAAATGCCACCCCACACCATTACTGACCCACTGCCAAACTGGTCCTGCTGAAGGATGTTGCAGGCAGCAGATTGCTCTCCACGGTGTCTCCAGACTCTGTCACGTCTGTTACATGTGCTCAGTGTGAACCTGCTTTCATCTGTGAAGAGCACAGGGCACCAGTGGCGAATTTGCCAATCCTGGTGTTTTCTGGCAAATGCCAAGAGTCCTGCATGGTGTTGGGCTGTGAGCACAACCCCCATTTGTGGACGTCGGGCCCTCATACCATCCTCATGGAGTCGGTCTCTAACCGTTTGTGCAGACACATGCACATTTGTGGCTTGCTGGAGGTCATCTTGTAGGGCTCTGGCAGTGCTCCACCTTGCACAAAGGCGGAAGTAGCGGTCCTGCTGCTGGGTTGTTGCCCTCCTACGCCCTCCTTCACGTCTCCTGGTGTACTGGCCTGTCTCCTGGTAGTGCCTCCAGGCTCTGGACACTACGCTGACAGACACAGCAAACCTTCTTGCCACAGCTCGCAGCGATGTGCCAACCTGGATGAGCTGCACTACCTGAGCCACTTGTGTGGGTTGTAGAGTCCGTCTCATACTACCACGAGTGTGAAAGCACCACCAACATTCAAAAGTGACCAAAACATCAGCCAGAAAGCATAGGTACTGAGAAGTGGTCTGTGGTCCCCACCTGCCAAAGATTTCCCCCTGTTGTCTATTCCATTTGCACAACAACATGTGAAATTGATTGTCAATCAGTGTTGCTTCCTAAGTGGACAGTTTGATTTCACAGAAGTTTGATTTACTTGGAGTTATATTGTGTTGTTTAAGTGTTCCCTTTATTTTTTTTATCATAGATGTGATTAATGTTTGAGGGGTATAACTAATTGTAATATTTTGTGAGCACCATCTTCTAATTCTGCATATTTCTGATTACATCTTAGTGATGTGGTCCAGCCAGCCCTTTAAACTTGATGGATGAAAGAAGCATCACAAACATCTGCAGACCACCTGTGTGATGCGTCGCTCACCATCCAGAAAGACAAACCACAGGTCTCAGTTGCAGCATCCCATCCATGTCTCTGACCTTGTGAGAGATTTAGCCACACCGCCAGAGACTTTCTGTTCAGAAAGACATCTGCCTCTTTGTTCTGTTCAAGAGGTTTTTCCAGGAACCGGTCACTCAGGTTGATCCTGCTGTCGCCTTTGTAAATATTTGTACATAGTTTTATTTTATGCCTTTTGTCTTGTAATCTTGATCTGTTTGAATGTTGTTTTTTTCCACATTCTGTTTAAAATGCTATTTGTAATTTTCAAAATAAACTGTGTTTAGAAATTTAAATGAAGTTGATGTATTGTTAGGTCAAATAGAAATAAAATACATTGGTGACAAAAACAATATTGAAATTTATTAAAACAGCTTAAAATTTTGAGAAACTATCTGAACAAAACTTAATATTATTTCTTATATAGCACCTTATTTCGGTAGCATTCTTTCTAAGATGGAAAACAGTCTGTCCATTCTCTGTGCACTCATGTCCTCCCTGATCAAATCCATCATCTCTGTCCCTTTTTCTTTTCTGACCCCTTACTGCTGGATCAATGTCTTCCTTCTCCATCTGGTTGCCCACCGCTCCGCTTGGCCCTGGATTGTCCTCAGGGATGGAGGCAATTAGGACAGGAGGTGTTGTGGAAGACCTCTGTCCCAACACCTCATCCATAAGGACACACCAGGGCCAAGTAGCAGCAGTGGGCTTTTCACTGACTCCCTCTCCTGACCCTGGATACTTGCAATCCTAAAGTTAGAAGGAAGAAAAAAAGAGTTGACTAAACAAAGAAACCAATAAGACTTTTAGAAATATTTTTTATTTGTGTGTGACATGAGAAGTTCTGAACAAACTTAATATTTATTTTTCATATTGTCCCACTTTTTTGACCTGCAAGGGGTTGACCTTCCCCTGTTGGCCCATCTTCTCCAGAATTGTCCTATGGATGGACCGCGAAGGACACTCACAAGTCATCCTTCAAATCAGGCAAAAGAAGGACACATTTGTCGGCAGCATCTGACAGACCTTACGCACCGCGCTGTGACGTAATCAGCCCACAAGTACGCACTTGGAAGGATCCAGCCCCTGAATTGGGACACACCCTCGGCCTGCACATGGATCCTCCTTCTTCCTGTATATTGACCAATAGGAGAGGAGCTGGAGAGAAGAAGGCAGCCCTCCTCATTTGCATAATGATGCAGAAATGCATACGGTAAAGGAAAAAGAGAGACGAGGAAATGTCAAAAGAACAAAGGCATGTGTAAGGAAAAGGAAAAACAAAATATATATACATTTCTTGATGAAAACGCATGTCTAAGGAAAAGGAAAAAGAAAACATTTACATTTCTTGATGAAAACGCATGTTTAAGGAAAAGGAAAAACAATATATATATACATTTCTTGATGAAAAGGCATGTGTAAGGAAAAGGAAAAACAAAACATTTACATTTCTTGATGAAAACGCATGTCTAAGGAAAAGGAAAAACAAAATATATATATTTCTGCTTTTATTTTTTTTTTTTTGTCAGGATCGGTCCTCCATATAATCACACACAGTTGCTCATCAAAACAAAACAACTGCTGTGGATCCTCATTCATCTGTATCTTTGTTTTAGCATTGCCATCATCATCTATACATGTTGTATGTCTGGAGGGGATAAAGGTGTGGATGTGCCACAACCTTCTCCAACTAAACACTTCCAAGACAGATGCCATTATGTTAGGCATCCTCCACCAGATCCAGTCATCTCTGATAACAGCATCACTTTCTCTGGTCACAACTTTCCCCTCTCCCCATCAGTAACTGATCTTGGAGTTAAAATTGATTCCCACCTCACTCTTTAATCCTAAACCAACCGTGCAAGGTTTCCTTCTATCATCATCATAGCTTTACCAAACTCTACTCTCACCCTACGAGATGCAGAAAAACTGATCCACGCTTTTGTCTCCTCTAGATTGGGCTATTGTAATTCACTGCTCCTTGGGATCTTTAGCAATTGTTAATTAGAGGCTCCAGTATACCCAAAACTCTGCATCTAGGATCCTGATGAGGGTGTAAAAATATAAACACATTACACCCATTCTTTACTCACCTTACTGTTTTCCTATCTCCACCAGAATTAAATACAAAATCTATCTCCACACTCATCAATGCATCTACGGAAATGCCCCTCCCTACCTCAAAAAAAAAAAAAAAAACTGCTCACCCCACAAACTACAACATACTCTCTCCTCTTCACTCACTAAAACTTGCTTCATATTCCCAGAACCAGATTGAGCACCATGGGGGAGAGAGCTTTCTGTGCTGGTCTGTGAAATGCTCTCCCTGACTCTTTGAGACACCACAATCCACAGGAAGCTTTAAAACTAAAAATGTTTCTTTTTTTAGTAAAGCATCTTGATCTTTTGTAGTCTGTAACTCATTTAACTTTTAATTGTTGTTTTTAAAATCCCACAAACACTTTATAACTTTGCTAATGACATTCTGATAAATGTACAGTATAAACATTACTGCTTCAAATATCAGCATTGTCTATGAAGGCAGACACTGTGTACTGATAGGTTGCCTTTGCATTTGAAGACCTAACTGCAGTTTAAAGATTAGCAAGAATTCAAACAGTGTGTGCGGGGTTTATAATATAATAAAGAGGTTGTTCTGCTTTGTTTTCATGGTGTAAGTGAATAGGGTCTTGGAGTAGTAGGGGTACATAGTGTAATATCCTTGATGTGTGGGCAAGATGGACTGAAGTGGTTTGGTCACAGAAGATTTAAGGCAGGCAACTGGCCTATCACACTGGTTCTGTGGTGCTAAGAATGATCTTTGAACAGTTTAGTAAACTGGTTATATAATTGACCCTCTATCCTCAATATGTTAGGATTTCAACCATACTTAAACAATTGCTATTCTTTTGAGGTTGTCAACTTTCATGAATAAAATAAGGAATGAGCCTCTTTTTTCAGGGAGGAAGTAGGGGTTGTAGTGATAAGGGTTTTAAACGATTTTAAAAACGTTTATACAACTAGATTATTAAGGTGAACAGACTAACAGAAAATGTACAGCTATGAATTAAGTCAGAATTATGTTCTGGGATAAAAACACATCCAAAACGCATTAAAAAAAGGTTTTTCCTTGGATTTATACATTTTTAAGCCTAGACTGTGAAGATTTACAGTTTACCACAGAAGTATTCATTTTTACAAAACATGGCAGGTTTAAAATTATTTATGTCCTGCTAAACAATGAAGGGAAAAATCTTAATTGGCGTTACAGCTTAAACCCTTCTTATACTTGCTGAATATTTTGCATCCTTTCACTGTTATTTTGACCATTTATCTTTGTTGATGATAAACTGTTTCGACATTGGACGACCTCCTTCCCATCACGCTGGGACGACCCTATATTATGCACTTCCACTTTCATTTTACAATTATATTAATCCTTTAGTGAGTTAATACTAGTGAGCAGGTTGTCATGTAATCATATGCCACTAGAGCTATATTTTAAAACAATAATATGTCTTGTCAAAGTAAAGCCTGTCTTCGAAAGATTGATTTAGTTACTGTATCAGCTATGAGCCCTGTCACTCTGTTTTGGACTCGTGTTCTGAAGTAAAAAAATAAGTAGTACTTGATCACACTTGGTTACATTAGCACCGAAGAAACCTATTCTGCTTTTAAAATCACAACATTTTCGGTACTCCATAGCAAAACTAAACTGTGACAGATAACCATCATTACAGTTTGTAATCACTGCAAGATTACCATGACTGGATAACAAAAAGAACTTAGTATCTGCTTCACATATTACTCTCCACGCTAAGCTAAAGAATGGCTTCACAGGTTTTTGACACCATTAGCTCATCTCTAGTTTAAAATCTAAAACACAAAGTAAAACCTGAACTGGATTATTTGACACAGAGGTTTAACGATGATGGCGTGAGATTTATGAAAACTTTATTCTATTACATTTAATGTAAAAACACAAAAAGAGCACCTAAGGTTTGTTTTTATTTTTTATTTATTTTTACTTCATGTACTTTACATAACATTGATAAAGAAGGGATTCTTATCATATCAGAATCAGGATCACCTTTATTGCCAAGTTCTGCAATTCTGTTTTTGTCTATCTATGAACACACCTAAACATTGTGGAAAATGTTTACAGAATGGTTTGGTATAGGTTGCTACTGCTGGCAAAGAATTGGACCTTATAGATTAAGAATAGGATGTCATCATAGTTAATGTATAAAAGTAGACAGTCAAATGAAGCTTAAGCGAAAATTCAATCTGGAAGACTCTTAGCAGCCTCACCTGGATCACCTGCTGCCGTGCCACGTGACAAGCTGCAGCCAATCGACATCGGGACCACACCTCCTCCGAAACCAATCATTGCACATGATCCCTTTCATAAAGCTCCTCGTCCAGAGTTCATACCAGCTGAACTTTCACTTACCTCCGCTCCATATCCTCCCTCGCTCCGAGGCTCTTCTTGGTCCCATTCGTCCTCCGGCCTGTTCCACCACCAGTATCCGGGTTGGGGAAGACTACTCTAATCCTTGTCCTAGGCTATTCATCCAAGCTTATGTCAATTTATAGCATACAAGTCTTCTGCCGGGGTCCAAAGAACTTATTTCATTCATGTCAATAAAATCTTTCTAATTGCAACTTTTTCTCTGTGTGAGTCTCTCCAGGTTGAAATACTTTTGGCAACATAGTGCATGCTGGATAAGTTTCAAAAGTTTGTAATCTTTAAGCTAAACTTCAAATTTCCCTTTCAGCTGACGTCTAAAACTGTAGTCTATAATGAAATTACCTTTAAAATAAAAGCCTTCTTATGTTTGTTGGGATAGCGATAGAAAGAACAAGAAACATTTGATTTTGAAGGTCATATCTCAGGAAATTTGGACTCTAAGCTATCATTTTTTTTGTGCACAATGACATGTTGTTGATTCTGTCACATCCTTCCCTTCAGATAATTTTCATGCTACTGTTAAGTTTTTACGCCCAACTTTATGGAGTTTCTGTACATTGGGATCAAGGCTATTACGAAGCTTTGGAAATGCTTTATAAGAAATTCTAACAAAAATGTGTTCCTCTGAGCCTTGCGGCTGTTATTGCCCCAGTGTCATGAGAAGAGTGACAGCTTCTGATTTGAATAATGATATTTATTTTCATCATGTATTAATCAAATCATTTTGGCTATTCTGTAATTTCATCCACCCCTCACAAGAGGCTACAGAGTCATTTTCTCAGAATGGAGAATCATTTGTAAAATAACAAAATCATCACACATTATTCTAGAGAAATGGCCCAGGAAAAAAACGCAATGAATAGATTTGACCTCAATAAGCACCTGACATAAGAGCATCAACTACTGTTTGAGTATTTGAGCATCTCTGTTATGATTTGTGGATGTTTTGGGGTTTTGTTGGTCTTATTTCACAGTTGAAGTTTTGAATCATGTTTCTGTTTATTTTTGTGCTCATGTTTTAGTCTTGTTCATGTTTTGTCAAGTTTGGTTTTTGGATCTGGTTATGTTTTAGTATCATGTTTTTCTAGTTTCTGTTAGTTTGAATTCAAGAGTCTGTTTTGCTCCAGTCACGTTTTGTTCTCTCCTGTCTGTTAATCAACTTTATTCGGTACACCTGCACCTAGTTAATATGTCTTGCTTCACCTGGTTCACACTCCATATGTACACACCTGTTCTGTTTATTCCTCGCGGAAAAACTTTCTGGATCATGCTCATGTCTAGTTGTCTCGATCATGCTCAAGTCTTGTTTTTTGGATCATGCCAAGCCTGTCTTCCATGCCTGTTTATTGTTTTGTTCCTTCCTCTTCTTATGAGTGAGTTTTTTGTTAATTAAAGCCTTTTTCACTTACCGTCATGCTGCCTGCTGGTCTGCATTCTGGGGTCCTCCATTTCGCAAGTACCGTATTTTCCGCACTATAAGGCGCACTTAAAAACCATTAATTTTCTCAAAAAATGACAGTGCGCCTTGTAATCCGGAGCGCCTTATATATGGATCAATTGGTTAATTGGTTGATCCATACTGGTTGTACACGGCGCTCTGTCAAAATGTTTCAGTACGACTGGTAAACTACAAAGCCGCACCGCTTGCAGCATTACGGCTACCGTAGTCAGGGGTGTCGCCGAAGTAATAGCGGTAAACACCTGTACTGTGCTTACTCCTAGTCCAACACCACTTGTGTGTGTATAACGACCCCAAAATTGCACCTATCAAGAGACACACTTACGATGCTGAGTTCAAACTCAAGGCTGTCAGCTACGCAGTCGAACATGGGAATAGAGCAGCAGCGAGAGAATTCAACAGTTAATGCTACTATATTGTGAATGTACTAACGTTTGATTTAGTGCATCAAACTGTTTCTTTTACGTGTTTACTGAATCAGGGAAAAGTTCCCTTTCACGTTTTAACTAACGTTTGATTTCAACTTCAACTTCATAGACTCCAATGCATTCCTAACGTGCGGTTGGCTCTATTCAGTAGAATTCTATGTAGAGGAGACCTTACCATGGGAGTGAATGGAGTTATCAGAACGCTGGTTTGTAGTGTATTAATAAAGTTTGACTGACTGACTTATCTGACTGTTTTGTTGACATTCTCTTTAGCACAGCTCCATCTAGTGGATGCATAACGCAACCCCAGTCAAACGTTTGACTGCAGTAGCTTCTATTCTATGCGCCTTATAATCCGGTGTGCCCTATATATGAAAAAAGTTCTAAAATAGGCCATTCATTGAAGGTGCGCCTTATAATCCGGTGCGCTTTATAGTGCGGAAAATACGGTATTAACAAAAACAAAAACAGAGTTCCGGCGGGCGACCAGGAGGTCGTCCGCAGCGGGCACAGAGTTCCGGCGGGTGACCAGGAGGTCGTCCCCAGCGGGCACAGAGTTCCGGCGGGCGACCAGGAGGTCGTCCCCAGTGGGCATAGAGTTCCGGCGGGCGACCAGGAGGTCGTCCCGAGTGGACACAGAGTTCCGGCAGGCGACCAGGCCTGCACCAAAGACGTGGAGGCCGACTGAGCAGAGTAGAGGACCTCCCAGACGCTCTGTGGAACTCCAGAGGCGTGGAGCCTGGCGCACCCTCAAAGGCAGAAGCTGAGCCTGGCGAACCCTCAGTGGCGTGAGCAGAGCCTGGCGAACCCTCAGTGGCGTGAGCAGAGCCTGGCGAACCCTCAGTGGCGTGAGCAGAGCCTGGCGAACCCTCAGTGGCGTGAGCAGAGCCTGGCGAACCCTCAGTGGCGTGAGCAGAGCCTGGCGAACCCTCAGTGGCATGAGCAGAGCCTGGCGAACCCTCAGTGGCGTGAGCAGAGCCTGGCGAACCCTCAGTGGCGTGAGCAGAGCCTGGCGAACCCTCAGTGGCGTGAGCAGAGGCGTCGGCCGGACCCTCAGTGGCGTGAGCTGAGATATATATATATCTATATATATATAGATATATATATATCTATATATATCTATATATATATAGATATATATATATCAAGAACATGATGAGTTCACTTGACATGTACAGTATGTTGATTATTTCAACTGAGAAAGAAAAGCATTTAGACTGTTTAGGTCAATGACTTAAGAAGCTGATGTTACAAGATCACATTTTATTACACTGTCTCTGAATATGAGCAGAATGGATAACAATAGAAAAGCAAATATGTCAAAGCAAAGATGTAAGACTTGGAGACAGCCAGAGGGCAGACACAAGCAACACAATTCACTCATAATGCCATTACCAGGAAACAACGTTTAAGAGCTTTTGAACTCCGGAAAAGGGGTGGAAAAGCGTTTGCTGCTTCAGAGTGACTGTTCTGAGGGATTAACTCGATCAGGACACTAAAAAGCTTTTTTATTGAAAAACTCTTCTTTTTCCAGGAGGTTGAACGCACATGCATTAAAATGGTGGTGATAAATGACCTTATCATAATACATTTGCTATGTGGAGGGGTGGAAGGGTTTAGGCGCAAATAGTTAAATTGGAAAAAAGGGGGAGATATAGAGAGGAATATTTCAAAGCTGTGGAAAGAAGCAGAACACTTCTAGAGATGGAGCAGCGACATAAGAAAAAAATGATAATCTGTTTGTACACCTGGCTACCTTGTATCTATATATCAATCAAGTGTGGGACTTTGCAGTTTCTCCTCGTAGTCGTCTCTGGCTCTCAGTATTATTGTAAGGTGACACTAGCAGTCAGTCGGCCTCAGCCATTCTATCCCAGATTGAAGTTGAGATGTATGAGTAGCATTTAGCCATCAATCAGTGCCGAGAGGCCCCGGTGGCATGCAATAACACCATGCCAACGCTCGCCACTTCAGACAATATAGCGAATGAGGACTGCATAGTGAGTGATGGCAGCACTGTGAGAGTGGCACAAATATCAATTCACAAGTTGACCTATTTGTTTTCAGAGTTTTCCTCTTGGCTTTATGTTTATTGTGGCCAATATGCTGTGTATGAATTTGCCTTATTAAAGCCCAGAGTTATACCCACAGGATGCACTGCCCTGAATGTACATCAACTCCTGCACAATAACTTACTTTTATGTTAGGATAATAAAAGCAGTGATAATTAGAAGTAATAAAAGTGGTTTCACAGTTGCAAAAGACTAAAAACCTAAAATGTTTCTTATTTGAAAAGCCTAGAAATATATTACCATTGATGGGATTTTTGGCTGTTAGATTTACTATATTTGTGTCTTAAAACTGCCTTGTTGAATTGTCTTGTTTGCTGTATTTCATTAGCTGAGTCTGACATCCTTTTCTCTGCTTAGCACAAGGTGAAAAAACTTAAATTAAATCTTTGACAGTTAATTTAACTGTGACAAAGAAATCATGTCTCATCACTGATGATGTATTCTGAAAACAAAAGCTCTCATCATTTTCTTCTTCTTTCACGGATCATCAATTTATGTTAACTTTTTGATCACTGTGGCAGGGAAAATGTAAAGTGTACTCAGTAAATAAACAATGTTTAAATGGCATTCTGATAATTACTGAGACTGTTTTTCTAGTATATATAATAATATAATGAGTGAACTATTTATTTACTTCACTTGTTTTTACAAGCTACCCAACAACCACACAAATGAACATGTAGATGTCGTCTTGACTGCTGCTGGTCATTATCACTAATGCAGTCGCCATCTTGGTTTGGTGGGATCCCCTTCCCTAAAGCGTGCCAGTCTTTTGAAGCAGAATACAAATAAAAACAAAGGGTTTCATATAAGAATAATTGTGTAACTAGTAATGACTTAACTATTTGAAATTAACTTAAACAAATTTTCAACACAATGAGATACTCTTTTTATTGCATGGTGTGGTTTACATAATTTTTTTCTGATATGTTTGTTTTGTAGAACTGAGAATGAATTGTCAAAATCATTCATCACAGATTTGATTAAAGAAATACATTCTGATTTTATGAACACATAGCACAAAAATGATAAGATCTATTACCCAATTTAATTGCTGTTATAATGTACCATTATATGTACCATTATAACAGCACAGCTGCCATTAAAGGGTTGGTTCAGAGTTTTTCAGCAGAGGTTTTGTGAAGTTATCTTTGGCAATAGTTGCCTTACTTGTAGCAGAAAGATTTAATTTCATCATGAGCTTGTTGGAAAATTAATAAACAACTGATCAGATGTACACAGTCTGTTGTAATTTTAGGTAATTCAATTTGAACATGGTCATATAATTATTATCAGTCTGTTTGGTGATGTTTTGTCCAGCTGAGCAATGTTTTTGTTTCTTTGTTAAGCTACTTTGGTTGAGCCTGCCGTATGTATCAACGTGCAGAACAGATCCACCAGTCTGCTTAACGCATTTGGATTTTGCATTAGAATGTCAGTTGTGCAACAGCATTGAAAACAAATGCTTTCCACGTATTGTAGTTATTTAAAATTTTTCCACCAGAATAGCAAACAGCTGATCTGCCATTCGGATAAGGTAGAATAAAGCAACATTTCTCTGACTAGCTTCTAATCCTCTGACGCTGAGGATTTTTTACTTTTCAAACAAGCTCATGGTGAGATGGCCTTTTTCTATTGCAGGTCATGGAATTATTATAAACAACTTCACTGAACCACACTTCAAAAAAAAAAAAAGAACTATGACTTTAAGTATGCATTTTCTCTTTATTTTTATATTCCAAACATAGAACTCCAGGTCCAATGCTTCTCAATTCAGCTGTTTTTCACTCCTGAAATAAACCCCTTAGGGAGCTATTACTAGCATTATCTCTGTGTAAACCTTGCTTCCTTAACATTAAAAATACACCTGGACCAGCGCTTGTGTCTTGATTCTGTCCTCTAAGTCCCCAATCACATTGCAAGCAGATAACCACTTAGCCTGGTTCTGGTACTTCTGGCGATCTCTTTCTCCTTTCCTGTGGCACCACATGTTCAAGCATGGCTCTGCTGAGCAGATTGCCTTAACTGTATCTGTGGGAATGGTTAAGTCTCTCTTGTCACCAACAAGTGCATCTCAGTAAATATAGTATCAATGAAAAGTTTGATTTTTTCAGTCATTCATTTTAAAAGGTAAAGTTCATATATTATGTTGTTTGATTTCACACAGATATTTCAAGTGATTATGTTAATTTTGATGTTTATGGCTTAGATGAAAACCCAATAACTGAGTTTTTCAGAAAATTAAAATAGCCTTCTTAAAATCATAGTGAAATTAATGAATGAGGGACACAGTAGAAGTTACATGGTGACACAAATGATACTGAAGCATGCTTGGAAACTCCAGGCAACATCCAGTTGGGCAGCAACTAGTAAACTCCCCATTACTGATGAACCATCATGACCTTCATGCCATTATAAATAATAACTGGGGCTTGACCTATCAAAGTAGTTTGGCTCTTGATGTAGAACAGATCAAAGAGTCCTTAAGAACAAACAGATCTAGTTGGTGCCATGTCTCTGTAATGCACATCAGATCCAAAAATGTATCAAGAATATGGTGGTATATGAAGCAGGAACTGCTTATGAGTGACTGGCCATTGAAAAATTACATTTTGATGTTTGATGGGGCAGTAAGTATTTTTACTGGCCAAAGTAGTTTGGAATCCACTCCACATTCCAAGCCACCTCGCTGGAAGACGTTACCTTGGAGGCACCAGAACTACTTGTCCAACAGGAGACAGTGTTCTGATGGTGTGTATGGGCAGTGACCAGATAGCCAGGATGGTCTGAAGTGACTGTGAGTAAACAAACTTTCTGCGGGAGCTTCTGTGGTCATATCAGGGTTGAAAGAGAAGTCTGAGTTCTTTAATAACTGGCATGCATGACGGGGTCATCAAGCTGTTGAGATTCGTCAGCTGGTTGGCGTGGTAGCTTAACGTAGTGGTGCCCTACATTAGAGAAGTTGCATGTTGTTAGCCTTGTAGGTACTGTTCTGATAGCCCAGACAAGTCCCACATATCAAATATGTGTGGTGAAAAAGATCCAGGCTACCTCCGTTGACAGTACAACCTCCGTGGTACTAGCGATGAGCTACTACCTGGTTGGCCTGGTTGGGTGTCGACTGCGGCTAGCTGGCTAGCAGGATTGAGCTTCACCAACAGCCAGGCAACCACCAGGTAGAGTATGCGAAACTGATAACTATCCAGGAGAAAAACTCAGAGAAGCGGCAAACAATGTCAATCTCCTGTCCTAAGCCAGGTTTGGCAGTGTCCTCAACTTAATATAATTCATATACAATTTCATAGACCTACCTGTGCGAAGTTTTGTTTTTCCCTCTCTGTCATGTTTTAAGTTTTAATTCCATTAAGGTTGGCACAAAAGCTATTGATCTATCTTGTTGCCAAACTACGCTTCTGCAGACACACCTAATGGCATTTGTAACTCTATACACACAGAGTGCTCTCAAATGGCCGGAGATCAACAAAGAGGGCCGAGACGCAAAGAGTTTCACAACTCACTTACAGCCAGCCTGAGTGATGGCCAGTGGAAGGGAAATCAATAGCAGGAGGGGAGACACCATCAAAGCTGTCTGCCGACCAACATCACGTTGCTGTCGACAGGTTTTAATCCATAAAGCCGGAGTATCCCCTGGAACAAAGAGAGAGGCAGGAGGCCCTTCTCTCAACTCTATTCAGAGCTTTGAATTACAAAGACCTAACATTGTAGTGTTGATGGGGCCTGGATAGATCCAGACTAAACATCTGTCTTCATTGTTTTCTGCTGCATATTAATAGAAATGTATAAAACAAGGAAATACCCAATTACGTTCTACAGTTTTTGCATTTGTTTGTTTCCGTTGCATCTGCTCTGTGGTGAAAATTCTTATTTGAAAGGCGTCTCTTGTTTTTAGTGTAGCAAGTAGTTAGCAAAGATTTCAGCCATGACTAATAAAAAAAAAATATATATATATATATGTATATATGTATATATGTATATATGTATATGTATATATGTATACAGAGAGGCAAACTAGATTTGCAGCCCATCTTCAGTAGTGTAACCATACAGCCCAGGCTGTTTGACTGACAGCAGTCTAAAGAGGTTTGCCTGGGCGGAGAGTCTACACCTCTCTGGAAGCTGTGCAGGTTTTAAATTAGGTGATAGATTGTGAAATAGTCTAGTAAGGTGTCAGATCAGCTACACCTCATATTACTGTGATAACAACTGCCAGCAAGTACTAATCTTTGCTTTACAGAAGAAAGTATGGAGAACTAGAAAATTGTTTTTAAAGTAAGGTTTAAACAAAACCTCAGAGTTAAATTACATACTTAATGTAATCTGCAAAGTTATGATTTATATGTATACTTTTGAATGAAATTACAATATTTTGTCTTTAAAATAATTATATCGAGTTCAAGTTGAGATGAGGGCTCGACATTTTTGAACAGCTCCTTTCATACACAGGGTATACACAGGGTATTTTAAAATGCTATACAAAACAAAAAGTCAATTAAAGCTAATAAACTAACTTCCTAGGCAATAAATGCATTAAAATGCATGACAGTAAAATTTGAGCATTGCAAAAAGAGAAATAAATAGTAAACGCCTAATTTAGCTAAAACAAATAGCTAAAGGTTCACAATATAAGTAAGCAAAGATGTTTTCAGTCCTGATTTTAAAGTAGCCAGAAGTTTCTGCACACCTCGGATTCTCAGCAAATATGATCATGATTTCTCCTGTCATTTAGTTTTGGTTCTGGAAACAGTGTAAACAAGCCTTTGATAATCTAAGGGATCCAGATGATTCATACCTTACAAGTGACTCTTCAAGGTTCAGTGCCCCTCGAACGTGTTCGCACTTTGTCTAATTACAACAAACCTCCATGTATTTTATTGTTTTTATCCATTGTTCTTTGCTAAGTAACTCAAACTCAGTCACACAGGATGGGGAACATCTGTGAAAACCATTTTTTTTAAGTCCTGACACAGATTCCCAATTAGATTTGATAGACAGGCAGTTGGTTCCTGACTGTTATCATGTGGTGACACAGAAATGTAGCAGTAGCAATGAGATGTAATTCTGTAATCTGAGCTAGCGGACGCGTCTAGATATTGCAAAAGAAAATGTGCCAATCGTGGTTATTGAAGAACCAAACATGTAATCCTAATATGCACAAACTTAAAATTACTAGATGACACAAAGTAATGCTGGTCTGTAAAGTAAGATTGGAACATGTTCAGCAGAGTACCAGATAATCTACCCCACTTTCCCTGTCTATGAGTCAGTATGCTATGAACAAATCATTTTGGAGATGTATATAATTTCAAGCTTCAGTTAGGTAATATAGGTGTGAAGACTGAATTCATAAACCAACCCAGATCCTTGTTTTTGTCCTCCGTGTTCAGCTTTTTTACACTTTCTGTTTCGAACTTTAACTACTGCACTCTTTCTCCATGGTTCTTTTTTGCTTTCAGAGACAATGTTTTTTTGTTTTTTGGGTATTTCCATCCATAACAATATTGGTACTAACACTGTTTTCAAGTTATTTAAGGTGTACAGTGTATTCTTGGTCACTGCTAGCTGACTCTTGATAGTACCAGCAAGGACCATCATTTTAAACAGGACAGAAGAACGATCAGAAAGAGAAACAGTTGTCACAACTATATTACCAATGGACAAACCTTTGGAAATGGCTAGAATTTATTAGTGATTGGCTGTTTACTGGTATCGATGATACGAAGGTTTGGAAAAGTTTGTTTCAAAACAACATTTTTTTTATGTCATACTGAAATATTTCTGGCTGTGAAAAACACAGGCAGTCATTGAGTGGAAACTAAAGGAGTCCTACCTTGGACTCCTACTAAGGTAACACGGTTTTATGGCTATGGTTGGCATGCCATACACATGTCATGTATGAGATTGTTATACTTGTGATGAATAGTGGAACTGCACAAAGGTGTTATATTCTTCTAACAATTGCTATAATAGAATTAGGTAAAATAGAATAGCCGTTATTTTGTTAATCAAAAACATAAACCGCACCGTAGCGCAGGACTCACTGCGGAAGTATAAAAAGAAGCTAAAATCTCAGAAATACAGCAAGTAAAACAAGCAATTAACGTGTCAATGTTTTTTTCTCAGTAAATATATACCTTTAATATTTATATTGAATTAAATTCACACCAGTTGTTGATAACCACCCAAGTAATCCACACATGCAAAGAAGTCAAAGTGCAATAGCCCACAAATGAAGTCAATGAGTCATATGCAATGCTCAGGTGTCATTTCTATGTACTTTAACTCTGATGATGAATTCAATTATGAACACATAGTGTCTCTTCTAATAACTGAAGCCAAAAGGTTGCACCTCTAAACCAATACAAAAACATAATTAAGTTACTTAATATATAACTTTTAGAACATTTAAAAACCAATATAAATATATTATTACTGTTAGCTCAAGGTAAAACATAGGGTAATTATGTCATTCAGGCAAACCAAAAGCTATTTTTCACATTCAAATAAGCTGATTAACGAATAAATAAGCTTTTCCTGCAGTAGCAATGAAAAAGAAAACCAAGTGTGCAAGTATAGTTGAGAAATGTTTCCATATACAGTTGAAACTACATGACAAATACTGTGAAAGAGATTTAAAGCAACACACAACTCACTGTGGCCCTAACCCTATGCATTATGAATGCAAATTCAGTCAAGTCAGTGACAAAGAATGTTTATTGATCTGGTAAAGATTCATCCTGACACCCTCACAGCCTCCCACCTCCCCATGTCTGATCCTGGTCCCTCTACCTGTCGGATCCTTGGATCTTGGATCCCCCTTCCTCACCAACATCATCTGGCCTCTGCAGGACGTGGATAAATGGAAGTGCCGGCTCGTGTTTTTAACTTAGTGCATCTGCAGGTGTGTGCATGTGAGCCCACAGACCAACAGGCTGATAAAATATTCAGCAGACCCCCAAGCCCCCTGGGTGCCACAGGTCTGTCCTCTGATGGAATGGAAGTCTTTGCCCCCGTCTCACCTGAAAAAATGAGTTACCATAACCTTTTTTCCTACCTCCCATGTCCTCTTCTTCCTCCTCTCTTCCTCCTCCCCCAGACTTAGTCTGCTCCCCCTCTCCCCACTCTGTCATCTCTCCTATGTTAGACTCCTGCTGTCACCCTTCTGTCCCCATCCAGCCATATGTTGTCTTCCTACTCATTTCTGGCATTCCTTGTATTATCTCGCCCTCTTCACAAATCTTGACGCAATCCTTTCTCTTTTTACTCCTCTGCAACCCTTCCTCCTCCATCTCTTCCTGCCACCTCTCCCGGCCTCGAGTCCGCCTGTTTGCTGTCAGCACAGCAGAATTAGCCCGTCCTCCCCCCTTAGCTCCTTCTCTTGATCCTGAGGGAAATAACACTGTTGCAGTCTGCTGCCGTTCTTTTTCACAGATCAAAGAGTTGAAATTGAAACTGGCTGGCCGAATAAAAAAAAAAGAAGATTCACATGAAAAAGGGAGAAAAGCTGGGTTCCTTTTGCATCATTCTCTCCCCTCCTGCTGAGAGGGCCGTTAGACTCTGCAGACTGCACATTTGTATAAGCGGATGCAGGACTATTTATATACTGTGTCCCAACAGTTGCTCAGTGCCAACACTTCCCCTGGTGGAAGACACTGCAGGGACAAACTGGAGTGCAAACATGTAAAAGCTGTAGAACAAAACAACAAGTGTTCTACAATCATTTGTTTTTTTACATCTTCTCAGTGACAAACCAGACACTGAGGTTTTTTTAAAACTAAGTAAGGTTGCTGACATTTACAATGTTTGCAAAAGCAAATACAATAGATACCAGTATGAAAGGAGAGTTTAATAACCAGATCTTGATTATCTTATATCAGATTGAATAGAAAGTGCAATACAAAAACGAAAATGCATTTAACTTATTTTATAAAGAATCTGTCAGAGCATCTAACAACATTTAATACTGTCCAAGTTGACTTGGACCTTGTCTATCATGTTGGCCTGACTTCCATGTTCGATCACTTCCGCTTTCATTTACTAGAACAGAAAAGAAGGCCAGGTAAGCTATTATGACATCCCATATAAAATAAGCTCCAAATGATTAATGAATAGCAGTAACTCCCTGGCTTGAAGGCAATGGAATCAATATTCCTTTTTCTGTTATTTTTCACACAGCAGCTGTCTCATGGTCCAGTCCATCTTTGTAGGGCACCTTAAAATATCACACAGTGAAAAGCTACTTGATCTGCAAAGTTGTTACAGAAGCCTAAATGATAACACTTGTCTTTGTTAATCTCTTGGGAAACAATATTAATAGGTGAATATCATGTATAAGCTACTTCTTCAACAGTGAGGCTAAAAAAGAACATTTTACTGTAGACTAACTAATTAGGGATTATCATCGTCAAACTGAAAAGTAACTAATTTGGTTTTGGTGCCCTCATATTCACACTGAATATCCACAAGGGCCAACACATATTTGTCATGCAAGACATTTGGACTGTCACAGCAGTGTAGGCATAGAATATTGAATATGGCTACAATCCACTTAAAGTAGGTTGTGGTGTTGTACATGCTGCCTCCCTGTCATGGTTTCCAGGCATAGCTAACACAACTGAGCCCTCATTAGTTTCACCTCTGTTTCCCCAACTGCGACAAGTGGAAATGTCATAGAGAAGCTCTTTAAAATCCTACACAGCTGTGTGCAAAAGGGAAACTCATTCTGTTGTCTGTATTGTTCCCTACAGTTTACAGAGAGATCCCTGTTTTAAGCTGTAATCATGCAAGTGCCAATTTTGAATTACCAGGGCTGGTTATTCCATCATTTTGATAATGCTGCCATTATAATATAATCAGCTAGACCATCTGGATGTATGCTGAATGGAAAAGTACGACCTCCTGCAGAGCAGTGTGCTGACAAAACTGCTTTGATTCAACTCAGTGCCTCTGGATTTTAAACTGAAAACGAGTCTTGGCCTCCATTAAGCTTTTTTCTTTATTGAAGAACAAACTGCGTCTGAAATCCAAGCATTTGCCAATGTAAAATGGGAGCAGAAAAAAAGGGGCGTGGGTGTGTCAAGTGCAGTGGGAGTATCAAGTGGGTAATATTCTCACCAGCCGTCAGTGTTTATCTGAGTGTGGTGGTGTTGGGGCTGAGTTTAGTGGAGGCGTGATGAGTGTGCATTCTGTGCTTTTTAACATCTGGGCAGCTTTTTTGAAGTACCCAGGTGGCTGGTACTGCAACAGCTGCACTGCTTCTCTTCTTTCAGCTCACATAAGATCAAGGGAGTTTGATAGACTCTCTTGATCTATAGCAATCCCCCCTCTTCCAAATAAAATGCATACCCTTTCCCCCTTATATTTCCTGAGTTATACAACCAGCAGCACAATTTCCTGTTTATTTCAATAGATGTGCAGATGGATTCCCCTCCACAGGTTGGTTCAAGCTGATACATTCCCTTGAGGAGATTTCTCCATCAACAATGGTCCCATAAAGGAAGTTATAACAAGCTGTTTCTTGTGTGTCTGATCAATAGCATGTTGTTTTATTTTTTTCAAGGTGAAAAACCAAAAGAGTGGTGGAGTCTGCCATATCCTATTCTTATAACACATGATGCTTTGCATTATTTCTGTTGCAGACCAGCATTCTTACATGTAAACGAACAGTCTCTTCCCAACTAAGTAAACCCACTACATCTACATCTTACATGAGGTGTGTTGAAATGTGACAAAATGTGGAAAATGTAAAAGGGATATCAGTAAGTTAACTCTCCAGTCTCACCTTTCTACTTATCTAATACTTCAAAATAGAATTTTGAGGCATGATCATTGCAGCTCAGAGACACTATATATGCTACACATGTGCACAACTTCTACAGGATTTATTTAAGCTCCATGCTGCCATAGCACTGACTTTATAATGAAATCACTTAGTGTCAGGCTATGCTATGCAGACACCGTGTCTGCAATAATTAAAATTACAATGAAACTGACCAAAAAATATTAATCTGCTTATCCACCTCAGGAGGTAGTAATGAACCAGTAACCACTTTGAACTGTAAAAGGTGATATGCAATTTACCCAGCTATTCAGTATGGGTGTCCACAGCATAGTCTAATGAATATAATATGCTGAGGATGGTACACAACAACTTTGCTTGTATTTATAGCACTGAATCTATTTGAACATTGTGCATGAGGATTGTGACACAGATTTTAGCCTGAGAGAAATCTCCGAGGTGAAATTCTCAGGGGGTGAAACAGGGAGTTGTAAGCCACACCCCTTTGATTCCGCAATTCCAGCTACATGATCTGAGTGCTCGCACAGCTTGTGATCTTGGTGGATTGCCTTGTAAGCTGTGAACAGAAAAAGCTATTTATAATAGGGGGTTTGGGGTTGCCTGTCTAGCTTCACAGCAGACCAATGATGTATTGCTGTATTGCATTCCTGTATTGTTGCTTGATAATAATACATTTGTGATACATTTTTCACACATTGTGTAGATTTACTTAATGTTACTCCAAAATTTTCATGTAACTTACAAGGTAATATAACAAGCAAAGCGTCTATATTTTAATGAAATTCAAGCGACCCAAACTTTAAAGAAATGTAACAACTCAATATGTGTCACTGATTCCCATCCTCTTCACTGAAATAAACACACTTGCTGCTCTTGCACTTAGGATCTTTGCTCCTGCTTCTAATGATAGTTATTTTCTCCAGTCCAAGAAAACCTGTAAGATAAAAAAGACTGGTCCAAAGTTTTCTCAAAGTGTTACAGACTTAGAAGTAATTTATTATTCATTAAACTCCTCGTGTGTAGTTTTCTTTGAACTTTTTCTGCAGGTTGTGGCTGCATAGCACTTCTTTATGCTCCCCAGAAGCATTTTCCACTCCAGGGCTTCAATACATTGAAATGTTGAAGTGCAACATACAGCAAGCATATTGCACTAATTGCTTTCAGGACCATTAAAGAAGCAACACATTTTTTTCTTCTTTTACACTTGTCCATACAGAACCATCGTAACAGAAAAGGTGATTAAATCAGAGGCTATGTGATGAAATAAAACTGAAACCTTACACCTTTGCAAACACATTTAAGGCTTCTGCAGAAAGAGTTGAGTATTTGAGACAAATAGACCAGTCTGAGTGTGTGTGCCTGTAAGAAATGTTATCGAGTTCCTTTGCTGGGGAAGTCCCAAAGCATTTCCTTCCATCTCCCACACAGACTTCTATACCCTAATCTAATTTACCAATAAGTTGTCGTAATTATGTCCCGAGATATGCTCCACCGTGTGAAATGGCTTCTATCCTGTGCTCGAGTGGTTCAAATAAAAGCACTGCCCCATCGCTCCCAATGAAGAAGGAAAAAGGAGGTCGATGTGACAGGGAGCAGCAGTTACAAATGAACATCTTTATAGATTAATCGGGAAAACCTCTTATGTGTGCTTCAGGTAATTAAGGGAGACATTAATGACAATGCTAATATGGTCTTGATGTAGTTTATGAAATACTATAAAACGGTGATGAGCAACCTGATTCAGGTTTTATAAACACACACAGGGGATTCATAAAATCTGCATCTTGGGTGTTAGTGAAGTTTAACTCCTCTCTGTTTATTTAAAAACCTCCTGCGATCCTCCTGAGTTATCAAAACGATTTAATAGCAGCATTACGCATTAAGAGCTCTGTAATGAGCCCTGCAGTGGGCTAGATTGCACTGGAAAGAATTGGAGTTACCGCATGACTGCTCTTTCTCAACATTCACAGCAGGCCATGTAGCTTCTGTTTTGGTGATTTGATGTTTAATTAGTCAGACCTTTCTGATCAAGCCATTTCATGTCATGTTTCTTCCTGACTAATAATGTCGCAAACATTTAATTAGCTTACACTCTGGATCTGTGTTTATATGAGGTGTTTGAAATTTTTTACAACTGTGCTGTACAGAATAATTTAGTCATACCAACCAACTCACCATTAAGATAGGCTGATAACTTTCTTTTAAAGTTAAGCTAAATTAGCTAACTCACATATTCATGTTATCTACTGTTTCACTGGTTCTTGGTTTAACTTGGTCTATGTTTCCATTTTGTACTCTGTTCTTGATAAGTGGTTCATCATAAATATGGTTGTAAAGTGAAGTTCCCTGAAGTCACCACACGGCAATACTGAGCAACACAAGTAGAGCTCCATAGTGTTATGCTCTACAACATTTTTGTAGCAGGTTACCTCTGCTTTCATGTACTCAGATCTCAAATGCAAAAGCCCAGGCCAGGATTAAATCCCGGGACATTCTTGCTGCAAGGCCACAGTGCTTACCACTGCTTCACCAAGCTGCCCCATGATAGGAAACCGTCATATTATGTTCATAACCAGGAGACTCTAGAGCAGCACAAATCACAGGTAAGAATGATTTAAACAAGTTTATTGAAAGATAGTTTTCCCGACAGTGACGGCACTCTCTAGATGTCTGACTTCTGGGATCGGCTCACTGAGAGAAAGAGGAGTATTTACAAGCCAGTACTTTGTATGATGTGAAAGAAGAGACAAGGCTTACTTGGTGGTGGAGGTGTTGAGTCCAGGGGAAAGCGAGCAAGCCACGGACACTGAGGTTGGCAGGTCGTGTGTGCTGCGTGGGCAGATTTCTCCAGATGGTGAGTGTTGTTTATAGGGTGGACAGGCAGAGCATGGAGAGGGAAGAGAGATTCTGCAAACTGGTTCGAGAGATCCAGGGAGACCTCTGGTCTGAGGTGAATTCATGGGAGTATTTCCCAGATTGGAGAGAGACTGAACCACGGTGGGTAATCCAGGAAGAAGGTTCAGCAGCTTTTAAACTCCTCCGGTGATTGCTCTGATAAGGAACAGCTGAGCAGCTGCACCTGCCTGCCACACCCTGGTGGAGAGAATGAGAAACAACACCACACAACACAGCAAACCTGCACAGAGCTCTGTGGCCTGACAAAACCATTTTGAAAAATTTAACACAATGCAGCCCATTTATTGGTTCAGTATACTGGATGCATTTCAAATGACTTGTCGTTGCTTTTTGGCTCTCAGATGATTAGAGCTTTAACTACCTTTCCATGAGCAGGCAGCAAGTGCAGAATATGTTCATAGGTTAGAGAAAAAAACCAAACCACTTCTATTATGTTCAGTGTGTTTCAGAGTAACCTGCAAGCAATTACTGTGCTATCACCAATCATGACTACAAAAGCCACAAGGGTTCCACGTGAGTGACTCAGTAATCTTATTTTTGTTGTATCATGACCGTTAACAAAGGCGTAGCATCCTACTCTTTATCACCCTTAGTCCTTAGAGGTTATATCGAAGGGAAACACAAGGAACAGTCTGCTCCCCTCACCATCTGATAAGACCTGAACAGAAAGCCTGTACAAGAATGAGATCTACCTTAAGAGTTGGACTAATGGCCTTTGTTTCTTTTTTTTTGTTTTTTCACAGGTTGAGCAAACAGGCAAGACTGTGAGTTTCAAATGCTAAGATCTCACCTTTCACCAGAACGTCTGATAGATCCCTGTAGTTAGAGATGGAGAAGTTAGTTTGCCACAGGCTTCTAAATTAAGAGTCAAGTTTTAGACAACAGCACACCTAGTGAAGATGGAGGAAATCTTGATAATGTACATTCTCAGAAATGCATATACCACAGTAGAGGCAGGTGGTCTGTAAATACAGCATGAAATGTGGATGGGACATTTTGCTTTGTTTGTATGCGTCAGCTTTTAAGGTTTACCATACATGTGCCATTAGACTGATTTTACTAAGGTTTTAGAATGTGACTGCTGTGAAACATTTCATTGCTTTATCAGTCTCAGTTTACTAGATCTCTTGCAGGTTGCTTGTGAATGCCATGGAGGGGTTGATGGTGCTATTTTGACCCTGTTATATCTTATAAACGCTGATTATCTGGTTGCTCAACTTTCTCAGTCAGAGAGTGCACTTTCATGTTTCAAAATACCAATACCTAGGCTGTGTGTTAACCTTCTTGTAATTATTTTTGTTTACAAACACATGTGCCACTGCCCATTATGGTAGGTACTTAATTAGGTTTGCTGATGAAACATCCTTGCTCTGCCTTCTTCAAAATAAAGAGCAGGAGCATGGTCCATCTCTGAATGAGTTTCTAAATGGTGCAAGAAGTCTCACCACCTGCAATAGACCTCATTGTCAAAAGAGATTCGACTAATTTTAGAAAATATTAAAGGAGCAAAACATCTAGTCTGACAACTGCAATATCAGAGGGCAGCCCATACTGTCTGTTACTGAGTAGAAATACCTCAAGGTAATTCTACTGAACAGGTGTAAGTTTGACCAATACATAGAACTCATTTAGTAAAAGGGACAACAATTTTTCTTTAAATTGGTTTAATCTGATATGGACTATAAAATCTAGAACCTAAACTAATAACTGCTGCCAGCAAGCTGCTGATTAGCAATTTAAATAACTTAGAACGCACTTACAGACAGGGATGTTGTAACAAAGGGAAAATAATTCTAGCTGATCAAAGGCATACACTTCTTATTGCGTTTAAACTGTTACCAGCATGTAGAAGGGACTGTGACCCAGCCCTTTCATCAAAAACAGGGCAAAACAGTCATTCATACCAAAACCAAATAGGTTTAAACAAAAACTGAATAGGTTTTGAATTTTACCTTTTTATGATTAGCAGGTCTGAACAGTAAAGCCTTTTATATCTATTCAATGAGAAGATGTTTGAACTGGTCATACTTTTCTTATAGTATTTCTCTGAAATAGAATTACCCTGCTGCATGACTCGATAGTATACATGAAAGCCAACAGAAAATGGATATGAAACAGAATGAAAAGAATTGGCATGGTGATACAAACACATGGAAATGAAGGAGGAAATAACATTCCATAGACAGGCAAAAAAAAAAAAAAAAAACAGAGAAAAGAACAACTGCCAGCTGCAAAACAGCCAGAGATGCAGAAGACACATTGAGAACTGCTGCATGGAATGCATATGTATTGTCTCTTATCGTTTCACTTTGTGTCTCTTGCTGTTGTGTAGGAGTGATCAGAAACCTTTTAGAAGCCTGTTCTCAGGAGTCTGGTGTGTCCCAGTTTGTCTCTGTCACCTTTTAGTGCAAGAGGATTTAATACTCAGCACAGTTTATGTGTGGGCCCTTTAAAGTGACTAATCTGAGGGAACTTTTCTCTTCCCTGAGTAGACAAGTGGCATTATTATCAGTCAATTTTATTTACCAGCCATAATTACACCGAAGTGGGAGAATGACAGATTGTGGGACTGTAAATGTGTTTTGTTGTTTTTTTAGCAAAAACAGGTTTTCAAGTACAAAGGTCACCCTGAGAGCAGACTCAATCTTCACCTCAAACAAACCATGACAACCAGCTGCATTTATCTACTCTGAGGTTATATATTTTATCCGACTAAATGCTGGATTTTTGTACGACTGTGAGCTCTGAGTTGCTGATTGTTTTTGCCTGTTGATCTCTGACAGGCCAGGCCAGCACACTGCCCCCCCCCCCCCCCCCCCCCCCCCCCCCCTCTATTTTTTCCTATCTGTCTTTCTCTGTCTCACAGCTTCTATCACGTCAGCTTTTGACTACCACCTCCTATGCCACGCACTTATTTCTTTCGGCATCCACCCCTCTTCCTTCTTTTTCTCCACCTTTCCCACTCAGCGTCCTCGTCCCTTAGCAACTCATCTTGCAGTTTTTTTTTAGCCCACATTGAAGACTTTGAGTGACATGTAATGTTTCTGTGTGAAGAGCTCTATCTCTCACTGAGCTGATTAGCTAAGTTATACTGTATGCATACTGCAACACCATTAAAAAGAAAGTAAATGCATCTATTATCTGCTTTTAAGTTTTCCACTGGGCTTTTAAGTAACAACCATCAAGCCCTTATTTGAAACATACATATTATTGGTAACCTTTAATTAATATGGTTTTAGAATTTTTTTATTGCTTATAAAAAATATGTCCTGTTGTCTAACCTGGTCATTATTATCATTACTTTTAATAGTCCTGTTTTGGTAGTCTCAAAAATACTAGATATTGTAGCTTTTCTCAGAGGTGTTATGTAACCACACAGTCTGTGGTTATGCTTCTATCTGCTGCTCAAAACACTGCAGGGATGAAACACAATTGCATTTCTAAGCAACCGCTGAGATCAAATAGTTTTCTTTAATTTCAAACTGTTACTGTATTTCATTGCTGCATCTACTGGGTCTGATGGTTATAGTGCCAAATCAGTTTGGGCTCCTATACAGTCTGGAAAATAGGGAATTTTATTTGAAAAAGTATTTTCCATAATTAACTTACAAGGTCATGGCTGGTACATAACTCCAGTGGTCAAGCTCCAGCTCACCAGTGTATCACAGAGCAACGTAAAAGAATTAGAAATTCTACTTTATTTATTTTTGTTTGTTTTAGTCACATTAAATTTATAATGGGTTTTAGCAAAACTCATTTGGATTTAATCTGACAAAATAAATCAAACTTTCATCTTTGTTGTGAATCTATTTTCTGATCTAAATCAGTATAAAGATATCCTGATTTTTACTTTAGCCACACCACACTGTCACACATGTTTAACAAATGAGAGTGTGCTACTGTAATCAGCTTGAAAGCCTGAGCATTAATTACTATAAAGCTCGGTCACAGATGGTTCCCCTCATCCTCGGAAAGCTCCTACCTAGAAGAGGGAGCTAAGAACCATTTTGTCAACTACTGTATAGTTGTCTGTAGACAACAAGCATAAGAGGGAACTATGTTTTTTCATGTGTGTAAACAACCATTTTCTTTAATTTAAGGAGCATTATTGGAAGCGTCCAGGAGGTGTTAAACATTTGATAAATGTTGATAAATATTGCTAAAGTTTAAGCATGAAAAATTCCCATAAAAATGCTTAATGATCTTATTTTAGCAGACCTAAAAACTTAACAATATCTTAATCTTCTAATATCCACCAGACAAAAATAAACTTTCATTTTCCTTTAAGATCTTCCTTGTCCCCATAATCCTCAGGGAATCTAATGATTTGGTTTAGAAGTTGTTTACTTCCTTTACCTGCATATATCTTAGTGTTTATGAGATTCGGTTTCTTAAATGTGAAAATGGTATTATTATTTTCATGTATAGATGAAAATGTGGATATTGAGAAAGAGTTTAGTATTTTTTGTTACTCATTTTGGAAAGTGAAATCACACATAGAGTGAAATATTTCAAACCTTTATTTCTTGGAATTTTGAGTGCCTTACAGATAATGCAAACCAAAAATGTAGTCTCTCAGATTATAAGAATATTGTGAAGAAGTTAAATATTGAAAACTCATGGTGTCACACCTTAACTCAGAACACCTGCAGAGGTTTGCTGAGCCTCAAATGGTCCCTCGGTAGGCTACACAATCATGGGAAGGACTGGTGACTTGACAGATATCCAGAAAAAAAGGAAAAAGGAAAAAAACTGACTCTTCACAGAGTCCCGTGTCCAAACATATTCATAGAAAGTTGAGTGGAAGGAAAAATGTGATTGGAAAAGGTGCACCAGCAGCAGAGATAACCACAGCCTTGAGAGGACTGTCACTGCAGAATTTGAGGGAGCTTCGCAAGGAGTGGACTGAGGCTGAAGTCAGTGCATCAAGAGCCACTACTCACAGACAAATCCTACACATGGGCTACAGGCATCTTTCCTGGCCTAAGGAGAAAAAGAACTGGACTGTTGCTCAGTGGTCCAAAGTCCTCTTTTTAGAAGAAAGTAAAATTAGATTTATTATTTGTAAAAGTGGAGAAGCACAGAATCCACATTGCTTGGAGTACAGTGTAAAATGTCCACAGATCAGTGATGATGTGAGGTGCCATGTCATCTGCTGGTGTTGGTCTGCCCGGGATTTCTGAAGTCCATAATCAATGGAGCACTTCCTGCTTCCTTCTGCTGACAAGCTTTATGGAGATAATAATTTCATAATCCAGCAAGAATTGGACTCACTGCCAAAGGTACCAAAAGCTGGTTTAGTGACTATTATGTTACTGTGCTGGATTGTCCGGCAAATTTGCCTGACCTGAACCCAATGAGAATCTATGGGACATTGTCAAGAAGATGAGAGACACCAGGCCTAACGATGCAGATGACCTGAAGGCCACAGTCAAAGCAACCTGAGCCTCTATTATACCTCAGCAGAACCACAGGCTGATCACCTCCATGCCACATCACATTGTTGCAATAATTCATGCAAATGAGTCCCAACCAAGTACTGAGTGCATATAAATGGACATACTCAGAAGACTGACATTTCTGTTTAAAATATCACTTTTTATTTATCTGAATACTGAATTTTGGATTTTCTTTATCTGTAAGCCATATTCATCAAAATTACAAGAAATAAAAGCCTGAAACCTTACACTCCTAATTTCACTTTGACAATAAATATTTATATTTATCTATATTTCTCAATATTACATTTTTTTAGATGTACCTGTATGACTTGGGTCAAAACTTTTGGGTATCCAACCTCAACCATCTCCTTGTTGTTTGGGGAAAGTTTGGCCCATTCATCCTATAAGAACTGGTGTAACTGAGTCAGGTTCGCTAGGTGCGTTGCTCACACACACCTTTCCAGTTCTACCAACAAATATTGTGTGGAACTAAGAACGGTGTTGCTACATTTCATTTATTGTACTTGAGTCACTAAGGATAACAGCAGAAAGCAGAAGGAATGTGACAAGAAAGCGGGAGTCTTTGGATTGGATTTGTTCATCCTGCTTATTATCTAAAATAGAGACTGCAGCCATTTCAGTAGGCTACAAACACAGATACACTCAGTGGTATTCATGCGGAAAATTCTGTTTCGTTAACTCGGGATTCCTGCTGTTTTCCGATACATGAACAGATCCTAAAACACAACCGGTATGAATTGCCACATGGCACAATTTGTGACAGATGACGGAGCAGACACTTAAGGTCATGATGTTACAAAAGGAGGCAGTGTGTTTCAGGTTTTGCCTTAAAATAAATTCATAGGTGTATCTCCAGTGAACTCGGTTATAAGGGTAATCAGTATAAACGTTTTGAAGAAAGCAATGAATAATTTTCTTTGAATAGGTAAAGTTTTGTTCTTTTTAATGTCAAACAGAGAGAAATAAAAGGTTATGTGTTTTGTTTTATACAGTCAGTGGCAACTTGTGATAAAAAAATTTGGGGAGGGCGCACTAGAAGTTGGAGATTGCAGTACAACAATGAACTCTGCTTGAACAGAAATTCATCCACAATCATTTGCCTGCTGCTGGATTTTTAAATCTGGTTGGTCCAGTCAAAATTCCCTTATCCCTATTTTTCCTTGAATGAAAGCCTTGTAAAATTATTATTTTGTAAATATATTACAGAATTTTCATTCACTGTTGCCATTGTCTCCTGTGTTGTCATTGTTATTGTCTGACTCTTCCGTTTGCATGTTTGACTGACACTTTCGCACTAGCATTTGTGATTTTGATTGACAGGTATCATATATTAATCAGATTGGATGAAGAAGGAAGCAAAGAGATCTGATTTGCCAAAGGTGCAGAGAGCTGCACCCAGAGAAGAGGCTTTAAGTATCCAATTAGAGACCAGCATGAAGTCACATACACACACATAGTGCCCCTCATCATTGAAACATATGTATGTAGGCCTACACAAAAAATAACCCCAAATAAACCCAAAATGGAATAGTAATACTGTGTCTATACTTTTTTCCTGCAATTTTGATGGTGGTGGGGCCCAAGTGCCCCTATTAACAAGTTGCTACTATTTACAGTGTGTGGTAATGTCTGGTTTTAACTATACCTCTGTTTTCATTCATTATGGAACGTCATAATCACCTTTTATGAACTACAATATTGTAGGACCAGCTAATAAAACTTGAGCTATAAGAAATCTCTATGGCTGTAGGAAAAACATTTCCAGGTTATTTCGCTGTACATTGCTTTCCTTCATCAACACAAAGGCAAATTAGATGTATAATTTGTTTAATGAATGCCAGAAGCTGTTAACATTGTATAAAAAGACACTTCGCCAAGCTAGAACAGCTTATTTCTCATCATTAATAGAAGAGAACAAGAATAATCCTAGGTTTCTCTTTAGTACAGTTGCTAAACTTACACAGAGTCATAGCTCTGTTGAGCCATCCATTCCCTTAGCTTTTAGCAGCCATGATTTTATGGGATTCTTCTTAAATAAAATTGATTCTATTAAAAAGAAAAACTTTGACATACTCCCGAAGATGATTACTTCATCCTCAGCAAGTGAGACAACATTGGAAATAACTGCAGAACCTGATTTGTGTTTGGACTGTGTTTTGATCATGTGAAGCTTCCTGAGTTATCAGAAATATTAGCTTCATCTAAACCTTCAACTTGTATGTTACACCCAATCCCAACCAAATTATTTAAGGAAGTGTTCCCTCTGATTACCAGCCCCATTTTAGATACGATTAATCTATCTTTAGTAAATGGATATGTACCACAGGCTTTTAAGTTAGCTGTAATTAAACTTTTACTTGAGAAACCTTCGCTTGATTGAGATGACTTGAAAAATTACAGACCTATATCCAATCTTCCATTCTTATCTAAAATTCTTGAGAAAATAGTTGCTAATCAAATGTGTGAGCATTAACACAGCAATGACCTGTTTGAAGAGTTTCAGTGAGGTTTCAGAGCTCATCATAGCACTGAAACAGCTCTGCTGAAAGTCACTAATGATATTCTTATGGCCTCAGATAATGGACTTGTGTCTGTTCTGGTTCTGTTAGATCTCAGTGCTGCATTTGATACAGTCAACCATAATATTCTCTTAAAAAGGCTGGAATATGCTGTAGGGATCAGGGGAACAGCGTTAGGCTGGTTTAAATCTTATCTGTCTGACAGATTCCAGTTTGTTCGTGTAAATGATAAATCATCTTTAAACTCCAGGGTTAATTGTGGAGTACCACAGGGTTCAGTACTTGGGCCAATTCTCTTTACTATATATATGCTTCCAATAGGTCAAATTATCAGGCAGCATGGGATACATTTTCACTGTTACGCTGATGATACTCAGCTTTACTTATCCATAAATCCTGATGAGCCCAACCAGTTAGATAGACTACAAGCATGTCTTGAAGATGTAAAAACTTGGATGGCTTTAAACTTTTTGCTTCTAAATTCAGACAAGACAGAAGTTGTCGTCTTTGGACCGGAGTCTTTAAAAAAGAAACTGCTTAGTCAATCACTTAACCTGGATGGCATTAAATTGACCTCCGGTAATAAAGTAAAAAACCTTGGTGTTATTTTTGACCAGGACATGTCATCTAAAACCCATATTAAACAGGTTTCTAGGATTTCCTTCTTTCTCCTCCGGAACATTGCCAAAAGTAGAACTATCCTATCCAGGAGTGACGCTGAAAAACGAGTCCATGCATTTGTTAATTCAAGGCTAGACTATTGTAATTCTTTACTATCAAGATGTCCACAAAATGCAGTTAAAAGCCTTCAGCTGATTCAAAATGCTGCAGCAAGAGTTCTGATGAAAATTAAAAAGAGAGATTATATTTCTCCTATTTTAGCTTCCCTTCATTGGCTCCCTGTTAAATTTAGAATAGGTTTTAAAATTCTCCTCCTCACATATAAAGCCTTTAATGATCTAGCTCCATCATACATCAGAGATCTGATTGTTCCATATGTTCCTAACAGTGCACTTCGTTCTCAGACTGCAGGTTTACTGGTGGTTCCTAGAGTCTCTAGAAGTAGAATGGGAGGCAGATCCTTTAGTTATCAGGCTCCTCTCCTGTGGAACCAGTTCCCAGTTTTAGTCCGTGAGGCAGAAACCCTGTCTACTTTTAAGGCTAGGCTTAAAACTTTCCTCTTTGATAAAGCTTATAGTTAGAGTGGCTTAGTTTATCAGGGAGGGAGCCTTCCTCCCTCCCTGTTTTTTGGAGTAAGGGGGAGTCAGATTTAGCCTAAACCGACTCAGTTATGGTCGAGGTGCAAACACACCCTCCATTTCTGCTACCTGTATGACCCCTTCTCTTTTCCAATGGTTATAATCAGTCTGACAGAGAGAGGTATACCAATCCTTGTGGTTTGACCATCAGTGGGACACCTTGTGGGGAGCCTTGAGACGACATTGTTGTAAATAAGCGCCGTTTAACTAAATAATCTGAACTGAACCTATCTGTGTAGTTATGCTGCTATAGGCTTAGGCTGCCGGAGGACATAACGACCACTTTCACCCTCTTCGCTACGTTCTCACACTACTCTCCAATTTTGCATTATTTGCTGTTATTTCAGCTTTTAACCTTGTTCTCTCTATTCTCTTCTTAGAAGCTATGCATGGCCTGGCTCTTTGTCTACCTGTGACACCTTTCTGGAGAGGGGAATGGTCCGAGCTTCTGCTGGCAACAACATAATGCTCACCCTCTACCGATGATCCACATAGCCCTGTCTTTTAGTGTTTAACACTTTCTCTCTCCTAGACATGGCGATTGACTGAGCTTAACTGTAACAAACTCTATGTGCTCTCTTTCAGACTCTAACCTTGAAAACTGGCTCAGAGTTAATTTGTTCTTTATTTCTAGGTGAAACGACTAAAGGAGCTACATCCATCAACATTTACTTTTCCTTCCCATAGAAAGTACTCCTGGATCAGTGCTTCTGTGTTCTCTTTGTGTCTCTGCTCTGTTCTCTCAAACCCCCAGTCGGTCGTGGCAGATGGCCGCTCACACTGAGCCTGGTTCTGCTGGAGGTTTCTTCCTGTTAAAAGGGAGTTTTTCCTCTCCGCTGTCGCTACATGCATGCTCAGTATGAGGGATTGCTGCAACGTCAACACCAGTCACTGTCCACTGTTTCTACATGCTCATCCAGGAGGAGTGAATGCTGCAAGTCACTGATTGGATGCAATCTGCTGGGTTTCCTTAGATAGAAAAACTTGTTATCCAATTTGAATAAAAAGCTAACTCCGACTGCACTGTTCAATGGTTAGGATTAATTGGAATGTATGTACCTGACTGTTGTGAAGTGCCTTGAGACAACATGTGTTGTGAATTGGCGCTATATAAAAAAAACTGAATTGAATTGAAGATAGGATACTCACAGAAGTAGCAATATTAAATGCCTGAAATAAACATGTTAGCTCTTTTTTTCTTTCATCTTCACATTCTAAAATATTGCTTGCTTTTATGTCCCTTCCTTTTTATAACAACTAACAAGTCATTTTCTTGGTTTCAGTGCAGACATTATTTTAATGGATACACAGATCTTACTCATGCCTGTAAGCTCTGGGGTTTGTGTTAGGTTACAGCTTTTCAGGATCTTATCTTTTCATCAGTATTTATTTAATGAAAACCGAGACGTTCACACCCATCAGAACAGAGTGACAGGAGAGAAGCTATCTTGACATAGTCTCACGTTGACAGTGAAAGCCAATATCCTTGGTATTTGTCCAATACACCTTCTCATTTTGAGGTCAAAATCACATTATGGAATCATGCTGAGTGACAGCAGGACATTTATCGGGGCTTAGGAAATGAGGGAGATAGGTGCACATCATTGGATTCCCCTTGGACTGAATCTGACAGGTTATTGTACATGAATATGGCGGATAGATTTAGGTAATGCCTCTGTCTTAGATCTTCTGAGTGACAGAAATGTTACGTGAGACTTTATGACGGCACAGACCAACAATTTCCCCTGCATCAGCTAAAACAGACCTGTGACGTGTGTTGTAGCATGGGCTCTGCATCCGTGATTTGAATTCATTTTGACAGATTTGATGTTTTCCAGCTCATAACTATGTGTCAAGGATGCATTTGGGATGTTGTGATGCTTTGAACAGAATAAATGAACTCTGTCGTACAGGAAACCTTTTACTTTTCTTCCAAAAAACAAATGTGACATATAGATGTTAGCATCATCCTTTGTCCTGTTAGTGTCATTCATTTTGTTGTGAATATGAATCTGAGAACATTATTTAATATTTAATATTAATATTTTATCAAATAATATTTTGGTCTGTTAAGGGTTGTCCTGTGAATACCAGCCCAGTAAGGCGGTGGTATTAGGACAAAATAGAAAGGTGTGAGACGAGCTCTGACATTATTGAACAGCATAAACTCTGCACACACATGGAATGAATTCACACAATTTCTTAAAATACAATAATTTATTAACAAAAATAAGTCAACTCAAAGTCAAACATATTTCAATCAACAAACTCTTTACTATGCTAAAACAATTCAACTAAACTACCAAGCAGAATTAAAGAATAACAAAGACTAATGGGCTATGTACAATATAAACAAGTTGATTAAAGATGATTGAAAACCATGACCAAAGGAGTGATACAACATTACCATGCAATGTTTATGTTTGAGAACCAAGGATTATCTTGAAGAATCTGGAAATGAAGTTAAGTTAGTCTTGGAACCAACTTAGGCAATAATCAGCAAGCGTTTAGACAACCCTTCACAATGCAAGATCAGATAAAATATTATTTTAATAAAATTATGTTTTAAAGAATGATCTGCTGAATAAAACCAACCTTCTGGATGACCATTTCTCAACGGTGTCTAATTAGCTGCCTTTAGTTATTGAAATAATATTCGAAGAAATATTATTAAGGGAGTATTTTGGAAAAGAGCCAAATCTTTCTGGAGAAATGGGGCTTAATGGTGTTTACTTAGTTATCAAATTTAGTAAATGATGTTTAGGAACTATTATTCACTAGCTTGAAAACCAACAACCTTTCTGTTGAATACTCTTTAGTAGCAAGCACGTGTTCTTACTGGTTAGCAGTTAAGCTAACAAAGAAGTGGATAGCTTAGCACCAGAATCAACACATACCTTTAAAATACCAGGGTTAATAAAAGGGTTAAAATGCATAAGCGCAGACGGCACATTATGAGCAATGTTCTGTTTAAAATCATCCTTTAAATAAAGTTTATCTTAACCTTAAAACATACAAAGAACACAAACCGGCACGTGTGCTGCAGATAGCTTGCTAGCACTAAGATAGCCGAGTTTCACAAAACCGAACTTCATAGAATGAAAAACGCTTAGATCATTTTATCCTAAATCTGTCTCTGCCCAAAACACCTAACCTCATGAACCATGGTGAGGAAACGTTGTCCAAGGGGCGAAGCTTGAAGAAACGTCCACAGTCAACAAGCGGTTCCTCGGGGGGGTTGAAGGTGCGTTCGTTCTGTGAACAAAATGGTTAGCTCCGGAGCTGTAGCTGGGCTCTGCTGTCTTCCTTCCAGACTGGGAGACCGCGTCTTTGCAGGGGCTTCTCTCGAACACCGTTTGCATCTGCGGGGGCTCGGAGAGATAGTTAAGCAATGCTTCTACCTTAATTACCCCCGTTCATGAATGAAAATACCGTATATACAGACAGTATTTCATCCGTACTTATCTTTGCATATGATCGATGATCGTATGACACTCTTGGATCCAGTTTGAAGGGTTTGTCTGTTTTCCAGCAAAAGAGACATCAGCGTGCTTTGTTCCCCTCCTATCCCAATGGTCACCGGTGTGTAAGAGGGCGGATGTAGCAACAGCTGTGCTTTTATTTGGGTAGTGGCGTCACAGGAAGTCCGCAGTTATCCCGTTTCCTGGCTGTGCTGGAAGAAGGTTAATGCACTTTATTTTGAAAGTTCCAGAAATGTCCATACCGGAGTTTAATGTTGAAATCCATGGCTGTGGGTCCCAACAATTTTCATACCCCCCATATAAATCCAAAAACTGCACAGGTACCTGACTGCATGTACATATTTAAGAATCACTAAAAGATATATACATAAAGTGAAACTTTATGTATGTATCTAGTTACTGACCTATCATCTATGTATGCAGTTACTGACCAACCGTGGTTTAGATGTTCTGGGGTCTTTTGTAACCTCCAGGATGAGTGGTAATGGACTTTTGGAGTAATTCTGGGAAAAAGATTTCTATAACTTCTTCCCCTTGTTTAGTGAATTTCTTTAATCAAGGCATGATGTGTTACTTTTCAAGGTTAATTACTTTGTTTTATGTTGCCAGTCACACAGGACTTCATGTTGTCAGATGTTAAGGGGCCCTACTGGCTTGTGTCCACTGGATGTTGATGATAATTTAACTTCATTTGGTCCTTTTAGTTGTCTCTGCAACAGCCCTCTTGTTGTCGGACATCCTTCCAATCTGCCATGAATGAGTCCCACTAGTCTGGCATCATCTAAAAATGAAAGGACCATGTTTGCCCATGTGAGAATGTGCAGTCACATTGTTAACACTACAAATAGCAGCATGGTTAATGTATGTGTCATTTTCACTAATGTTAGCAATAAGCTTCATCAAAATGTAAACTTGCCTTAAGGTTGGAAAGGGTGTTTGCGTTGAGGACAGAAACTGTGAGTTGCTTCTATAAAAGATGAGTTAAATAGCTACAGTTATATCTCCTTTCTACTCTTAGGTGTGAAATTCTGTGCTTGGAAAGTATGGATTTATAAGATGTTTAAGATAAGATGGAGTCTGAAATATTGTCCAAACTGCTTGCCCATGTGCCGACAAGATATCCGTTTGCTTCCCTGGAGTTAACATGCAGCCAACATTCATTGCCTACTTATGTAAGACAGAGGCCAACAAAGAGCAAAGCAGAGAATAACTGTGATAAAGCCCAGCGAATATGATTGCATGAGTGAGCGATGGTTATGTTTGTGAGTGTAATTGGATGCGGGTGTGTTTGTGTACTGTTCTGCCTGTGCATAAATTCCCAGGCCTCTGCATCTCTCCTTCAGACTATCAGGGTCTTAATTTTTCTTCCCTCCGTTCCAGTCAAAATAAGATAAGTGGATGAAACGTTTTTGGAGCCAAAGCAGAAGATAGACATAGATATAGATTACCCTCCTTCACCTCTAATTATGCAATAAAAAAAAATAAAAAAAACAGATATGCCAAATCCAGGAAAATTAATATATTTTAAATCTTGGCATTATATTTTGAACCAATGAATTCACTCTCTAGCTGAGTGCAGCCTCTCTTTAGCATCCGTTTGGTCAGTCTGTTCAGCAATGGTTTTTGAAAGGCACTTTCCACCTCTGAGTGGCTTTGAACTGTGAGAGCTGATGAGTTTTGTGTTATTGCGATGATGTCTGTGCAGTTGGGATCATTAAGAAAATGTGGGCTGGTATAAAATCCATTTGTTGTTCTGTTTGTGTTTCAGCCTACTTCAGCATATTAAAGCTTGTTTTACAGCAAAGGTATTACAACAAGATAATTTTTACCACTTGTAATACCAATGTTTACATTGTCAAGTAAAAGTAATTTACATTATCAATGTGTTTATGAGCAGATTTGTTTTTTCATAAAGCTCTAACTATAAAAATGTCTCTAAGCATTTCTCCTGTTTTTGCTTTTTTGTCATACTGAAATGGTTCAGATTAAACAAATGTTAAAATCAAATATACTATGACGTAATGCTACTCAATACACCTTGTAAGAACATAATTGCAATCTTGTTATATCTGCAATTAACTATAGTTAACCACATAGACAGGTTTAATTCCACTAGCCTAGGCCTGATTACTCTTAAACATGTAGAATAGAGAGATCAGTCAGTCAGAACCCATTTGACAACCTGGAGTAGGCCAAAAGATCTTAAAAATCATCACATCATGTCCAGATCTAAAGACATTCAAGTACAGTTGAGCAATAAAAGTCATTAGGAACTGTGAGAAAGTAATTTCTTAGAGTTCAGGACTCAATTGAATCACAGTGAGAGTCATTATCCACAAATGCAGAAAACATGGAACAATAGTGAATCTTCAAAGAAGTGCCCCATCTATCAAAATTACTCCAGGAGAACATCAATGACTTATACAGGATGTTAGAAAAAACCAAGGACAACATCTAAAGCACTGCATGCCTCACTTGCCTCAGCTAAGGTCAGTGGTCATCATTCAACAGTAAAAAAGAGACCGGGTAAAAATGTCATCCTTGGAATAGTTCAAAGGCCAAGACCATAGCTGACAAAAAATAACACAAAGGTCTGTCTCACACTTCCCATAACCATACTCATGATCCCCAAGACTTGTGGGAAAATATTCTACACACTGACGAAATAAAAATAGAATTTTTTAGAGGGTGTACTTGTTACATCCTGTATAAAACAGAACTTCAGAGAAAAAGACATAATGCAGACAGTCAAATAATGGTGGAGGTAGTGTGATGTTCTAGGGCTCTATTGCTTCTTCACATAAATTGGATGGGTTTGTTTTGTAAAACACCTTGATGATGACAAAAAACTGAAAAAAAGTATGGTTTTGGAGTGGCCCAGTTAAAATGTGGACTTAAATCAGTTTGAGTTGATGTGAAATGTGGCTAAATCAAGTAATGTTCTTGCAATGAAGAGTGGGCCAGAATTCCACCATATGTAGGTAAAATAAATAGATATCGCAACTGTTGCCACCAAAGGAGGCAAAACCAGTTATTAGCTTTAGGGGTCAGTTACTTTTCACACAAAGGTTAAATCTGAGAAAAGACTTAAAAAGAAAGCGATCTGTCTTAAATTTGAAGAGGAATAATTCAGACAGATTTTCTGCTTAACCAGTTACATACATTATGCTTTTTTTAATATTCAACAATGTGTTGGTAATGTAACTAACATGTACTCAAACTCAAAAAAGTGTGTTTTAGGCAAGACAAGGCGAGTTTATTTATATAGCACCTTTCAATGGCAAGAAAGTTCAAAGTGCTGTACATGAATAAAAGAAAAAGAGACATGATAGGAAAAGCATAGTGACATAAAGGTAATTAATTAATTAACGAACACAAATAATTAAAGAGAATAAAAATTTGTAGTTAAAATGATAAGATGATAATAAAAAAGATAAAGAATTAAAATTAATGGTAAAATGATTGATAAGAAAATGAAAGGAAAGTTGGACTGAAAACTTAACTAATAATGTTTAGATGGCACAGACAAAGGCCACTTTGAACAAATAAGTTTTTTATCTTGATTTAAAGCAATTTAGGCTTTCAGCACTTTTCCCAGTTTTCTGGGAGTTTATTCCAGATTAGTGGAACTAAACTCCTTGAACCACCACCTTAATGTGGTGGAGGGGTTTGAGTGCTCAAATGATCCTAAAGGCTATGTTGTCTGTGGCCTAAATGCCCCTGGTAGGGTCTCCCATGGCAAACAGGCTCTAGGTGATGGGTCAGACAAAGAGTGGTTCAAGAATCCCTCATGAAGAACAAAATATCGAGGCACGTGACGTCGCCCGGTACGGCGGAGCCGGGGTCCCACCCTGGAGCCAGGCCTGGGGTCGGGACTCGTTGGAGAGCGCCTGGTGGCCGGGTTGCTCCTCGCGGGACCCGGCCGGGCCAAGCCCGAACGAGAGACGTGAGGCCATCTCCCAGTGGGCCCACCACCTGCAGGGGGAACCGTGAGGGACCGGTGCAAAGAGGATTGGGTGGCGGACGAAGGTGGAGACCTCAGCGGCCCGGTCCCCGGATGCTTAGGCTGGCTCTAGGGACGTGGAATGTCACCTCGCTGGGGGGGAAGGAGCCTGAGCTAGAAATAGTCGGGCTCGCCTCCATGCACAGCTAGGGCTCTGGAACCCATCTCCTTGAGAGGGTTTGGCCCACGGGGAGAGGCGGCGGGCTGGTGTGGGTTTGCTTGTTGCCCCCCAGCTCAGCCGTCTCGTGTTGGGGTTTACCCCAGTGGATGAGAGGGTCGTATCCCTGCGCCTTCGGGTTGGGGAGAGGTCTCTAACTAACATTTCAGCCTACGGGCTGAGTGGCAGTGCAGAGTACCCGGCCTTCTTGGCGTCCCTGTCGGGGGTGCTGGATAGTGCCCCTCCCGGGGACTCCATTATTCTGCTGGGGGACTTCAACGCCCACGTGGGGAACGACAGTGACACCTGGAGAGGCGTGATCGGGAGGGATGGCCTCCCCGATCTGAATCCGAGTGGTGTTTTGATATTGGACTTCTGTGCTAGTCACGGATTGTCCATAACAAACACCATGTTCAAACATAAGGGTGTCCATCAGTGGACTTGGCACCAGGACACCCTAGGCAGGAGGTCGATTATCGACTTTGTTGTCGTATCATCAGACCTTCGGCCGCATGTTTTGGACACTTGGGTGAAGAGAGGGGCTGAGCTGTCCACTGATCATCACCTGGTGGTGAGTTGGATCCGCTGGAGGAGGAGAAAGCCGGACAGACTTGGCAGGCCCAAGCGCATAGTGAGGGTCTGCTGGGAACGCCTGGCAGAGCCCTCGGCCAGGGATGTATTCAACTCCCACCTCCAGGAGAGCTTCGACCAGATCCCGGGGGATGTTGGAGACATAGAGTCCGAGTGGACCGTGTTCTCCGCATCTATTGTCGATGCTGCTGCCCGTAGCTGTGGCCGTAAGGTCTGCGGTGCCTGTCGCGGCGGCAATCCCAGAACCCAGTGGTGGACACCGGCAGTAAGGGATGCTATTAAGCTGAAGAAGGAGTCCTTTCGGCTGTGGTTGGCTTGTGGGACTCCTGAGGCGGCTGACGGGTACCGTGAGGCCAAGCGTGCTGCGGCCTGGGCTGTGGCAGAGGCAAAAACTCGGGCCTGGGAGGATTTCGGTGAGGCCATGGAGAAGGACTACCGGTTGGCCTTGAAGCAATTCTGGCAAACCGTCCGTCGCCTCAGGAGGGGGAAGCAGTGCTTCGCCAACACTGTTTATAGTGGGGGCGGGAGACTGCTGACCTCGACTGAGGACATTATTGGAAGGAGTACTTCGAGGATCTCCTCAATCCTGCCATCACGCATTCTGTGGTGGAAACAGAGGCTGGGGACTCGGGGTTGGACTCTTTCATCACCCAGGCTGAAGCCACCGAGGTGGTTAAAAAGCTCCGCGGTGGCAAGGCTTCGGGGGTGGATGAGATCCGCCCTGAGTACCTCAAGTCTCTGGATGTTGTAGGGCTGTCATGGTTGACACGTCTCTTCAACATTGCGTGGCGGTTGGGGACAGTGCCTCTGGACTGGCAGACTGGGGTGGTGGTCCCCCTTTATAAGAAGGGTGACCGGAGGGTGTGTTCCAACTACAGGGGGATCACACTCCTCAGCCTCCCTGGTAAGGCCTATGCCAGGGTATTGGAGAGGAGAGTCCGACCGATAGTCGAACCTCGGCTTCAGGAGGAGCAGTGTGGTTTTCGTCCCGGCCGTGGAACACTGGACCAGCTCTATACCCTCTACAGGGTGCTCGAGGGTTCATGGGAGTTTGCCCAACCGGATCATATGTGTTTTGTGGACCTGGAGAAGGCATTCGACTGTGTCCTCGTGATGCCCTGTGGGGGGTGCTCCAGGAGTATGGAATTGGGGGCCCTTTACTAGGGGCCATCCGGTCCCTGTACGAGCGGAGCAGGAGTTTTGTCCGCATTGCCGGCACTAAGTCGGTCCTGTTCCCAGTGCATGTTGGACTCCGGCAGGGCTGCCCTTTGTCACCGGTCCTGTTCATAACTTTTATGGACAGGATTTCTAGACGCAGCCAAGGGCCGGAGGGGGTCGGGTTTGGGGACCAGTAGATTTCGTCTCTTCTTTTTGCAGATGACGTGGTCCTGCTGGCCCCCTCTAGCCAAGACCTACAGCATGCACTGTGGCGGTTCGCAGCCGAGTGTGAAGCGGCTGGGATGAGGATCAGCTCCTCCAAGTCCGAGGCCATGGTACTCGACCGGAAAAGGGTGGCTTGTCCTCTTCAGGTTGGAGGGGAGTTCCTGCCTCAAGTGGAGGAGTTTAAGTATCTCGGGTCTTGTTCACGAGTGAAGGAAGAATGGAGCGGGAGATTGACAGACGGATCGGTGCGGCTGCCACAGTAATGGGGGCGCTGTGCCGGTCCGTTGTGGTCATGACCGAAAGAACGAGATCCCGGATACAAGCGGCTGACATGTCTCCGTTGAGTCTGCTGCCCCCACGACCCGGTCCCGGATAAGCGGAAGACGACGAGTACGAGTACGAGTAGTGGAACTAAAAGCTGCTTCTTCATGTTTTGTACTGGTTCTGGGTATGAAGAGTAGATTTGAGCCAGAAGACTGGGGAGGTCTGGGTAGTTGATACACTGACAACAAGTCTGTAATACATTTTGGTGCCAAGACATTCAGTGATTTATAGACAGAAGCATTTTAAAGTATATTCTTTGAGTTACGGGGAGCCAGATTTAGGACTTTAGAACTGGGGTGATGTGCTCCACTTTTTTACTTTTAGTGAGGACGCGGACAACAGCATTCTGGATCAACTCCAGCTGTCTGATTACCTTGAGATTTTAAGATTAATCATTCTTGAATATTTCTAGATACATTTTAATGTTTTAAACATTCTAACCCAACCTGACTGCTAATTGTCAATATGGTTTCCAGTCCAAAACATATACAGTATGGTAAGTTGTTTAGAGTAGAGTTGTCTAGAAGGTTTAAAGTTTCTTATTCAGCCTTAGGTGTGACTCTGTGCACCGGTGCCAAGTTGTCTGTTTTGTTGTCATGTTGGTTCCTTTGATAGATGTATCTGCCTGACCTGTCCTGTTGTAAAGTGGTTTTCTTGGTTTTTGACTACCCACATTTTATCAGAATCAGCTTTATTGCGAAGTCTGTACAGACAAACAAGGATTTTGACTCCAGGACACTTTGCTCTTAATAATAAAGAATATGTTTTTAAATGTACATATACACACAATTGCCTTCACAATAGGATGTGTGAGATCACTCCAAGTCCATGGTGTTGTTCTGGAACTCTGACTGTCAAGTGTTCATCAGAGAAACAGCCTGGGGGAAGAAGCTGTCTTAGTGGAGGCTGGTTTTAGCAGACAGCGCTCTGTAGCGCTGACCTGAAGGTGAAAGCCTAAACAGTTTGTGTGCAAGGTGTGTGGTGTCTGCAAAGATGTTACCTGCCCTTGTCTTGACCCTAGACCTGTATAATTCCTGGATAGAGGTCAGCCCTGAAGATCCTATCTGCAGACCTGATTGTTCGTTGCAATCTGGACCTATCCTGCTTTGTGGATGAGCCATACCACAATGAGATGGAGGAAGACAGGACAGACGCAATTATGGCAGTGTAGAAGATGACCAGCAGCTCCTGTGGAAGGTTGTACTTCTTGAGTTGCTTCAGTAAGTACAGTCTTTACTGGGCCGGAACTGTGTCTATGTGTGAGGACCATCTCAGCTTTTGAGAGATGGTGGTTCCTAGGAACCAGAAGTGGTCCACAGCAGACAGTGTTGTTGAGGATGGTGAAAGGGGGTATGTGGGGGTGGTGTTCTCCGAACATCCACCATCATTTCCACAGTCTTGAGTGAGTTAAGTTCCAGGTGGTTCTAACCACACCAGTGTACCAGCCGATCCACCTCCTGTCTGTATGCAGACTCATCGCTGTCCTGGATCAGTCCAATAACAGTGGCGTCATCTGCAAACTTCAGGAGTTTCACATACATGTCCGTGGAGGGGCAGTCATTTGTGTAGAGGGAGAAGAGGAGTGGGGAGAGGACACACCCCTAGGGACCGCTGGTGCTTATGGTTCTTGTGCGGGAGAAGATTCTCCCCAGCCTCACCTGCTGTTGCCGGTCCTTCAGAAAGCTGGTGATCCACTGACAGGTGGAGGCCGGGACTTGGGTAATAAAAAAAAATAAATAAAGAGAATAGAATGATGGACCAGAAAATGAAAGGAAAATTGGACTGAAAATGCAACTAATAATGTTTAGATGGCACAGTCACAGGGATTTATAGACTAACAGAAGTATTTTAAAGTCTATTCTCTCAGCTACAGGGAGCCATTGTAGGGACTTTAGAACCGGGGTGATGTGCTCCACTTTCTTAGGTCTAGTGAGGATGCAGGCAGCAGCATTCTGGATCAACTGCAGCTGTCTGATTGACTTTTTAGGCAGACCTGTGAAGACACCATTGCAGTAATCAATTCTATTAAAGATGAACGCATGAATTATTTTTTCAAGGTCCTGCTGAGACATTAGTCCTTTAATCCTGGAAATGTTCTTTAGGTGATAGAAGGCCAACCTTGTTACTGTCTTTATGTGCCTCTGAAGGTTCAGGTCTGAGTTCATCACTACACCCAGGTTTTGAGCCTGACTGGTGGTTTCTAGCTGTATTAACTGAAGCTGTGTGCTAACTTTTAAACGCGCTTCCTTTGGTCCAAAGATTATTACTTCAGTTTTGTTTTAATTCAGCTGAAGAAAATTTTGGCCCATCCATGCATTGATTTCTTCTAAGCATTTACCCAGCGCTTGAATGGGTTCATAGTCACCTGGTGACATCAAAACGTCTAGCTGTGTGTCGTCTGCATAGTTATGATAACTTACGTTTTTTATTAAAATCTGAGTTAGGGGGAGCATGTAGAAATTGAATAGAAGGGGCCCTAAGATGGATCCTTGGGGAACGCTACTTGTGATTTTTTGGTCTCTGATGTAAAGTTACCTACTGAAACAAAAAGGTCCCTGTCCTTCAAGTAGGATTTAAACCAATTGGGTGCTGTACCAGAAAGGCCGACCCAGTTTTCCAGGCACTCTAATAAAATGGAGTGATCAGCAGCGTCGAATGCTGCACTAAGGTCCAATAATACCAGCACTGTGGTTCTTCCACTGTCTGCGTTTATACGGATGTCATTGAACACCTTGACAAGAGCAGTCTCTGTACAGTGGTGAGCAGGAAGCCTGACTGGAAGACATCAAAGCGGTTGGTCATTGTTAGGAAGTTGTTTAACTGTTGAAACACAGCGTTTTCAATAATCTTACTGATAAAGGGGAGGTTTGATATAGGCCTGTAGTTCTGTAGTAGCAGCTTGTCTAAGTTGCTCTTTTTCAATAGAGGTTTGATAATTTCTGTTTCCAGGGCCATGGGGAAAACACCTAACAAGAGGGACGTGTTTATTATTTGTGTTAAATCAGATGTTATGACAGGCAAAGCTTTCTTTAGGAAAGCTGTGGGTAAAACATTGAGACAGCAGGGAGAAGTTTTTGTAGTTTATTTGGTCAATTTGGGAAATTTTGTCAAAATCAGTTCTAGTTGGAGACAGCTTTGGTACTGGAGTTGATGTGGATGTGCTGACTGCCCCTCTGATCTTTTGGGTTTTTTCAGTAAAGAATTTAGCAAATTCATTGCAGGCCATGGTAGAGTGGAGTTCAGATGCTACAGTTACAGGAGGGTTTGTTAGCCTGTCAACTGTGGCAAATAATGCACAAGCATTGTTAATGTTTTTGCTGATGATCTCAGAAAATAAATATTCCCTTGCATTTTTCAGTTGTAGGTTATAATTGTATAGTCTCTCTTTATAGATAATATAGTGAACCTGGAGTTCAGTCTTTCGCCACCTGCGTTCAGCTTTGCGACACTCCTTTTTTTCACTTCTGACTGGTGGAGCACTTCTCCATGGAGACATTTTCTTCCCAGAAACGACTTTCACTTTAATTGGAGCAATTGAATCAATGATGTCCGAGATTTTAGAATGAACGTTTTCTACCAACTCATCTACAGTGTTACAGGGCAAAGTGGAGGTAGAAGAGTAAATCTGGTTAAAGGTTTCAGCAGCACTGTCCTTAAAGATGCGTTTTCTTATTATGTCTCTTTGGCAAATGGAGTCATAGCAAATGATGCTTTCAAAAACTAACAGAAAAGTGGTCAGATAGGGCAACATCAGTTACAGACACCTTGGAAATGTTTAGACCCTTAGTGATGATCAAGTCCAAAATATGTCCCTGTTTGTGCATTTGCTGTTTAACATGTTGAGTCAAACCAAACTTTCTAAGAGTGTCACATACAGGTCCTTCTCAAAATATTAGCATATTGTGATAAAGTTCATTATTTTCCATAATGTAATGATGAAAATTTAACATTCATATATTTTAGATTCATTGCACACCAACTGAAATATTTCAGGTCTTTTATTGTCTTAATACAGATGATTGTGGCATACAGCTCATGAAAGCCCAAAATTCCTATCTCACAAAATTAGCATATTTCATCTGACCAATAAAAGAAAAGTGTTTTTAATACAAAAAACGTCAACCTTCAAATAATCATGTACAGTTATGCACTCGATACTTGGTCGGGAATCCTTTTGCAGAAATGACTGCTTCAATGCGGCGTGGCATGGAGGCAATCTGCCTGTGGCACTGCTGAGGTCTTATGGAGGCCCAGGATGCTTCGATAGCGGCCTTTAGCTCATTCAAGTGTTGGGTCTTGAGTCTCTCAATGTTCTCTTCACAATATCCCACAGATTCTCTATGGGGTTCAGGTCAGGAGAGTTGGCAGGCCAATTGAGCACAGTGATACCATGGTCAGTAAACCATTTACCAGTGGTTTTGGCACTGTGAGCAGGTGCCAGGTCGTGCTGAAAAATGAAATCTTCATCTCCATAAAGCTTTTCAGCAGATGGAAGCATGAAGTGCTCCAAAATCTCCTGATAGCTAGCTGCATTGACCCTGCCCTTGATAAAACACCATGGACCAACACCAGCAGCTGACACGGCACCCCAGACCATCACTGACTGTGGGTACTTGACACTGGACTTCTGGCATTTTGGCATTTCCTTCTCCGCAGTCTTCCTCCAGACTCTGGCACCTTGATTTCCGAATGACACGCAGAATTTGCTTTCATCTGAAAAAAGTACTTTGGACCACTGAGCAACAGTCCAGTGCTGCTTCTCTGTAGCCCAGGTCAGGCGCTTCTGCCACTGTTTCTGGTTCAAAAGTGGCTTGACCTGGGGAATGTGGCACCTGTAGCCCATTTCCTGCACACGCCTGTGCACGGTGGCTCTGGATGTTTCTACTCCAGACTCAGTCCACTGCTTCCACAGGTCCCCCAAGGTCTGGAATCGGCCCTTCTCCACAATCTTCCTCAGGGTCCGGTCACCTCTTCTCGTTGTGCAGCGTTTTCTGCCACACTTTTTCCTTCCCACAGACTTCCCACTGAGGTGCCTTGATACAGCACTCTGGGAACAGCCTATTCATTCAGAAATTTCTTTCTGTGTCTTACCCTCTTGCTTGAGGGTGTCAATAGTGGCCTTCTGGACAGCAGTCAGGTCGGCAGTCTTACCCATGATTGGGGTTTTGAGTGATGAACCAGGCTGGGAGTTTTAAAGGCCTCAGGAATCTTTTACAAGTGTTTAGAGTTAACTCGTTGATTCAGATGATTAGGTTCATAGCTCGTTTAGAGACCCTTTTAATGATATGCTAATTTTGTGAGATAGGAATTTTGGGTTTTCATGAGCTGTATGCCAAAATCATCCGTATTAAGACAATAAAAGACCTGAAATATTTCAGTTAGTGTGCAATGAATCTAAAATATATGAATGTTAAATTTTCATCATGACATTATGGAAAATAATGAACTTTATCACAATATGCTAATATTTTGAGAAGGACCTGTAGATCTATTGCACTTCTGTCTTCAGGATTGTCCATGTGAATGTTGAAGTCTCCCACAATAATTAAACAGTCATAAACAACACATATCACAGATAAGAGCTCATCAAAATCACTGAAAAATTTGTTTTGGACTTAGGAGGCCTGTAAATATTCAAGAACATGGTTCGGACCGGGCTCTTTACCTAGAGAGCCAAATATTCAAAAAAGTCAAATTTGTCCAGAAAAACCTTTTTACACTTTAGTAAAATCTTTAAACAAAGTGGCCACCCCTCCACCTTTTCTTTGCTGTCTGCTCTCACAAAGAAAATTGTAGTTCGGAGGCGTCGACTCTATCAGAATGGGAGCTTCATTAAATTCATGTAACCCTGTTTCTGTTAAAAACATAACATCAAGATCGTGGTCAGTAATGAAGTCATTGATTAAAAATGATTTTCCTGACAGAGATCTAATGTTCAATAACGCTAGTTTATATGACTTAGTTGCTGATATTAACTCTGTGTCTGTTTGTACCTGACAGTTTATGGCTTTTTTTGATGGTTTAATACTGTCTCTTATCCTTTTGGCTTTGTTCTTTCTGTATAAGCACAGATATTTTCAAGCTATCTCCTATTAGGGGCCCATGTTTTTTCTGGACATGCTCATTTCTGATAGAGATACTACTGGGGCCCAGACTGTATCACAGATAAGTGATTTGAAGGTCCTGATTAGGAGGAGATAGATTAGGTGGTGGTGGGGCTCTGCGGCATTTGGAAGATGTTGGTTCAATAGCAGGGCCTCGGCCATGGGGGGTGTTGAATGGGGTGTTGAATGGAGAAGATGTCAGAGCCCTTTGGGTCCCGATTTTAAGAGCTCCTTTCATGTTATCAGAATCCAGTAAAGCAAAAAGCAGGCTCAGTGAGGAGATGGGAGAGTTCTGTAAGGTCTGGGTCTGGGTCTGGGGTGAGGGGGGTTTACCGGGGGTGTCAGTCTGGGTCTGGGTTTGGGAGGATGGGGGTATAATGGGGGGTCCACTTCTCCAGTGGATTTCGACGGGAAGACCTTTTGTGATGACCTCTCTTTCTCAGCCAACTGGCCGGTTGTCTCTGCTGGAGCTGTTGGAGGCAGCGTTATCATTGTTGTTGATATTCCATGATCTCTGATGAAGGTTGAAGCTGCTGTTGGATTATTTACTGAATAGAAGAGATTAGATGAGAGACATCTGGCTCCTGGCTTGTTCAAACAGAAACCATCTTGCTTGAAGAGTTGTCTTTTTTCCCAAAAAACATTAAATTTGTCGATGAAGTTCACAGGTGTGGTAGCACATATTTCTTTCAACCATTTATTAATCATCAGAAGTCTTGAAAAAATCTCATCTCCACAGAAAATCGGTGCAAAGCATCCGCTGAGAAACACCTTGATATTGAGACCTCCAACAATATTCAGAAGATGAGTGAAATCCTCCTTCAGTCCTTCTGACTTTTTCTTAGGCACGTCATCCATGGCTCCACAGTGTATAATGAGGTTTTCTAGAGACGGTGCTTTTCTCTGATTGCAAGAATATTCTCTGAGATATCAGAGACCACGTTACTGGTACCAATCATAACTTCTGTGCTTTTCTTGTTGCAGAAGTTTTTAATCCCATCCACAGCTGTGTTGCCCACTATTAGGGTTCTTGGTCCGGTGGGGCGCTTTTTCTCTGGCAGCTTAGGAGAAGACTGTTTAGAGTGAAGGTTGTTCTCAAACCTTTTATTGTTCTCAGAAGATGGATAATTTACCTGGTTTTCATTCTGTAGTGGGGCAAATCTGTTTTGGAGGATGAACTCCAGTATTTCCAGCTGTCTTACTCCTATCAGTTGTTGTGACAGCAGCTCGCTGTCGAAGTCTCCTTGTCCCAGGGGAAACGGGGGCATTTCTCTGTAATTCTGGCCATTCTAATTTATTTAATTGCTGAGATCTTCCAGTGAGTCATCCATCTTGATTTTTTGGGCATGCGCCTAAAACATGCCAGGGGGATCTGCCGGTAGGTTTATTCTCAGTGTTCTGATTGCCGGCTGAGTTGTTGAGCTGGCTGTCACTGTTTGGGATCACAGGCAGAGTTGAATCATCGTTGTACCCCATATTCACCTCCACATTCACTTCTAGTTGATGGATTTTCCTCTCCAAAATAGCCAATTTCTGTAAACGTTTGTCGAAGTTCTCTATGGTGAAGGGAGGCATTTTGTGCTGATTAGATGGCGTCAACTTGTCCTTCTTTCGAGTTCAATTATTAACACATCAAAATCCTTTAGAAAAAAATTAAATAAAAATAATAATAATCCTTGGGAGTCGCTGGTTAGAATTGGTTTTAATCCAATATTTCCGTAATTTTGGCTAAGATAAAAAATTAGGAGTAAAAGAATGCAAGCAAGCGGGGAGCTTAGGGCATTAGGGCAGCATTAGGGCAGCGTTAGGGCAGCGTTAGGGCGACAGCTCTGTAGTCATTTAATCATGGGATGGTGGGTTTCTTGGGTACTGGCATGATGTTGGAATGTTTGAAGCAGGAGGGAACCTCACACAGCTTCAATGACTTGTTGAAGATCTCTGAAGATGGATGCCAATTGATCGGCACAGGCGCTGAGGCATGGTGGGGAGACATTATCAGGTCTTTAGGCCTTCTTTGTTTTTAGGCGCTGAAATATGTTATTCACATCTTCCTCTGAGATCCTTAGTGCAGGCAGGGGTCTGAAGGTAGGGGGGTGGTTGGTGTATGGCTCTTGCTATGCTAACCTTTTTCTATTATAGCTTCCTGTGTTTTGAATTTACTCATTGCTAGAAATTGGTTTTTATTACATCTCAGAAGGTGCTTTGTGCATGCATTCATTTATAGTTAGAGGAAGCGATTGATGCTGCTCAAATGGGGAGGTGGCTCTCTGACAATTTATTCATGCAGAAAAAAGAAGCTGCCTTATGTCAAAGCACTATTACAGAGTATTTGATCATATAGTTTTGTGGCAGCTGGGCTCATTCTTCTGAAGAGGCAAGAAAAGGAAATTGGAATTGAAGTTGTCTACAAGTTTATAAAATAACTAAGAAAACTAATTTTCACCAAGCAATAGTGGCTCAGAGTAATTTACCGGTACCAAACTGCCATGGCACGGACCATTTGATCAGTCTGCTGTCATTTTACCACCTCACTGTCAAAGTTAGGTCATTCATTAAATTGCTATCAGGGCTTTTAAAAACAATTCATTGTACATATATTGTAGTAATAATATGTGGTATCTGACATCTAATTTGTTACCAGTGGACGGATTTGTGTTTTGGGAAAATTACTTTGTAGATGTATGAATTGTCTAAGAATCTGGTGGGGCAAATGTTAGCTTACCCCACCAACAAACAATTTTGCATTGTCAAACTCCCAAGTGCTACTATGAATACAGATTTTTCAAATCTGTCTGTCTCAGGAAAATCATGTTTCTTTTGTACTAAACTTCCAGAGGGAAAGTTCATAGAGTAAGTCAAAGAAATTCCACCTCACAGGCCCGTTTCTGACCCTTGTTCTAGTTAAGCTAGTTCTATTTCTAACTGTGCAATGTATTGTAATAGCATAAGGACCACACATTGTGTTTGAAATCAACACTGAGGAACGTTTGAATGAAATGTTGGATTGACTTAGCATTCGATAAATTATAATGTGCGTTCTGATGAGGCTCATTTGTTAGATTAAAAGTACTGTGACAGCCGTTGACCTGCAATATAGTAGTTCAGCCTTCAACATGCAGATTCGACTGTGGCAGGACACTGATGCGACTGGCTGAATCAGACTCTGGGCCCGCCTCCTTCCTGCAAATCTCCCTTAGGACTGGCAGTGGGACACTTTAAACACAGGTAAAGGTAACTTGTAGTGTTGTCTCTTTATGTTCAGAACATTCTAAGTAAACCCCTTTCAACCTGAACTTATCATCTGGACACTGCTTTTATGTTACCCCATTGTTGTGTCAACAGCGGGCGTAACAGTACCTTTTGAAAATAAGAACCTTTAAGCATTTACTAAACATACTTTTTATTTTCTGTTTAAAAAATTGTTGTTTTTTTTTTGTTTTTTCATTGGTCTGATGTCATATTCTAGTCTTCTCAGAAACTAAATGTTGTTTTCATTAGCTCTAAGAGGAAAATCATCATAATTAAGTCAAATAAAGCCTTGAAAACATTAGTCTGTGTAATTAATCAAAATAGTATGTTTCACTTAGTGAATTGAGTTACTGAAATAAATTAACTTTTCAATCAAATTCTAATTTATTGACTATGTCTGTATGTGTGCAGATTAGGGGTTGAAGGTAAATAAAAATTTTTTAAAAAATGAAGAGCAAGGCAGTGAAACAAATCACCTTAAATTATTTCAGTCTTCAATGTAGTGATCTCTTTTTCTACCATACGCCTCCAACCTTCTTGATGGCACATTTCTATTTGTTCGGAAGTGAATACTCTTGTAATACACATGCTGTAAGCTGTTACTATTTATTATTCCCACAGCGTGGGTGTCAAGGTACCAACCCTAAATGCCTTTCTGCAAATCTTCCACCACAGGGTTTGACAAAATGACAGTATTTGGTGCTTTTGCACAAAATTAGGTTGGCCATTTATTCCTGTCGTTACTTAGATCTGCTGAAATATAATGGTTCATGTCTCTTATGAATCCCATCTGCCAGTTTAGCTTCCACACTTTGGCTTGGGTTACATTTAGATATCAAAACAAATTTGTTTCGGAAACAAAATTGTGGTGTACTGGATATCATTTCCCATTTACGCTGTTAATCCTGCATGGCAGAGATTGCAGCTGTGCATTATATTCTTCCAAGCTGGAAACTGGTGCCAGATGAGTATATATTGACATGAACTTGCCCCAAACATCTTACATGTGATGTGAAGAGAATCTGATCTTGTCTCGACCATACTAATTTCAACCATTTGAGATGGACTGCTGACAAAAGTGACCCTCCAAATTAGGCAGCCAGAGGCATGGGTTCAGTCCGCACAGAGGAGTGGATATCTGATTATTTTATATGCATGGCGGTGGCATGTCTAGAACAGGCACACAAGGGCATAGGTGGTGACATCAGATGTGGAGATAAGTCACAGAGAGTCCAGCAGTCAGTCAAAGCAGTAAGCGAAGTTCACCCTAATGCATTCGCTGAGTATGAAATGTCAGAAATGTCATTTCTGCATTATTACTGACATGTTTTTTCTGGGTATTCCAGTTTTCTCCCACAAACCAAACATATGGATGTTGGATTGGTTTGAGATGCTAAATGGCCCCTAGGTGTTAGTGTTGGCCTTGTTATAGACTGGGAACCCAGTAGACCAAATAGTCATATCATGAATTCGCATGCCATTTGGGATATGCTCTCCAGAGCACATTGTGGGATGACACGATTTACGTGGGTCTCCTGACATAGCTATGAAGTTCCAACATGCAGCCACTGAAACATCTCTACATGCCTGGCACAATGTAGTGGTCATTGCATGAATGCCCCCCTCTGTATGCCATCCCACAACCAATCAAAATGCCAAAAAATCATTTGAGATTCAGGGTGGGATAAATGTAGTGCAAAGTACATAACCTAATCTCCCTATAAGCAGGAGGCACAAGTGTGCAAACTCAAATGGATAGCACTTGCATAAAAGGAATAGAAAATAATGCTGAATATTAGAAAACCTGCTCATGGAATGACTGACAAATAATTAAAATTTTTGTGCGTCCCATTTCTAATGCCACCCTGGATAACTGCTCATATCAAACACCACCACTGCTGGCATAATACAATAACCCAATCTCATGCAAACTGAAACACCCAGAAGTCCAAGCAGCTTCCATCCAATCCTTCAGTTTTACAATGTTCTACATGATTGTGAATCTATTCCAACACTCTAGCCCCAGCCCTGATGCCATTGCGTGTGCCCTGGAGTGCAGTTCTGAATGTACAACCTTTTTTTTCAAATCAAAGTATTTACTCACACATCACTGGTCAGCATATGTACTAAATTTGGTCCAAACTGGACAATTTCATCTGTCAGCTTAAATTGGAGCTCAACTGTTTTTTTGTTGTTGTTTTTTTTTCAACGAGTGTAGTGAGTGACTGAGTCGTCTAATGAAGACTTCTTTATGGGCTATGCAACATAATTGCATCAACACTGAAGAAGCCTCCATTACTCCTATATAGCTTTCTTGTCAGCTGTTTTACTTGTTAGTAAGAAAAGAAGCTTTCATAAAGTGAAAGCCTAAATACTAAATACAGCATTGTGAGAATACCCTCAGTTAGTTGCTAACGACACTATAGTTGGCATCTGGTTCATAGCATCCATCAGTGGTAAATGTATGGGCGTTTACAACTAATAGGTGATCCTAATTGCAAAAACACAATTAGGACCGCCTTAAAATCAAATAAAAATGCAATATAAGGTCTACTCAAACCTGAAAGAATATACCAAGAATTACTCTAACAAGCCCATTTTGTCAGATAAAGCTGTTTGGTTAGTTTTACCGAATGTTGAACTATTTTATCTGTTTTATTGATGAACTAGGCTGAAATGTTGTATTTGCAGTCAGCAGCAGATGGAATCTAAGCAAATTCTTCTTCAATCAGGTCTGTCCACTGCTGCAAGGTCTCTAAATGTCATGAGCACTTACTGTGAAATTGCAATTAACAACGTAATAAATAAGTAATCGAGAAACACTTTATCTGTCAGGCCCGCATGGACTGAGAGACATCCAGATAATTAAGATTTTATGATCAATTAGAAGCATTTGTGGTGAGGGAGAGAAATAATTTGGCATAATGTGACACAGAAGTAACGAAGCAGAAAAAGTAATATTTTTGTGCATTTGCAGATATACAGCACAGAGTAGGTGTACTTGTAAGGAGTTTCACCTCCCACATCATCAGAAACCCTCACATAATGCTCACCCTCATACAGGCTGGCGTGGGAAAGGGCTGTGAAGTTCATCTGGCAGATTTAAAGTGGCTAAAAAGTTCACTGCTGTGCCTTTTCTCTGTCTTTCACATGGAGCAAGGAAAGCCCAGCTGGAATTATTGTCTCTGTTCACAAAGGGGCAGAGTGAGAGCGAGGCGAAAAAAGGATGGAGGAAGCAAAGAGAGTGGGTCCTGAGAGGCTGCAGTCTGTAATGCATCTCAGGATGAAACTAGATCAGACAATTAGAGGAGAAACGGCTGACTTGGTAAACAGTGGTCCTCCATGGACCCATCTAAGATGAAAACTAATGTGCTTATGTGTCAGAGAGGAAGTGTTTTTTGTTTTGTTTTTTTTTGCTGTCATTAGCAGCCGCATTTTGGGTTGCACCAAACTCCTGCTTGATTTTTTTAAATCATAAAAAAATAATATTTGGATACCTCTGTCTTCTTCACTGAGTCAGTCACAATCTGATTGTCTTTCTGCACTTTGGCGAGGTTTTATCTCCTCAGTCATACAGTCCAAATATATAAGAAAAATGCCTATTCTCACCCATTTTTAGTATCATGAAGATGCAGATTAGACACAAAAACAGCAGGTGTAGGAAGGCGGTAAGTTTTTTATCTGTGAGATAAAAAAGAGAGAAGGGGAAATTAGGCAGGGAATGGCAGTTTACTGTAATAAGCATGACAGATTGGCCTCTAAACACACTAATTGTAAAAAGGCACATTCCTTTTTAAAAATAGATCAGGAGTAATGAGGCAGGGACACAGAGGACAATGCGGGAAGTAATGATGTGTGTGAGGCTGTGATGAGTTTCTTTTGAAGGCATATTACCATATCCCAACACATTGTCTAAGGTTGAGCACTCGAGGACTTTGGCTCCACTTTGGGTTAGCCTCTTTTTTGGTTTGTGCACTTTTTGGTAAGAATGAGTGTAGAAATTAACATTATTATTATAAATTTACACATGTATAAAGAGGATTAGATGGGAATAAAGTGTTGTAATGAGGGAGGAGGATAAGTGGGAGAACAATAAGAAGAGATGCAGTACATCCCGTCAGATTTACTATTTGAAAGGAGAGTTTCAGGATGGACACTGTCACATTTACAATTTTATCTCATAGCTTTCTGCTTAGGCTTTCTACATATTTGACAAAATCTTCCTCTGTCCGACAGAAAACCCCTGGTGTTACACTATTAAAACAGAAATTTAAAACAAAAAAACAGTTATTTCATTCATTAATTCATTCAATTTATTGTTCTCTAGATTCTGATATACAGGTCCTTCTCAAAATATTAGCATATTGTGATAAAGTTCATTATTTTCCATAATGTCATGATGAAAATTTAACATTCATATATTTTAGATTCACTGCACACTAACTGAAATATTTCAGGTCTTTTATTGTCTTAATACGGATGATTTTGGCATACAGCTCATGAAAACCCAAAATTCCTATCTCACAAAATTAGCATATTTCATCCGACCAATAAAAGAAAAGTGTTTTTAATACAAAAAACGTCAACCTTCAAATAATCATGTACAGTTATGCACTCAATACTTGGTCAGGAATCCTTTTGCAGAAATGACTGCTTCAATGCGGCGTGGCATGGAGGCAATCAGCCTGTGGCACTGCTGAGGTCTTATGGAGGCCCAGGATGCTTCGATAGCGGCCTTTAGCTCATCCAGAGTGTTGGGTCTTGAGTCTCTCAACGTTCTCTTCACAATATCCCACAGATTATCTATGGGGTTCAGGTCAGGAGAGTTGGCAGGCCAATTGAGCACAGTGATACCATGGTCAGTAAACCATTTACCAGTGGTTTTGGCACTGTGAGCAGGTACCAGGTCGTGCTGAAAAATAAAATCTTCATCTCCATAAAGCTTTTCAGCAGATAGAAGCATGAAGTGCTCCAAAATCTCCTGATAGCTAGCTGCATTGACCCTGCCCTTGATAAAACACAGTGGACCAACACCAGCAGCTGACACGGCACACCAGACCATCACTGACTGTGGGTACTTGACACTGGACTTCTGGCATTTTGGCATTTCCTTCTCCCCAGTCTTCCTCCAGACTCTGGCACCTTGATTTCCGAATGACATGCAGAATTTGCTTTCATCCGAAAAAAGTACTTTGGACCACTGAGCAACAGTCCAGTGCTGCTTCTCTGTAGCCCAGGTCAGGCGCTTCTGCCGCTGTTTCTGGTTCAAAAGTGGCTTGACCTGGGGAATGCGGCACCTGTAGCCCATTTCCTGCATACGCCTGTGCATGGTGGCTCTACTCCAGACTCAGTTCACTGCTTCCGCAGGTCCCCCAAGGTCTGGAATCGGCCCTTCTCCACAATATTCCTCAGGGTCCGGTCACCTCTTCTCGTTGTGCAGCGTTTTCTGCCACACGTTTTCCTTTCCACAGACTTCCCACTGAGGTGCCTTGATACAGCACTCTGGGGACAGCCTATTCGTTCAGAAATTTCTTTCTGTGTCTTACCCTCTTGCTTGAGGGTGTCAATAGTGGCCTTCTGGACAGCAGTCAGGTCGGCAGTCTTACCCATGATTGGGGTTTTGAGTGATGAACCAGGCTGGGAGTTTTAAAGGCCTCAGGAATCTTTTGCAGGTGTTTAGAGTTAACTTGTTGATTCAGATGATTAGGTTCATAGCTCGTTTAGAGACCCTTTTAATGATATGCTAATTTTGTGAGATAGGAATTTTGGGTTTTCATGAGCTGTATGCCAAAATCATCCGTATTAAGACAATAAAAGACCTGAAATATTTCAGTTAGTGTGCAATGAATCTAAAATATATGAATGTTAAATTTTCATCATGACATTATGGAAAATAATGAACTTTATCACAATATGCTAATATTTTGAGAAGGACCTGTACAGTGTACAGATGGTATTGTAGACGTGGGTTTCCTGACATAGCTACACAGTTCCAACACGCAACAACTGAGTCACTGTAACGGAAAATATGCAATGCAGTTTATGGAGCAATACTGAAAGTTTAGTAAGCTATTAGATGGTTAATTGGCCCGGCTATGGGCTGGTATTTAGCATTAACTTAATACCACTAATGGGCTGCGCTCCTTTAGTTTTTACACCATGACTTTACAAATAGCTGACTTATTGTCTTGTGAACAAGAGACATGTGTAGGAGAGGCTGGTAAAGCGCCAAAACAGGTCAGGGAGGAGCACTCTGCTTTTTAATTTGGAAAAAAATCAGTTCACTCCAGAATTTTTTCTGGCATCCTATTAAAGATGTAAATAAGATGTATAAAACAAGGCTATATTGCTTGTTAAATAAAAGGAACATGCATAGACCTGCTCTACAAGAAAGTAACTTTAAATTATATCTGTTGTGATCTAGCACTATATTGTAAAGAAAACCAACCAGGGGGGTCCCCTATTAGAATGATAGGAGAAACACTGGAAATGTAGCAAAGGATAAAAAAGTATATTGGGATAAAAAGGGCATTAAAGAGGCAGAGATTTGCCAAGAGATTCAAGGTATGGTCTTGCTCCTGAACCTAAGATAGCACACCAAGGTGATTGATAAGTAGGCTATCAATTCTGATTGTGTTAAAGGTGGTGGTGGCTCAACGGGAAGTATAGTTGTCCTAAAATACGAAGGTTGTGAGATTGAATCTAGCTCCCTTTGGCTAGGTCACTTAACCCCAATTTGCCTACCGTTCTTGTTATTCATGTATGAAGTTGGGCGCTTTGAGTGGTCTATATGACTATAAAAAGGCTGTATAAGTCCAGTTTATGATCAGTAATTGTTACTAGTGGTAGTATAGTTTATCCTAAAATAATGTAATTGTATCAGTAATATTGAAAAGTTGCCTTACATTTATTACAGTTACTGTGTTTCAAAATTTTATGGTTTACATAAATTCACACCCTTCACATTAAGTCTAAAGTTGTCATTTCCTGAGCTGCATGTACTCACAAAAGTAGGGGCACTGACAACATGACTTTAACAATACATGTGAAAAGCAGAGGGAGGTTAAAAATAATTTAAAGTGATAGAAAATCCGGCATGAATAATTTTGTACCTAGGGAAGAACACAGAGCTCAGAGAAAACCCCACCAATACACTGGGATTTAACAAATACAAAATCTGGCCTATCAGGATTTATTTAGAAATGAACATGGGTAACACAAGTCAGTCTACATTGTGAGATCGGCATTGCACTGGCATATATATTTAATGATGCTTCCTTCATTTAAATTCATTTGGTGCATCTATCCCTTCACACTCAACTTTAACACCATATGTAGTAATGCTTTTCATCATCTTATTTTATTGTATTTTTTTACATGTACCGGACATTAGCACAAAGCCCACCGTAAATTGTGGTGAGTGAACTATACAGCAAGAGTGGTGTTACTGCAGTGATACTTGGCTGCCGTAATGTGTAAGCAGTTTGTTCAGTTTTCCACACACCCACCGAATTATGGCCTTCCTGCGCCATAGCCCATTGAGACATTATTATCTCTCCTGTAAAGAATGCTCTGTAAGAGAGGAAAGGGCTTAATGAGGTGTCAGCCTGGAAGCAGCGGGTGTCACAAGTTATGTCACGCTCCATCATTGCAAGCCCCATATGGTCTCCTCTCGTGTCACTTTCCGTGTGTTGTGTGGCATGTTGTGTGGTGCCTCCGTTCCACTTCCTGAGAATGATGTACTGAATGAACTGAAAGGCTACTGGTTTCTATATTCAAATATGTGATTTTTGGGCTACTGAATGTAGGCCAATTAATATTTGATACTTGTTTCTCAGGCATGTTATTTCTTATCTGACTTTGTATCCATACGGCTTTATTAATATTTGTTCAATATACAGGTCCTTCTCAAAATATTAGCGTATTGTGATAAAGTTCATTATTTTCCATAATGTAATGATGAAAATTTAACATTCATATATTTTAGATTCATTGCACACTAACTGAAATATTTCAGGTCATTTATTGTCTTCATACGGATGATTTTGGCATACAGTTCATGAAAACCCAAAATTCCTATCTCACGAAATTAGCATATTTCATCCGACCAATAAAAAAAAGTGTTTTTAATACAAAAAACATCAACCTTCAAATAATCATGTACAGTTATGCACTCAATACTTGGTCGGGAATCCTTTGGCAGAAATGTCTGCTTCAATGCGGCGTGGCATGGAGGCAATCAGCCTGTGGCACTGCTGAGGTCTTATGGAGGCCCAGGATGCTTCGATAGCGGCCTTTAGCTCATCCAGAGTGTTGGGTCTTGAGTCTCTCAACGTTCTCTTCACAATATCCCACAGATTATCTATGGGGTTCAGGTCAGGAGAGTTGGCAGGCCAATTGAGCACAGTGATACCATGGTCAGTAAACCATTTACCAGTGGTTTTGGCACTGTGAGCAGGTACCAGGTCGTGCTGAAAAATAAAATCTTCATCTCCATAAAGCTTTTCAGCAGATAGAAGCATGAAGTGCTCCAAAATCTCCTGATAGCTAGCTGCATTGACCCTGCCCTTGATAAAACACAGTGGACCAACACCAGCAGCTGACACGGCACACCAGACCATCACTGACTGTGGGTACTTGACACTGGACTTCTGGCATTTTGGCATTTCCTTCTCCCCAGTCTTCCTCCAGACTCTGGCACCTTGATTTCCGAATGACATGCAGAATTTGCTTTCATCCGAAAAAAGTACTTTGGACCACTGAGCAACAGTCCAGTGCTGCTTCCCTGTAGCCCAGGTCAGGCGCTTCTGCCGCTGTTTCTGGTTCAAAAGTGGCTTGACCTGGGGAATGCGGCACCTGTAGCCCATTTCCTGCATACGCCTGTGCATGGTGGCTCTACTCCAGACTCAGTTCACTGCTTCCGCAGGTCCCCCAAGGTCTGGAATCGGCCCTTCTCCACAATATTCCTCAGGGCCCGGTCACCTCTTCTCGTTGTGCAGCGTTTTCTGCCACACTTTATCCTTCCCACAGACTTCCCACTGAGGTGCCTTGATACAGCACTCTGGGAACAGCCTATTCGTTCAGAAATTTCTTTCTGTGTCTTACCCTCTTGCTTGAGGGTGTCAATAGTGGCCTTCTGGACAGCAGTCAGGTCGGCAGTCTTACCCATGATTGGGGTTTTGAGTGATGAACCAGGCTGGGAGTTTTAAAGGCCTCAGGAATCTTTTGTAGGTGTTTAGAGTTAACTCGTTGATTCAGATGATTAGGTTCATAGCTCGTTTAGAGACCCTTTTAATGATATGCTAATTTTGTGAGATAGTAATTTTGGGTTTTCATGAGCTGTATGCCAAAATCATCCATATTAAGACAATAAAAGACCTGAAATATTTCAGTTAGTGTGCAATGAATCTAAAATATATGAATGTTAAATTTTCATCATGACATTATGGAAAATAATGAACTTTATCACAATATGCTAATATTTTGAGAAGGACCTGTACCATTTTTGATTATTGATTGAGTAGAACCAACTCTAATGTGATTATTTCATTTAGCGGTTATTTCTGTCTGTGTGACAGAATTGGTCTTGATCTTTGAATAAAAAGCAGTTACTCAGTGCAGTAACTGCTGAAGGGGAAAACATTTACATAACATCAGGTTACAAGGTTAGCTGGCAGTTTGCAGAATGTGCAATAATAATACTGTCCTTTAAACTGAGATGTTAAAAGCTAAAAAAAAGAGAAGCACAATCATTTAAACAACTTCTACAGGTCAATTATGATGGCTACATCAGGGTCATATGATCTTCATGACTTCAGTAGATGTGGGAGATTTCTGGTTTGCAGAGGAAGTTCAAGGGTGGTTGAGTCTCATTATTGCAGGTGAAAAACAAAAGACTAGTATTTCCCAGTCTTATAGATCATGTGTAGTGTAAACTGATCTGTTCAACTAGCCAGCTACTGTCTTCTTGTTGTCTAAGATCAGATCACTGAAGTAACAGCTTCAGAAGTGAAAATTCAGACATGGCTCTCTTCAGCGACACTCTGCAGCTCATTTTGAGGATTCCCCACAGAGATATATATAGTCCCTCCAGCAGGTACTGGGTCTGTCCCAGAGTCTCCTCCCAGTGGAAGGTGCCTCGAAACCCTCCAAAGGGAGGTGCCTGGGATGCATCCCAATCAGATGCTTACACAACCTCAACTCCTTTCAATGTGGACAAACAGTGGCTCAACTCCTAGGTCCAACCGAATGATGGAGATCCTCACTGTATCTCTAAGGAGGAGTCCGGCCAAATTCTTTCGGTCATGATCCATATCTCACAACTGTAAGTGAGGGTCAGAAAGTAGCAAGAACAGTAAGCTTAGTTTCAATTCTTGGCATAACTCACTACACCTTTCTTCACCACAGCAGACCAGAGCAACACTCACATTACAGAAAACAAATTTTAAGGTTTGTTACTGACAGATTTCTATCGACCTTTAAGGTTACATACATTCCTCAAGATAAGTCATGATGTGAAGACAAAAAAGGGAGTTAAAGAGTATAAGGAGGAAGGGTGATGTTCAACTGAATACACAGTAAAAAAGTAGTTAGGAAGCGGTTATTTTAGTAACACAACACATTTTAGTCTTCTTCCACATCAGTCAAAAATGACCATACTCTGATGCAACCCTATGATTACTGTCAGAAGAGCATAAAACAACACAATACTTTTTTTTGTTCCTGCCAACAGGATAAAAAAGTTAGTCACTGTGAACCTGCCACTCGGTGGCAGAAAATCCAAGCTGAACTGTTATGCCAGGAGTAATTAATAGAATAGAATACCTTTATTGTCATTATACAAATGTACAACGAGATTAAAAGTTGCTCCTATGCAGTGTAGGGATGTCAGAGTATAAATTTAAAAATGAAAAATAAAAAGTATTAAAATAATAAATATACAAATATATAATATATTGCACAGATAACTATTATTGCTAAATGAACATATTGGACAAATGAATGTGAAAATATTGCACAGTTGTTGGTAGAAGGGAAGTCCTTGTGGGGAATCTGTTGGGGGAGGGGTATGACTGTCAGATTGTCCCAGCGATTTTCCATTGTTCGTTGACTTGATCGCCTTGTATACTTCATTCATACTGAAAGGCACATCTTGGCCTGCTTTCTTCTCATCTGACAACCTGGGAATTTCTATATTGGAAAAAAATTGTTGCATTGGTAGGTCCTCCAAAGGAGCTTCTGACTTGTACAGTTGTGAAAAAAAAGCCATAAAGACATCATTTATTTCTCGAGGATCAGACATCTGTCCCGCTGGGGTTCTGATTTGGGCAATCATCTGTTCAAATAGTTTGCTAGTAAACGACCTGCTTTCTCGCAGTGTTCATATAGTGTATCTCTATCTTTAAGTAACATTCGCTCTGCTTCCGCTGTTGAGATCAAGTCAAATTCTGTCTGTTTGTCAATTTTCTGTTTGTAGAGTTCTGGAGTAGGAGATTTAGTGTATTGACCATCAAGATCAGAAATTTGTTGCAATAAAGCTTGTTTTTTGATATTGGTTGTTTTCTTTAAATATGCAGAGAGCGAGATTATCTCCCCTCTAAGGACAGCCTTCAATGTTTCCCATAGCAAGCATGGGTTTGTCTCATTTATCTGATTAGTCTCAAGGAAGCAGTCAATTGATTGATTCATATGTGTTATAAAGTTGCCATTCGATAAGAGCGCCAGGTCGAACCTCCAGAAACGAAAATCTCTAGGTTGTGAAGGAAAAAGCATGTCTATTTCAAAGGGGAGTAGTCTGATATTACTCTACCCTGGTAGTCGACTGAAGTCACTAGGGGAAGTAGAATGTTTTCAATTATGAAACTATCAATTCGTGAATGTGTTTTGTGAACATGGGAGTAAAAAGAAAACTGTTTATCTGTCGTGTGCAAATGACGCCACACATCTGTAAAACCATATTGGGACATGAATTGTAAAAGAGCCTGTGCCATCTTAGAAGGTTTGGGATATTTCGGGTTGGATTTGTCAAGCATTGGGTTGAGAACCATATTAATATTGCCACCTAATATCAGACAATGGGAGTCTCATTTTGGTATTGAAAAACTAGTTTTTTGATGAAATCATCGTGATTAGGTCCGTATAAACTCACCAGCATGACAGGTTGCCTGCAGAGGCTGCCAACTACAATAACAAATCTGCCATTATTATCAAGAATAGTTTCAGATACCTCAAATGGAGTATTTCTACTAATTAATATGGCGGCCTCCCTTGTTTTTGTATTAAATCGAGAGTGAAAGATTAGGTTTATCCAAGATCAACCCAAATGCTGTTGGTCCCTAGTAAAATAATATTTAATGAAATATTACTTCCTCAATTGAAACAACCTTTCTGGGTGAATGATCCTTAGCTGACTCAAAGGGCAAGCACATGTTCTTAGCTGTTAGCGGTTGGGGCTAACGAAAGAATCTTATAGCTGGTTACCAGAATCAAACACATACTTTTAAAATACCACTAATAAAATAGTTAAAATGCAGAAGCGTGGACGGTGTGTTGTGGCCGGTCAGTATTTAAAAACTACCCTTTCTCAACACAAAAAAAAACAAATGTCATTAAACAAACACTGGTTATATTATTTAACTCTAAACTAACCATGCTGAGGAGTAGTTGTCCGGGGCGACCAAGTTGAGGAAACATCCACGTATGGGTGAACAAAGGGTTAACTTGCAGCTAACCTCCATAGCTGTGGGAAAGGGGCGGCTCGTTCTGCCAGCCTGGGCAGAATTGCACGCAGACCGGCATGTTGCGGTACCTTTGTCCTTCCTTCAGACCGGGAAAACCCCTCTACTCGGTATTGTAGACACAGGGTCTCTGTTGGGAACTCTCTGGAACACAGTTTGCTTCTGTAGACCTCAGAGAGAAAAGTCAAGCAACACTTGTACCTTAATTACCCCTGTTCATGAATGAATACCGGATACACAAACAGCAATTCATTCCTACTTAATTTAGTGCATATGATGCCGTGATCATATGACACTCTTGGATCCAGTTTGAAGAGTTATGTCTGTTTGCCAGCAAAGAGACATTAGCACACTGTGTCTGTCCGTCCAGTTCCGCTGGGGACCTGCGTGGAAGAGGTAAGTTTGTTGGAATGCAGGGTTTTTATTCAAACAGTGAAGTCATGGAAGGTCCGCTGTTACCCCTCTTGTTGCTGGCTGTGCTGGAAATAGGTTAATGCGATTTATTTTGAAAGTTCCAGAAAGGTTCTTACTGGCCTTTAATCTTCCCAACAACACCAAGAAACATAAAGGTGTGAAACTTCTCCACACACTCACCACTGATGTAGAGTGCTGCTGCACCAAGTATAAAAGAACAGAGTTGAGGATCTGTTTGCAGCAGACTTTAGACAGTGGGGGGATGACTGCTTGTGCCAGGGAGAGGTTGAAGATCTTGGTGAAGATCAGAGTAAGTTGGTGGGCACACGCTGTAACCACCTTACCAGGCACTTCATCTGGGCCGGCAGCCTTTCTGGGATTCACCGACCTTATATCATGCTTCTCTACAGTGAGTGAAGTGGTGCTGAAACCAGAGGCACGGGGAAGGGCCAATGAGTGTTGCGGTGGGGCCCGCTGTTGTGCGTTTATGGTGTTCAGCAGGAAAGAGACTGTAAACTTTGTAGTGTGGTAGAATGTAAGCTGCTGTGATGATCACTAGCGTTAGCGTACTCGGCAGGAAAAAAGGCCTACATCTGACGGACATGTGCTCAATGTCTGCAGAGAAGGATGGAACTCTCTTCTAGGTTCAAGGTTCAGTTTCCTGGGAAAAAAATATAATAGGGCTTATCTGAGCCAAGCTCAAGATTCCCAGGTCTCTGGTGAGTTACTGTGTTATACCACCTCTGTGGCAAAACAGATATATTTAATAAAGAAATGAGGAGAACTTAAATGTGAAAATTGCAGGGAAAGCACGTCACAGTGCACAGGCAGTGTAATGGAAGAATCCAGCAAGCAACCAGGAAAAGCCAGGAGCTTAAAAACTGAGGAAATGACAAGGGCGCCAGATGAGCTGATCAGAGGAGATGCGGAACAGCCCTGGCACATCAAAAGCAGGGAAACTGAAGCAAGGAGACTAATTAACACAGATGGAACTGAGCTAGACACAAAGGAAACTGTAAAACAAGCCAAAAAAAAAAAAGACTACGACAGACCTAAGAGAATAAACTAGAAAAAACGGAGAACAGAACATAAGAAATAAGAAACTGAACCTACCAGAATTAAATAATGTCAGGACTTTACTGATGCTTATAAACACAAATAAATGAATTAAATAGGACAAGAACATAGAAACAAATGAAAACCAAAACCAGAACATCCAAAGATCATGACAATGACAAAAGTGCTTTTCTAAATTATTCTGTTGTCAACTTGTATCTGGAGAGCTATCACTCAAACATGGCTAATATAAATTATTTAGGTCTGTAAGAGGAAGCTACGTACCCAGAAAAAATCCATGCAGCCTCAGAGACAGCACGCAAGCTCCACATACACTGCAATGAAAGACTATCTGAATCCTTATAGATATTTTTCTTTTTTATGTCGCACTTAAATATTTTAGATCATCAAAGAAAGTAAAAAGAAAGTGCAATTTTCAAAGAAAAATGTCATCCATTAAAAAAGAAAAACTATCCAAACCTACTTGGCCCTATATGAAAATATAATTGGAAAAAGATGTATTAACTGTGAATAGCCAAATGTGTTTTGGGTAAATTTCACCAGTCACACTAAAATCTGTTTAGTGATTGAAACTAGTCACAAAATAATTTAATTCAGTTCAATTCAGTTTATGTTTATAGCAACAATTCACAACACATGTCGTCTCAAGGCACTTAATCCTAACTACCAAACAGTGCAGTCAGATTGAGTTTATTATTCCATTTGGATAAAAAGTTTTCTATCTAAGGAAACCCAGCAGATTGCATCAAGTCAGTGACTTGCAGCATTCACTCCTCCTGGATGAGCATGTAGAGACAGTGGACAGTTGCTTAAATTGACTTTGCAGCAATCCTTCATACGGAGCATGCATGGTATAGAGGACCGATCCTGACAAAATTTAAAATAAAAGCAGAAATATATATATTTTGTTTTTCCTTTTCCTTAGACATGCGTTTTCATCAAGAAAAGTATATATATATTTTGTGTTTCCTTTTCCTTAAACATGCGTTTTCATCAAGAAATGTATATATTTTCTTTTTCCTTGTCCTTACACATGCGTTTTCATCAAGAAATGTAAATGTTTTGTTTTTCCCTTTCCTTACACATGCGTTTTCATCAAGAAAAGTATATATATATTTTGTGTTTCCTTTTCCTTAAACATGAGTTTTCATCAAGAAATGTAAATGTTTTCTTTTTCCTTTTCCTTAGACATGCCTTTGTTCTTTTTACATTTCCTCGTCTCTCTTTTTCCTTTACCGTATGCATTTCTACTTCATTATGCAAATGAGGAGGGCTGCCTTCTTCTCTCCAGCTCCTCTCCTATTGGTCAATATACTGGAAGACGGAGGATCCATGTGCAGGCCGAGGGTGTGTCCCAATTCAGGGGCTGGATCCTTCCAAGTGCGTACTTGTGGGCTGATTACGTCACAGCGCGGCGCGGAAGGTGTCTGAAATGCGGCCGACAAATGTGTTCTTCTTTTGCGCAATTTGAAGGATGAGTTGTGAGTATCCTTTGCGGTCCATCTTTTCCCATGATTCATTGCGGGTCGAAGCGGTTTGGTCAAACAGGGGCAGCCATGGTGGACCACAGTGGCAAAAGCTGTGAGTATACTGTAAAAAATTACACTTTCTGTGACACAAATTAACTTCTACAATGTTTTTAGTGCGGGAATATAACTGTGTAGACGTGAAATATCTGCTTGATTCATCAAGACATTGCTTAATTTCAAACGTGCTCCGACGTGTTCGTAGATTTCCGCTTCCACCGTAGTAACTCCTGGCTTGCCTCGCCAGCCCTACCTGTGGTAGGGCGAGTTAGCCCGGTAGAGATCTGACCGGACTATCGGCACTGAGCTCCTGCTGCCAGTCATCACAGTGAATGTTAAACACAAGTGATTTCTAAAAGTTTATGTTAGTATTATTTTAATGTATTGTGTCATTTGTTCATGTAAGTCGATTTGACAATACAGGCGATATTAAAGTTAATCTGAATAAATTGAGAATTTTATGTAATCTTACCATATCGCTGGAGAGTGTGATTGAGAATAAATAAGCTTTTAAATATTCATTTTTGATGCAGAAATGTGCTATATGTGTTTTAAAAGTATATTTATAATTCAGCTAGCATTATAATTCGTGATTCCAGGTACAGTTGAAGAGAAATACACTTTCAAACGCAAGCAAATCTCAGTAAAGAAATGAAAAGTTTGAAAGCGCTTGTTTTAGGCATTTGTATAGAATTATTTTAATATGTTTGGCAAATTAAGACAAATGTAAAATTTAAAAAAATACTTTTTTTACACTGATATTAAGCAAGTTGTTTTTTTGTTTTGTTTTTGTTGTTTAGGTACAAAGGAGCAGACGGGCCAGTTTATTAAGCTCGGGTGAGAACCACCACCTTTTTACTGGAGCTAAAAACTCAGCCACCGTGGCTTGGAGGTACAACAACAACATTCTTTGCAGTCAGTTTCTGTCCAGTTTAAAAAACTCCTATCTTTCTAACTTTCATAAATATCCATCCAGTGATTAACATACTTCTTTTGGTTTTCCCTCTTTCCTTTTGCTTGTTTAGGACAATTCTGGAGAAGATGGGCCAACAGGGGAAGGTCACCCCCTTGCAGGCCCAAACAAAAGTGGGACAATATGAAAAAGAAATATTAAGTATGTTCAGAACTTCTCATGTCACACACAAATAAAAAATATTTCTCAAAGTCTTGTTGGTTTCTCTATTTAGTCAACTCTTCTTTTACTCCTTCTAACTTTAGGATTGTAAGTATTCAGGGTCAGGAGAGGGAATCAGTGAAAAGCCCACTGCTGCTACTTGGCCCTGGTGTGTCCTTATGGATGAGGTGTTGGGACAGAGGTCTTCCACAACACCTCCTGTCCTGATTGCCTCCATCCCTGAGGACAATCCAGGGCCAAGCCAAGCGGTCGGCAGCCAGATGGAGAAGGAAGACAGTGAGCCAGCAGGAAGGGGTCAGAAAAGAAAAAGGGACAGAGATGATGGAGTTGATCAGGGAGGACATGAGAGCACAGAGAATGGACAGACTGTTTTCCATCTTAGAAAGAATGGTACCAAAATAAGGTGCTATATAAGAAATAAATATGTTTTATTCAGATAGTTTCTTAAAGTTTTAAGTTGTTCTAATAAATTTCAATATTGTTTTTGTCACCAATGTATTTTATTTCCATTTAACCTAACAATACATCAACTTCATTTAAATTTCTAAACACAGTTTATTTTGAAAATTACAAATAGCATTTTAAACAGAATGTGGAAAAAAACAACATTCAAACAGATCAAGATTACAAGACAAAAGGCATAAAATAAAACTATGTACAAATATTTACAATGGTGACAGCAGGATCAACCTGAGTGACCAGTTCAGGAAAAACCTCTTGAACAGAACAAAAAGGCAGATGTATTTCTGAACAGAAAGTCTCTGGCGGTGTGGCTAAATCTCTCGCAAGGTCAGAGACATGAATGGGATGCTGCAACTGAGACCTGTGGTTTGTCTTTCTGGATGGTGAGCGACGCATCACACAGGTGGTCTGCAGATGTTTGTGATGCTTCTTTCCGCTGTCCACGTCATCAAGTTTAAAGGGCTGGCTGGACCACATCACTAAGATGTAATCAGAAATATGCAGAATTAGAAGATGGTGCTCACAAAATATTACAATTAGTTATACCCCTCAAACATTAATCACATCTATAATATTATACAAAACATTTACATTTCTTGATGAAAACGCATGTGTAAGGAAAAGGAAAAAGAAAACATTTACATTTCTTGATGAAAACGCATGTGTAAGGAAAAGGAAAAACAAAATATATATATTTCTGCTTTTATTTTTTAATTTTGTCAGGATCGGTCCTCCATAGCATGTAGTGACAGTGAAGAGACAAATTCCCTTTTAACAGGAAGACACCTCCAGCAGAACCAGGCTCAGTGTGAGCGGCCATCTGCCATGACCCACTTAAAAAGATTCATGTCTGGGAACATGAATTAGGCTACAAACAGATGTTTTCAATCCTTTATTTTAGTTAATTATGGTGATTTTCTACTTATAGATAATGTAAACATGCCATGTAAGATTAGAATATTATATATGTTTAATATATGTTTGTAATTTATGTTTAATACCTGTGTAAAGGTTGTTATTTTCAAAAGGTACTTTTAATCTGACAAATGAGCCTTATCAGAATGCATATTTTAATTTACTGAGATGTGCCTGTATAAGAAAGAAACTGGGAAAGATTTGCATATCTCAAGAATTCCAAGGCTGAAGCTACTGCTGATCAAAAACAGAAAGCCTCTTCTCAGGTTTGCTACAAAAAGGTTGATGATCCCCAGGACTCTTGTGAAAATATCTTGTAGCAAAAGGGGACCTTTTAGGAACGTTTCTGGCCTATTACATCTGGCATAGGACTAACACAGCATTCACAGTCAAACAAGGTGGTGTGAAAGTCTGGGGCTGCTTCATAACTTGGATAGATTTTATTAACTTTTAAACATGGATTTAGTTCTCTACCAGAAAATCGCAAAGGAGACTTGGATGTTACATGCAGCAGGAAAATAATTAAAAGCACAACAGCAAGTCAAACTCTAAATGGCAAGTAAATAAATAACTGGGGATTGGGTTTAGAGGACAATTACCTTTTTACATTACTCCTAATACACAAAATCATCCTTTAAAAACTGCATTTTGTATTTACACAGGTTATCTTTCTCTGAACATTTAAGTTTGACAAAAACCATAAACCCTTTAATGGAGAAAATTGTTTTTCGTGGGACTGTTGTGGAAATGTGTCCTGTGGTAAAATGAAGCAGCATTCCAGATCTATTTTTGGAAGAAATAAGCTGTTTGTGCTGTGAACTCAATACAGAAAAGACCATACAGACCCTACAACCCCATACCATCAGGAGTGTCCTTGGTACAGCTCATATACACTCCTGTGATGATTGCTACCGAGTAGTACCAGGTATAGGACAACATTTATTTCCAGAAACTTCCATTATTTATTTTTCAAAGAAACAATAAAAATCTCTGCATCCTCTACAGTGGCACGGCAGAGAGAAGAGAGAGTAAAGGTTTCCAGTGAAGAATGTGATGTGAAATCAAAAACTGAAAAAAAAAAAAAAAACATTTTCTGGAACGACTAGACAGAAAAAAAGAAAAAGAAAACATATCATTGCTTAGTTTTAATTATTGTTTGCCTACATTTTCAGTGTTGCAAGAAGAATTGACAGCACAGAATTTTAAACGCTTCACTCCACCAGCATCATTGGAATTGGTTTCAACTCTGAAATTTTGAAATTAAAAGAATCCCTCTACAGCGCCTTGCGAATGTAATCGGCCCCCTTGAACTGGTCAACCTCTTGCCACATTTCAGGCTTTAAACATAAAAATATAAAATTTTGTGAAGAATCAACAACAAGTGGGACACAATCATGAAGTGGAATGAAATTCATTGGATGTGTCAAACTTTTTTAACAAATAAAACACTGAAAAGTGGGGTGTGCAATATTATTCGGCGCCCTTGCGTTAATACTTTGTAGCTCCACCCTTTGCTGCAATTACAGCTGCAAGTCGCTTGGGGTTTGTCTCTATCAGTTTTGCACATCGAGAGACTGAAATTCTTGCCCATTCTTCTTTGCAAAACAGCTCGAGCTCAGTGAGGTTGGATGGAGGGTGTTCGTGAACAGCAGTCTTCAGCTCTTTCCACAGATTCTCGATTGGATTCAGGTCTGGACTTTGACTTGGCCAATCCAACACCTGGATACGTTTATTTGTGAACCATTCATTCTATTGTAGATTTGGCTTTATGTTTTGGATCATTGTCTTGTTGGAAGATAAATCTCCGTCCCAGTCTCAGGTCTCTTGCAGACTCCAACAGGTTTTCTTCCAGAATGGTCCTGTATTTGGCCCCATCCATCTTCCCATCAATTTTGACCATCTTCCCTGTCCCTGCTGACAAAAAGCAGGCCCAAACCATGATGCTGCCACCACCATGTTTGACAGTGGGGATGGTGTGTTCAGATGAGCTGTGTTGCTTTTACACCAAACATATCGTTTTGCATTGTGGCCAAACAGTTCGATTTTGGTTAAATCTGACCAGAGCACCTTCTTCCACATGTTTGGTGTGTCTCCCAGGTGGCTTGTGGCAAACTTTAAACTAGACTTTTTATGGATATCTTTGAGAAATGGCTTTCTTCTTGCCACTCTTCCATAAAGGCCAGATTTGTGCAGTGTACGACTAATTGTTGTCCTATGGACAGACTCTCCCACCTCAGCGGTAGATCTCTGCAGTTCATCCAGTGATCATGGGCCTCTTGGCTGCATCTCTGATCAGTCTTCTCCTTGTTCGAGATGAAAGTTTAGAGGGACGGCCGGGTCTTGGTAGATTTGCAGTGGTCTGATACTCCTTCCATTTCAATATGGTTGCTTGCACAGTGCTCCTTGGGATGTTTAAAGCTTGGGAAATGTTTTTGTGTCCAAATTTGGCTTTAAACTTCTCCACAACAGTATCTCAGACCTGCCTGGTGTGTTCCTGGGTCTTCATGATGCTCTCTGCACTTTGAACAGAACCCTGAGACTATCACAGAGCAGGTGCATTTATACGGAGACTTGATTGCACACAGGTGGATTCTGTTTATCATCATCAGTCATTTGGGACAACATTGGATCATTCAGAGATCCTCACTGAACTTCTGGAGGGAGTTTGCTGCACTGAAAGTAAAGGGGCCGAATAATATTGCACACCCCACTTTTCAGTTTTTTATTTGTTAAAAAAGTTTGACACATCCAATAAATTTCATCCCACTTCACGTTTGTGTCCCACTTGTTGTTGATTCTTCACAAAAAATTTGAATTTTATATCTTTATGTGTTATGGTTTGTGAGATAGAACCCCAGAATGCAGACGAGCAGGTAGCATGATGGTAAGTGAAAAAAAAACTATTTAATAAAAAAACAAAAACTCACTCTAAAAAGAGGCACGAACAAAACAACAAACGGGCAGGCAGAACAGGCAAAAAAACAGACTTGGGCAGGCTGGTTGAAACAGACGTGGCTACAGGACAAGAGCGATATTTGAATAATGTTTCCGCAATGAACAACTGAACAGGAGTGTATATATGGAGAGTAAACCAGGTGGAGCTAGGAGACAGATTAGTTTGGAGCAGGTGAACCGGATAAAGATAATTAACAGACAGAACAAAACGTGGCTGGAGCAGGAACAGAGACTCTTGAATACAAACAAAAACTAAAGCATGCCCAGAACCAAAAACCAAACTTGACGAAACATGAACAAGACTAAAACATGGCCAGAAAAATAATAAACAGAAGCATGATTCAAAAACTTAGACAAATATAAGAAAAACCCAGAAACCAAAAACCAAACAACCCCAAATCATAACATTATGTTTGAAGCCTGGAATGTGGCAAGAGGTTGACCAGTTCAAGGGGGCCGATTACTTTCGCAAGGCACTGTATACTTGCAAGGAAAGGTTATAAGGAAAATTGTTTAATTATTACATATGTCCGAGTATTCTTTTAGTAAAATAAGATTTAATCGCTGATTGGCTTAAACTGGTTTGATTAAATCAGATAATTCCAATCCAACACTTGGAACAGTTGTGCTTAGTCATTTTGGCACAATATGGGAAAAACCTCGAAACAGTTTCAGTCTCTGTGTGACCAGAAGTTTAACATTTATTAAACCAATGGAAAAGTTGTGCTATTAGCCAGTGTTTAATAGCCCATTCAGATTAAAACCACTGTAACCAAGACAGTTAGCCATTTAAGGATTATTGATCTGAGGAGGCAATTATCTTCTTGAAACTGAGGGGTCAAACAACTGCCAGTAAAGATAATGTTAGTAACTCTTTTTATTTGTTTATTTTCAGGGTAATCTTTTTCCAAATCTTCCTTACCCAAGAATCTTCAAAGAAAATGTCTGATCATCAGTTTGTATCAGGACAATGATCCAAAGCACACCAGCAATTTCACCTCTGACTGGTTCAAAAAGCTAAAATCAAGGACTTGATGTCGCCAAGTCAAGGTGTGGACTTAAAGGCAATTGGGATGCTGTGGCTTGATTCATTCACTGAAAACAAAGAAGCCTTTCTTTTCTAGTTTTAAGGTGAACTTATTTTTTTCTTAATGCTTTATATAGACTAAGCTGTTGTTTCTTCTCGTTGAAGACTAGATTTTCCTCCAGAATGCATTTACTCTACCCGTAGTGAGTGAGCTATTCTAACCTAAACAGTCTATTACTGACCTTTCCCATGAAATATCTTTGTCTTTTCACTGTTGCTCGGAAGGGTGACATTAGAAGTGATTTTCGGCCATTTGTTCAGAGTCTGATATTTAGTGTGTTGATAGATTATCCATGCCCAGATGCTTCCACTAATATTTTGTGAGGAATATACTTTCATAGATCTATTTACTTCATCTAAATCAGTCTTGGTTGTATTTCCATCTACTTTAATAGTGTTATTTTCCAATGTAGCTAAGAAGGACTTAGACAAGTTCAATCCATAAGCATCAATGTAAGCAATTCTATTCTGATGTATATTTCTGCTCCGCATTTAGTCCAATAGTGTCTTTGATCTTGAGCACGTTTCAGGTTTTTGTGATGTTTTGTCTGTCAAAACATACAGCTACAACAGAAAAGACATTTTCTTCTGTTGCACACATACAAAAAACAGAAATTTAATCTTGCTTAATAACCAAAAATTACAGCACATGACCTTACCCCTTTCTGTTGCCCAGCTGTTTCACTATCATACATTAACAGATTAGCAGGTAGACAGGTTAAATTCCCATAGTTGTAGCTTATACATGTACAGCAGCACCCCTGCAGGTGTCCTAACAACAGTGTTAACATTATTTTCATCGCTCCATTTCTGTCCATGTATAAGCCCAGCTGGTGTTCACATCTTCACTATGTTCATCGCAAAAAGCCTACCCTTGGTACACTGCCCCTTCTCAGCGACCTTAGATGGGTTTGTAACTATTTCCATGTCAAATTTTAGTCTTTCTTTTTCAAGTGTTAATATGTTATGGTCAAAAGTACAGAGATTGTTAAGAAGAGGTGAATAGTGGTAAGAGAAAGTGTTTATGCACCGTTAATAATTTAAGATCGACGGGTGGTGTTAGCAAAGCTTGCTACAAATGGTTTGTTCAATTCAAATTTTCCAACACTGCTAGTTCCGATCAAATCCGAGATGAACTGGTGGGAATTTTGTTTTTATATGTAATGATGACATTAGAATAGAATAGAATAGAATAGAATAGAATAGAATAGAAATATCCTTTGTTTTCCCGCAGTGTGTTAATTCAGATGTACCAGCAGCAAACTGAAAGGTATATGGAAGCATGCAGATACACACAGGTAAATAATATAGGAAAAACAGAATAGGGAGACTGTACAATACAGGACAGTTTTACAACATATGAAAAACATACTGTACATTTATTAAAACAGCATACTCAGATTAAAAGAAATGTGCAACTGAGTAGCGTGACTTTAAAATGTACAAAACGTACATCCATATTTGCTCATAAAAAACAACAGACAGGTAGGTTTTTTGCTACCTACACGGAGCAAAAATGGATATCTCTCAGATGATGTTCTTAATGCAACAAAAATGAGTCAAACATTAAAATAAAGGCCTTCTGCTTTGCTGCAGGAGGTAACACAAAATAAGTCAAATGGTTTTAATGCTGCACGGTGGTGCAGTTGGTAGCACTGTTCCCTTGGAGCAAGAAGGTCCTGTGGTTTGACTCCAGGGGCCGGGGGTCTTTCTGCATGGAGTTTGCATGTTCTCCCTGTGCATGCGTGGGTTCTCACCGTGTACTCTGGCTTCCTCACACAGTCCAAAAACATGACTGTTAGGTAAACTGGTCTTTCTAAATTGCTTTTAGGTGTGAATGGGTGTGTGCATGGTTGTTTGTCCTGTATGTCTCTGTGTTTCCCTGCGATGGATTGGCAACCTGTACAGGGTGTACCCCTAATCTCGCCCGTCGACTGCTGGAGATAGGCACCAGCTTCCCGGCGACCCACTATGGAAAAAGCAGTATAGAGGATGAATGAATGAATGGTTTTAATGCTTATGCAACGTTTTCTTGAAGGCTTTCCCTGTAGTGGCTGGATGCATTGATGGGCCAAAGTTCAGGGATTTCCATTAGCCTCAAAAAACACACAAAAAATGATGCTGGCACAGGCAGGATCTCTTTATGTTATAAAAAATAAAAACAATACTTTTTAATGGAAGCAGATTGGGAAGGGAAAATAGGGCCTGATTGTGGTCATTAAATTATGTGTGCTTGTGTTTTCATCAGGTCATACCATTTTAGAGGGAGCTATTTTTACAAAGTGTTGGCCAAGGTGTGAACAGGACTTCCCACTGAGCCTCTGCCTATGTTCCAAAATGCTTTGCCTTATTATTATACAGTGCTGACTTAAGTCCCATTCAGATGGGATTAACGTTACAGAGGAGGAAGGAAATAAAATATTCACTTTGGTCTGCAATATTTTAAGTCACAATTTTAGATGGCAAGTAATAAGGACTCAATTCATTCAACTACACAGAGCCAAAAACCTCCCCATGGAGAAATAAGTAGTTCAATAAGAAAGCAATGAGTGCAAAGAAGTAGAAAGGGACAGAAATGGGTATGTAAATTTCAAATCAAAACTTAAACATAAAAATATTACATCTCTTACATGGTCCTATTGTGACACATATTTGAATCATAGCACGTATGTTATCATCTAGAATGCTTATATGTCATAACAACTTGGAGTAATATTATTGGTAATGCTAAACTAATAATCCGTGCAGAGACTACAATGCAAAGCAATCATTAAAGTATTTATTGTATACTAAAAAAGTTCCGGCAATGTATGTTTTTAAGGCGAGGTAATCATTAGGTCATTACATGCAAAAACCATTCTAAAGGACCATAGCAGTTTGAGTTACACAAATTGCAGGCAAGGGTTTTTGGCAACTCTAAATTGACTATAGGTGTGTGAGTAAATATGTGAGTGTCAGGTATCTCTCTGTTGGCTGTCTGATAGACTGCTGATCTTGTTGCCTCCCCTGCCCTTCAGCTAAGAGGGTTTCTAAAGGCTGTTAAGGCACCTAGGGATTTGCATAATTTTAAAGCTTTGGATAAACCAGAGAAATCTATCTGTGCAGTGGCTGTCATATAGCTGAATACCACTATTCAATAGCTGCATTGTTATTCAGTCATGTGTTGTTCAAAAGAAACTTATTTACCTATAAGGCCTACTGAAAACGTCTAGAAACCACTGTTGGTAAACACCATTAAAAACTACAAGTTAACGCTCAATAATGAAAACAAAAATTCAAAAAGACTTGTAACCGTTCCTTTGTGAAATGGATGTTGTAGCCAACTATCAGTCTCTGACAACTAATGACAACTGTTTCAATTTATATATTTTTTTTTTACAGATGTGACTCAAATACATTTTGATAGACAATGGAATTCATGATTAATTTTACAATGGTGAACTAGGCAGGTCCTGTTGCAGCAAATAATCCCCAAACTATAACACTTCCACCTCTATACTTCATAAGTGATATGTGGTTCTTTTTGTGGAATGTCATGTATTTGGTTCAAACAAACAAATGAAACATGTCCTCTTCTCTGTTCGTATTGCACATATATGCACCTACATATAAGCAATAGCAAAAGCCTGCTACAGGTCCCTTCATGAAATTCTTGTGAATTTAGAGACCTCTTTTAGCATCTTTCGTATGCTCTCACTGTGAACTTGCTTGGATAGTGGAATGGTGGATTACTCAATTCCTTACCAGTCTTCTTTCAGGTCTCAGACATATTCATTATGTACCACTCTCATTCCAATAGTCAGCGCAGCAAATTAAATTTTAACAGTTTTAACAGGGTGAACCTCCTTCAGAATTCTGAGTTACAGTTTTTGCATTATGCGCACTTGATGTGATCCTAGTGCGAGGTCAGAAACAGTGGAAGTAAATGTCTACAGGTAATTTAAGAATGATATTTATACTGCTGAGATAAAGATGTAATAAACATTTTGCCTGTTAACAGCATTAAATATTCTTGAAATGTGACTTTGAATAAGACCATGTATGGAGTATTTGATCTGATTCTCTCAAATAAGGACAGTGCAGTATTTGACAATAGAAACATACTGAAAGTGCCACTGAAACATTCCCTGTCTTTGTGCTCCATTTATCTTGCACGTCCTTACTGGCTTGCTTTCTCACCATTTGTACCCTGAAGGCATAATACTGGAGGAGTCTTTAATCATCTTTACAGCCCACTCTATAATCCCTGCTACAGCACTAATCTATGGTTGGCCACTATGGAGACCAACCCCACCAAGCAAAATGGAAAAAGAAACAGCGGGACAGAGAAGCCCAACTTAAGTATAAATAAATATTGTGGCGTACTGTACATAGATACTTTAATTACAACAAAATGGAATTTTGTGTAATATTCATAACATTTTTAATTTGCACGTCTAAATGCATCAAAGAACATTTATGGCGTTTGAAGTCATACTAGTATATCTAAAAAAAAGTTTAATATGACTGAAAGGTGTATTTATTTCAGTAACTCAGTTCACTAAGTGAAACACATTAAATAGATTACTTACACATAGATCGATGTTTATAGGCATTAATTTCTGTTGATTATGAGAATTGTTCTGCCTAAGCTAACAAAAATATTACAGTTAAGATTAGAATATTACATCAGACAAATAAAAAAACATGTTTAATACAGAAATATGGGCTTAATGAAACATATGTTTATTACCTGCTTAAAGGTTGTTATTTTCAAAAGATACTTTTAATCTGATGTGAGCCCCATCAGAATTCATAGTCTAATTTGCTGAGATGTGCCTGTAGACAATAGAACTCAGCAACAAGACGAGCATTACCTGGTTTCTTTTAACATAAAATGTATACCTTACTTTTGCTTTACTTAATCTATTAAACAGCTTCGAGGAAACCTCCAGCTAAATGCTGCACTGCGATAACCAGATTTCATTACTATGTTACTATGTTTGTTACTAAGTTCTCTAAAATGCTTAATATATTCTAACAAAGTTGTTGTGTGTTTTCCAGTATAGTAGGTTTCTGCTCCAACAATATGCACCAGGTCAGTAAATTGGGATTTTAGGCTCTTTTCTGCCTAGAGAATTTCTTTTTTTTAAATTAAAAATTAAGATTGTCCATGGACATCTAGTTTGAGATCACCTTAAATATGGTCCAGACATAAAGATTAGACATCTACATTCAGCAGAGATAGAAAGAAAGAACTCCAATATTGCCAAGGGAATCAATCTCATCAACTCTGTTTAGTAAGTCAATCATCCTATTTTGATTAGCTGTAAGTAGGTGTGTGTGATTTGATTCATACCAAGCCATTGCCATTTTTTCTTATAAAAGCCCAGCATCATCAAGTACATAGATCATGGTATCACGGAGTAAACCGACAGGCAATTGTGTGTGACAATTCAAGTTGGAAATCATAATTTGTACTGAACAATTGTTACTTTCATCCTTCATAATGTCCACGAGGCGACTTATCAGTTTGCAGGTTATACAACTTGGTTAAGATAAATCTCTCTGTTGTTTCAATCTGCCAGAACATTGCCATAAAGTAAATAAACATGCCTTTATATTAGGGTTTTTATTTTAAACATTATATTTCTTCTTAGCATTCAACTAAACAAAAAGACTGCAGGACCTAACTGCTTGTGCTACCTGCAATCTAAACCTAAACAGATATGTATAGAACTAATTTATTGCTAGACTTCGACACACAAATCATGTCACAGACACGGTCGCTAAAATGCTTGGACAATTAATAGTCTAAACCTAAGGACAACACACACAAGAGTGCTATGGTGTGTCACGTCAATTAATGGATATTACGGAAGTGGGCCAATACAGAAAGAAAAAGATTTACTTCACCCATGGACAGTTTTTTCCAGAAGCTTTGGTAGGCCTGAATAGAACAGATTTGAAAGGGATTGCTAGGCACTGCACCTTGGAGCATCAGTCAACCATCAACCGCCTTCAGACTGGGTTCTTTGACAGAAAATAAAAGAGGCTCATTGTCCGTTATGCATCAGAGGCAACTGGTCTTTATTGCCAGTTAATAAATGCATTTATGTACGTCTAAACAAGAAGTACAGGAAGACTTAACATCCGGTAACATCTGATTGAAGCCTTTGTATAGCCTTAATTTACACTACTGATTCTAAGCAGCAGAGGAAATTTCCCTGAGAAGTTAGTGTAACTCGTTAAACAGCAATACGTAGCAATGCTAATTTCTTTACTGCATTGAGTTTTATTTCAGACAATCCCCACAGCATCAGGATGTCTAGCACCAGAACCACCTATTTCTCATTTGTACAGAAGAACGGTTGTTAGTTGCCAGGACGCTAGTAAACCCTGATGGATTCAGGAACACTGCTATGGACAAGGTCAAAAACAAAGACATAGCAGTATCTCACTTACTGTTTTTATGCTGCATGTGTGCTTTACATTGTAAACAATGTATTTTGTCATCCAAGGGCCATAAATTAGTGGGAGCCGTGTTCAGCTGAGTGCTCTGCAGCACACTGTCTCCAAGCACACTGCATACCATGCATTTTCTCTCAGCCACTTCAACCAGTCAGTACATCTAGTGAGTAACTAATCGTAGGATAATCAAGCTGTGCAATAGAACAAAAGAACTACAGGGAATGATTCAACAAGTTTGTTAAACTGTACGGTTAAATTTAACCAGAACCATTCAAAAGATATTGTGTCTGTCTTAGTTTCTGATGAAGGTAATGATGATTGTTATCTAACATATAGAAATTCCCATGAGTTAATGTCTGCTAATTGTAACCATCATAGCATGTAGAGTAAGTTGAATGCACATCAAGGGGTCACTGAAAATAAAGCTGTTTAGGTCTAAAATTAATGAATTAATTAATTTTGCATCCTGGTCTGAGTGTGAAGTGGCTTGAAGGAAAATGTCTGCTTCATTGAGTGTAGTATGGGTTTTAATACAAGCATGCAGTTGTACTTGAACTATAATTTCAAGGTTTCTGAAGTTCTTCTACATAATTTCAATAAAATCCATTTTGCAGTGCTTCCGTTGAGTGTAGGAAATTAGATTTCAGTATAGGTATGGTCTGTGAAATAGTGCTAAGTACAACTCTACCCATGAGACACATTATCTGTTAAAATTGAATAGAAACTTGCCTACAGAGCTCTTTAATATTTCTAGCAGTACCAAAACTCTTCGCTTTAGTCAGGGAATCCATTCAAAATTGATCTCAAATGTAAAAGTGGATGTCTCCTCTGTGCGCCTCTTTCGTTCTGTAAAAAATCCTTCCTTCAGATCAATGAGAAACAAATTGTCCTGGCTGTTGATCTCAATATTTAGCAGGCTACACAGAATAAGGCTGAGGCATTTAAGAAAGATCTTATCAAACAGCTTGAAATCCACACAGAGGGGAGTGCCCAATGTGAATGCTGTTTCCTTTGAAGTCACTTTCCGTTGTTTTTGAAAGTCCAACTCTTTTAAAAATGGGTACATTTTCCCTCAGAGTAATTTTTCATTGTAGCAACATTTCAAGCCTACAATGCATCTCTTTTACATTATGAAACTGTTACATAACACTACTACAGGTGTATATACAGAATGGTTGCATTAACTTTGTGATATTTTGAATCAAAGTGAAGTCTGTTAAGATACTATTGCCAAGTTTGTACAGATGAACAAGTATTCTGACTCTGGTACACTTTGCTCTCAATCATAAAGAATATCATTCATACACAATTGACTTGACAATAGTATATAATGTCAGATCAGTCCAAATATGTATGGTGTTGTCCTGGAACTCTGAGATCCAGTTACTCTTAACGTGTGACTTACTGTGATGAAGTTACTGTAAGTGTAAGCTTTTGTTGTGGGCCCCTGGTATCAAGTCATGTGCGTTAAGCTTGACACTCTCTATGTTTGAGTCTCTTATTTTGAAGTAAGAAAGACTTTTCTGAGTTACCCTGTTGTGTTGACAAGGTTGTCTAATAAACAAAAAATGTTGTCACATTTTGTGTGCTAAATAGAAAAAGGAATCCCATACCCCGACAGACTGCTTGCACAGTAATATTAACAACTGCTCCACCAGATCCTTTTGTTGCTAAACTACAGGGATATTTCACTGTTTGTACGAGGCTGAACTGCATTTGATGTTCTTTTTTTCAAAATAGGAAATAGTTTGACTGGTCATACCTGAACTAGATAAGTCTCCACTGAACAGAAATTATTTAAAAGCTTTTTGTAACCATTATCTATGCTTGAAGATACTTCCAACAATATGTTTATGTTGTAAGGTATTTGTTCTACTGCAGTGGTTCCTGCAAGGCAGTCTAGGTTTGTGTTGTCCATGAAAGTGTTCAAGAGAGGGCACTAAGATTTGAGTAAATATTTTCTAAAAGCTGTTGCTGTTTTTTACCTGTTAGCAGACTATATCGAAACAACAAACAGATGATCATATGTGACTAATGTATTCTTCCTCTGATAGCATGCAATCGACTGTAGCAGCTGTAGTATGCTAGTTCAATATGAACCCATATTTTTTTTCCTTTAATAAAGCACATTTCTGTCTAAATTTATTTTACTAAAATCTAATACAAAATTCAATTAGTACCACTTAGTGCAACATTAGTTACTTTAAAAAAAAATAACTACTATAAATCGAAAGTTGTATTTAACATCACATTGGTTTTCAACTTTCACTGCAGGGAGTTAAAGATAATTTTTTACTTTTGAACGCTAAATAGGGGGAATGGACTTGACTAGTTTGATCCCGATTTTGTTAAAGCTTTTGAAGTCAGGCACCATGCTTCTTTCTAATTGAAAAAGTCTGTGTGCATTTAGCTGACTATTAATAAGCTTGCAACACAAGAGGTCCACATCTTACTTGAGGCACATCATTTCCCTGAAGAGCACATCTGCTGTGTGAGTGGCTCTGCATATGTTTCTGCTATGTACTGTACATGTTTGTGTGAAATGACAGTCGGCCAGAAGGGATAGGAACATCAGATGAAGACCTTTGGGGCTTGTCAGGTCCTCTCTGGTCTGCTTTAGGGATCTAATAGGGGCTTGAGTGGGCACACAGTGAGAAAGACAGTGCCAAATGGCTCCTGTTTTATTCCTGACTTTTACTGAGTGAGAAGTGACCTCTAGTACTTGTGTGGACCTTAAAACTCATCCAATATCTTCACACTGAATTTGCCAGATATTCATCCCAGTAATGTGTGTCACATCTTTTGGTGGGCCTGGCATTGTTCTTCCAGTTAATAGTTCATGTGGTGATAAGTTAGTTTTGATATTTGGAGAACTTCTCATAGCCATGTCAGGTTTTTGTTATTGTGGCAAATTTCTAATTTCAACATGAATCTGCACACTTTATCCCTGCTGTCCATTCCCATGTCTGCGAATTCTATGGTGGTCCCCTTAAATTGAACATCTGGGCCTGGAAACATGCTTAGTGGACATTTTTATACTCGTATGGGGTAGTCATTGCACTTCGTTACATATCTACCAGCTCCCTGTACTCAGCTTCTTGTCCATCTCTGATCCACATGACTGCAGAATCATCCGAGTATTTCTGCAGATGACAGGAGCCTGTCTTGTACTGGACGTCTGAGGTACACAGTGAAAAGGAATGGTGAGAGTACAGTCCCCTGTGTTGCTCGTGTGCTGCTGACTACCTGGTTAGACACACAACCCTTCAGTCTCACAAACTGTGGTCTGTTTGTCAGGTAGTCTTTGATGCAGGAGATTGTTTAGGCCTCCACCTGAGTCTTCTCGAGTTTCTGATAGAGCAAATGAGGTTGAATTGCGTTAAATGCTCTGGAGAAATCAAAGAACATGATCCTCACAGTGCTGCTGGCTTTATCCAGATGACAGTGGGTTTGTTGAAGCAGGTGTATGATGGCATCTTCAACTCCAACTCCACAATGATAAGCAAACTGAAGAGAGTCCTGATAGTTTATTGTTTGCTTACACAGGTGGGCCAACAGGAGTCTCTCTAGAACATTTGTGGTGTGGGATGTCAGGGCAACAGGTCTATAGTCATCGAGGACTGATGGGTGAGTTTTCATTAGTACCGGAACAAGTCAGGAGGTATTCGTGTTATCTGTCAGTGCCATGGTTTCTGCCTGCTGTGCAGAGACATCACCTAATGTGATGTGTGTCTCCAAGGAGGTGACTCAGTGGGAACAAGATGCAAGGTGGGCACACTCTGTGTTTGTTGAACTGGATGTAGATTGAAGGGATTAGAAGTCCACCATAAATGTGGAGACCCAGTATGATGCACAGGTCTCTTCCAGCAGGTTGACAGGGAAGCTGGGAGTCAAATATACATCCCTTTATACCATTTAAAGTGTAAACTCCCAAAAGCAATAGCCCTACCACTTCATCAATGGAACACCTTGTGTGACCTCCTGTTGCCAACAAAAACCATACTTGTTGGGTGCAGCAGTGGCACACAGGTAAAGCACATGACCTATCTTTGGAAGCAACAGTCTTCAACGCAGCCGTCATGGGTTTGAGTCCCGGCTCATTGATCTTTGCTGCATGTCTTACCTTCTCTCTCTCTCCTCCCTTTTTCCTGACAGTCAGCTTACAAAGTAGAGGCCACTAGTACCACCAAAAAATCAAAAATCAAAAACATACTTAAATATATAAAGCACCCTTCAGCCAGGATAACAGCCAAATTTGACATCCCTTTAGGGCCCGTCTCCATGCTTCTTATGAGGCAGTTGTAGCGGTTGTCAGGAGCATTATTGCTGCAGGTCACCATTGGCTAGGACAATGGTGGAAAAATCTGACCGGCCACCTCATTGGTAGTCCAGCCTCCAGGTACCCTCCTTTATTCTCAATCCTTCAGTGTCTCAAGTCTACAGTGGTAGAGCCATAATCAAGTCCATGATCAAATGGCTTTTTATGACAGAGCTATTATTTGCACCCCTATTATGCCCAAATGAATTCACTCTATTTTGGCTGTAGTTTGGATTTAAAAACAAAGTAAAACATCTGTTCCCAGGCCTCAATTCGGCCGGCAGACTGACCCGGATTTGAAAAGATAAAAATTTAAAAATTTAAAATTAAATTAAATACAAATAATAAAATAACTAATTCACACAACCACACACTCAAAGTAACCCACATGAAATTAAATTGAAAAAAACAAAAATAAAAAATATATAAAATAAAGAACATTTATTAAATATTAGAAAATAAAAAAAACATTTATTAAAATAAAAAAAAATAAATAAACATACAATGATAATAGAGTATGAGCAAACGTGAGCCTCCATTCCAGTAGGTGTTGAACAACAGAACCATACATTTTCAGTTATATTAAAACCCTTTTATTTATAGTAAAGTGACATGTCTGATCTTCCATATAATTACCTTCTTTTGCAGAGATAAAACCTTAATTCATCTCTGCCTCAGGTTAATCTTGATTTCTGCTGGTCACTCCGTACTATACGTCAGATTAATGTTAGTGGCAACAACTTTATCATATTAGGCTCAGAACCTGTGTTAAAGTGAGCCAGTATCAATTTAGGTTAAATCATGTCCTGCACAAAGTAGCTAACCGCTGCTCTTTATCTTCCAAACCCAAATCCATCTCTTTGCAAGTATTCACATCCCCGATCTCTTTCCAAGTTTCCACCATAACAGCACATATACTGACACATAAACACATTTGGGGAAAAAAGTATTTACTTTCTTATATATTTTCTTTGCTTTTGCTTTTTGTCACACTTTTTGTCACAACCACCATCAAGCTTTTGCTATAACTGACAATGTCTTTTTTATATCACTGCAAAGGAACTTTGGCCTGCTGTTCTTTACAGAATTGTTTTAATGCAGTCATAGAGTGTTTTTGAGCATGAAAGCAAAGTGTTTGAGCTGATGTGGTTTGGATAATTGTCCTGATTTATAGCCCATGTACGCTGAAGTTCATTTAGGATTTTCTGATGGAGAGCAGAATTCATGATTCCTTTAATTAAGATGTCCAGGTCCTGAAGCAGCAAAGTAGTCACAGACCCTCACACTACTCCCACATTTGACTGTCGTTAAGTTGTTTTACACCAGGTCTAAAGGAACACATACCTTCCGAAATGTTGACATTTTGTCTTGTTAGTCCACAGAATATTTTCCCAGCAGTCTTGGGGATGATTAAAATGATTTGTGGCTAATGTGAGACCTGCCTTTTGGTCAGCAGTGATCTTGGCCTTGTTATTCATACAGCCCAGTCCCTTATTGTCCCTACTGTTAAACCATGAACACAGAGCTTACCTGAGGCAAGTGAGGTGTCCAGTGCTTTTGATGTTGTTCTGGATTCCTTTGTGTCAGTGACTTTGCTTTTAATATGTTTTTGAATGTCTTTGCATTGGGGCATACATTGCTTTTAAGATCTCTGAGCTTAACTCATGTTTACAGACAGTTAACAATTTTTAATTGCACTGTATTAGTGTTTCAGGCTATGAATAAAGGTCTACAGATTATGTGCTTTTCCTTACGCTATGCTCACTTATATGATACTGTCAGAAAGACACAGAGGTGTTAGTGAACATCAGTGCTCTGTGAGAAGGATTTATCTCAGCGCATAAGACATGCTTGAAGAATTAATGTCTTGTGGAGATGTAGCAAAACTTTGGTGCTTTTGGGGTTTTTTGTGTTTGCTCGTGTGAATAGACAAGTTTTTTTGAACTGCCACCAGAAAAGAAAAGTCAGCTTCCAACTTGTTTGTATGTGTATGCATATAGGAATGAAAATAATAATCAGAATCAGCAGGAGAATAATTCAATATACCTCTGGCCACAGTGCTCTCACAATTCCCCCACCTGCATCCTCCTCCCTCCTCTTTTTACTTTGCTGTTCATTTTTCATTTTCTAAAAAAAAAAAAAAAAAAAGAAATCCTACCGATCAGCACCTTGCTCTGCTGACTCTGTTGTGTGCACTCCTGATTCCTAACATGGGCACAGATGCATATTTTCACACCTTTCCCTGTCACAATATCACATCTGTCTCTGTGGCAGCAGCAAGCATTAAAGCGACTGTTTTGGAGTATGTGTGTGTTTGAGTGCTTATTGGCAAGGTACTTATTCTTCCACCTGCCTGCAGTCACTGCCAGCCTTTCTCTCTCATAAACACCAAAATGTAGAAGCAGAACAGATGTGTTGCTGAGCTGCTCTCCAGGGCACCAGGGGCTGAAACATGGTATACTGGGACTTCAGGGCCAAATTGCTTTCAATTTAAGCACAGAGATCTATTTATACACAGATGACACAGCAGGATGTGTAAAACTGGAGACACAAGAGGACCTGACCAACAGAAAGCATGTGCATGAAAATATTATCATGGAATTGATGAATAAGTGTAATTACCTTTGTTTTGTTTTTTTCTGAGTATTTTGACCCTGCTATTTGTTTTACTTCTGGATTGGATTCACAAAACAAATTGCAATAACAGCCCCTTTTCCATCAAAAGCCCCAGGATTTATCTGATTTATATCAATCAGAAATAAATATATATTCCTATTTTACTCCACTATTTTTATTTAAACCACCAATTTTAAAATCAGACTATATTTTTTCTTAAACTCTATTTTTCCTTTGTTTATTTAATACAAGTGAATTATTTGCAGTTTTACTTTTCCTTCCCCTTGTATTTCGTATACAGTCACATTCAATGAATTAGAATATATGTTCCTATGAGGCTCTTTACAAGCCTTATGGAAACACAGGTAATAAACATACTTTTCATTAAACTCACATTTCTGTATCAAAGATTTGTTTTTGTTTTTTGGTCCGATTGGTCTAATCCTAAATGTCAAGTTTTCATTAGCTGTAAGAGGAAAATCACCATAATTAACAGAAATAAAGACTTGGAAGCATCAGTCATTGTGTAATTATTCTATATAATGTGTATATAATGTGTTACTTAATGAATTAAGTAACAGAAAAAGGAACTTTCAATAATGGTCTAATTTATCAAATATGAATGTATATTTATTACTAACCAAACATATTTAAAACATGTTTTTCCCCCAAAAAATCATTGTCCTTTTATTTGTTTAACACTGATATATTTTCTCCTTTAATATATCCCTGTTGTAGGTTTTTACCCAACAAATTTCCCTGGGCTCATTTATTTCTGTCTTTCTTTTTTACATACCTGTATAGTTTTTTCCTCCTCAACATGCATCTGGAAATGTTAAAACAAAGGGGGTGGGCCAGAGACGGTCTTTGGAATAGCATCACCACCTCAGCTTCCCTCCTATTGGCTGTGGTCGAGCCTCTAGGAAGTTGGTGCTGAGTCTCATTATGGCTGTCTGGTTTTGCGAAGGAGCTAGCAGAAACGACTAACTTGTGTCATGTTGCTAAAGAGTCAGGAGTGTTATGGATTTGATGGTAGTATCGCTGTTAGTCGGGATAGTTTATTGTATCCCGTTGAGTCTAACTGAGAAAATACTTCAGTCATTCACATTTAAAGACCTGTTTTCAAAATTAAACCATGCCTCAGTGATGGACTATTATCACTATCTAACCAGAGGAAACCTATTTTAAGTACTTCAACATTAACTTTGCATCTTGAAACATTTACAATGATATTTCATACATTTTTCAAAAGTAAAGGCTGGTAAATATGACCAACATTATTCACCATATAAAAAATCTTTTTAAAGTAAACTGTCATTCAATGGTGATTTCTGTGCTAATGTTTGACTTATTTTTTATGTGGGATTTATAAATTAAAGCCTCATAAACAAGGAAAAATTACCTTAAATCAGTAGTTTTTTAATAAAACAAAATTGTCGCTGCTTAGCAGAGATCAAGCAGCGGTTAGTGGGGGTAAGTATAGGTCTTAATCCTGCTTAAAAACATCTTAAAACTACTTTTTGTAACAAATTAATAGTATAAAAAGAATTAATTTGCACACAAACCTGCAGCATCACTGCACCTGGTGGTTCCATGCCTCACTACACACAACCCTGTCACCCTAACAATCCTGGGGAAATTTGAAAGGACCTAATTCAGACCGGGACCTTTTACTCATTAAAGTAAAGCCCCAGGAAAGTGAAATTACCTGGTGAAATTTGTATCGCAACATGCCCTGGGCTTTCAAAAGCCTGGGGCACAAGCAATGGAAAAGTGGCTAATGGATGCAACATGAACTTATTTATATCAGGTTGCATTGTTTCTGTCATTGGTCACAGGCACAACTGGTACTGAGTTGAATAAAAACAGTTTTGTGTTTTGGGTTGTTAAAATTCCTTTTAAACTAAATACGTAAAGCAATATGTGTCCCTTTTGCATTCACAATGCATTTACTATTGCAGCTAGATATTTGTTTTGATCGTCGTATATGTTGAAATCCCTTCAGTATTTTATTTTTTCAGTTTGTTTTCCAAGCGTTAATTTTTTCAAAAGATTAGTTATAGGGATGGAAAAAAAAACATTTATTTTAGCTTTCTTCTAAAAAGAATTTTCTTTACACAGAAAATACATAAACAGTAATGTGTGAACACTAAAGGTATTCATGGCAATCATAACAAAACTGAAAATAAATATGTTACATGATACATATTATATTTTTTATGATAATCTTCAAAAGAGCTTTTTGCATCCAAAAGACCCAGGGGGAGCACAGAATAAGAGAATAATAACTCCAGACCATGACTTGATGAGGCATCCCTTCTTTTTCACAATATATAGTCTCAGGGTCAAGGTTTGGACAATACTGTAAGCACTTTCTATTCCATTTTACCAAAACACTTGAGGTCCAAACACCTAAAATTGAGAACATTCTTTTTCTGCACCCACTTTTGCGGTAAGCCAACATAGCAATATCCATTATTTATTAGGTTCCTTGTTTTCTAAAGAACATCTTCTACTGACATTCATTGCTATGGGGCTGCTCCTCTGTAGTGCCAGACAGGTATAGCAGCTTAAAGGATTTTTTTTAATTATTTGGCATTAGACAATATACTTTTTAATGGGAAGAGATGCTTACATAAATGCTGTTAGCAGTGAAACTTGTTGAGGAGGGTAAAACAAATTGGCTTAAACTCAACTTCCTGTTTATTTGTAAGCCACGAATAGCACTGCAGCACAGCTAACCCCTTTACAAGAACTAGCACTTTAAGACCCCCATTTGCAATTTGTAAAAAAAAGACAAAATCTACATTTGAAGTGTTCACTGTGCTCACTCTATCATTTCAACTCATGTGGAGATTTATTTAGTAAGATACTCAAAACTGAGATTGTTTAGAAAGTTTGGCAATAATTTTCCTTACACTAAGGAAAAGAGCTACTAAACACTACTATATGCAGAGCTACAAATAGTAAATGTTTAGACAATTCAAACCCAGAAATAAATACTCAGGTATTTTTGCTTAAGATTTGCCATGCGGCAACCAGTAGTCACATAATTATTGTGCAAAACATAATATGTAATATTGCCTAGCACGCTGGGGTAGCATTGGCTGTTAATATGAATCCATCCATCCATCCATACATCTCTTAGTTACAGGATCAAGGAGCTGGTGTCTTTGGTGAATGAGCAAGAGGCAGGGTTACAACCTGAACAGTTTCCCAGCCCATCACAGGACAACACAGATACACAGAGGACAACTACAGTCTTATTCAATATATTAGAATATGCATTCAGATGAGGCTTGTTTGTCAAATTAAAAGTACCATTTGAAAATAACAACCTTTAAGCAGGTATAAAATGTAGACTTAAACTTAAGTGTCCTGTTTTTATTAGGCAGAAATGCCTTAGGAAGGGGTTGCCTTACATCACACCGTGTTATGATTGCTACAAGATTCTGGCAACATAATTCAGTCATAGCCCATGAACCTTATGACAGCAGTCATTTCCTCTTTAAAAATATCCCAATACAGCTGCCATCCAGCTATTCCTATCCCCTCTGCAGTCAGCATGGCTCAATCGCTACGATCGATTAGCACTGGCTCTCTTGGAGGCTCTGGATGCCACTTGGCATTGATCTAGTATTAGCATGGCTGTTAAGAGTTATTGACCCTGATCATCAGAGTGTAAAACATGGATTTGTGGCAACGGGCCCAGGGGTACTGGAGATGCAGTATGAGTGGGATGCTAATGTTTCAGTCCACTCGCAACCACTTGCAATTTTCACAGAGTCACTGATATATTTGAGAAAATACATTGGCGATGAGATTGTTTTGTAATTTGCACCCTCACTGCAAGATACTACTGTTGTAGTATTAGGGGAGGTACACTTACTTTATCTAAATATATAATGAACACATAATATACACTCTTTATGAGGAACAGCGCAGTTAAACACTATAGAGATAGATTACATCTGATGTACTGCACAATGAGTATATAGCAATTTGCCAATTGGTGACTCCAATCTCTGCCAGGGCTTTTAAAAATAAAACAATAAACATTTACAGTATGGCAACAATTAAGGTGTTGCTTTAAAAAACATCAACCTGTGTGCTCACATTTAACTCAGATCCTTACAAACCTATGACACCATCATCTGAGCTGTCCCAAATTTTTTAAATGCATAATCTTGATGTTTGGAAACTTCTGAATGAGGAAAGTACTTAAAACAAATTTATAAATAATTATCTCTCATTATTCTGAAAAAAAAAAAAAAACTGGCAATCCTAACTGAGAATAAACAGGAAATTGTTTTTCTTTTTTCTAAAATACCCAGCCAAAGACTTGAGCTGTGAATTGCTATATACTCAGATGTACTATGTGTCCACTCTGTTTCACTGCTTGGTCCCTGATAAATGAAGTATATAAATCACACTGCCTTCTTGTGTGATATCATAGAGAAATCAGATGAAAGCAGCCAAAAAATAAGAAAGAGATTTATGAAGCTCTGCAAGTCTGGCTTATACTTTGGTACAACTTCCAGATGATTGAAGGTGGCATGTTCATCTGTTAAATCACGTGGAATTATAAAACATGAGAATGTCCAGCCATCATACTGTTTAGTAGGGAGATGGGTTCCATATTCGAGAAATGAATGTGGTTTGTTGCAAAAAGTGAGTATCAACTGAAATAATACACCCAGTGAACATGATATGATTTGTAGGTGTTTTTGGGTTTTGTTGGTCTTATTTCACAGTTGAAGTTTTGAATCATGTTTCCGCCAACCACGGACCTCACGGACAAGCAGAAGGCAGACATCTTGGATCGCTGGGTTCAGCGTCAGAAGGAGGAGGCTATGAGCAGTCTTGCCAGGTGTACGATAATTATCGTATTTGAACGATAATTCTGCTCTGTGTACGATGTACGATCAATATTCCTAAAAAAGGCCAAATGTACGATAATTTGACCATTCCGTGATTGTGTGGTTGTAATCAGTCATCATCAGCCTATCGCCAAAGTCTGTCGGAGTTTTTTTGTGAACCTTGAAGGCATCTGTTTCCGAATCCGGAAACAGATGCTGGAAATTCCAGCCAGTCATGCTTTTCTAAATGTGACCTACGTGTGACGTGATGCGTTGGCCTCAGAACAACGACCATGATTGACTGAATAGTCCACTGTGCCCCGCCCATGATTGAGGAAAAGAGGGGGGGGGGGGCTGCAGCTGATGATAAATCCATTCCGTACTGACGCCACAAAGCTTCGAGTGCCTGTTAGACGCTATTCAACACATCAACAGACTTGTTATTTTGGTTATGACGAGTGTACGATAATTTCCCCTGGCTGCGCACTCTGGTCCGGCAGTGAAGCCCTCGCCCTCCTCCCGCCGCAAGAAACGTCGGCGCGGAGCACCTTCCTGTGGTACGGCTGGCGAGGAGGTGGTTTCCCTGCCAGCTGACGTGAGGGCTGTGGCAGGGTAGCCCGCATCTTCATCTGCCACAGCACTGTCTCCCAGGCTCGCTGCACCTCCGCCCATGCCGTCTTCGCTCGCTGCAGCTCCGTGTTCTGAGGCAACACCTGACGAACTGGAGCAGCGTTTAAGGTTCTATGCACGCCAAATCAAGAGCTTCAGGACGACCAGCCTCATGTATTAATCTCCTGAGCTGATGGAGAAGATCAGGCAGATAGAGAGGGATTATGAAACGGCAGTAAGGCAGTTTTACTGCCGTCCTCATTCACCCACACCAGAGCCTGACACACCAGCTGGCTCAACCTCCACACGCTGCAGAGGACGTCGTAAGAGGGGTGCCTCGGCTGAAGTCATCGAGGGTCCCAGCGACGCCTCTGCCCACGCCACTGAGGGTCTCGGCGACGGCTCTGCCCACACCACTCTGCCCACACCACTGAGGGTCTCGGTGTCGCCTCTGCCCACATCAATGAAGGTTTCGGCGACGCCTCTGCCCACACCACTGAGGGTCTCGGCGACGCCTCAGCCTCTGTCCACGCCACTCAGGGTCTCGGCGACGCCTCTGCCCACGCCACTGAGGGTCCGCGCGACGCCTCAGCTTCTGCTCGCGCCACTGAGGGTCCGGGCAACGCTGCAGCTCCTGCTCACGCCACTGAGGGTCCGGGTGACGCCTCAGCTCCTGTTCACGCCACTGAGGGTCCGGGCGACGCCTCAGCTCCTGCTCACGCCACTGAGGGTCTCAGCGATGCCTCAGCTCCTGCTCACGCCACTGAGAGTTTTGTCCTCATTCTGGCTTCTGAACCCAGAGATGAGGGGTTCGAGGAGGAAGCGCCATCGGACCCTGTTCGTGAGGGGTTCAAGCAACAGTTTGTCCTCGTTCTGGCCTCTGAACCCAGAGACGATGGGTTTGAGGAGAAAGCGCCGTCGAACCCTGTTCCTAAGGAGTTCAAGGAACAGTTGGTCCTCGTTCTGGCCTCTAAACCCAGAGACGATGGGTTCGAGGAGGAAGCGCCGTCGAACCCTGTTCCTAAGGGGTTCAAGGAACAGTTTGTCCTCGTTCTCGACACCGCGTCTGCCTCCGAAGGTTCACCAGGCGCTGCCTCTGCCTCCAAGGGTTCGCCAGGCGCCACCTCTGCCTCCGAGGGTTTGCCAGGCACCGCCCCTGCCTCCGAGGGTCCACCAGGTGCCGCCTCTGCCTCCGAGGTTCCGCCAGGCCTTCGCCATTGGCCGCCTAGGTCTCTACGCCTCTGCCGGTCTCCAGATTCTCGCCGCTGTCACCGGCTGATCAGGTTTCTGAGTAGCGGGTCCTGGACTCGTCCTGAACTTTATTTATGCCCGCACGGACGACCTCTTGATCGCCCACTTGAACTCTGTGCCTGCTCGGGATGACCTCCTGGTCGCCCGCCTGAACTCTGCCTGCTCGGGACGACGAGCTCCTGGTTGCCCGCCTGAACCCTGTGCCTGCTCGGGACGACCTCCTGGTTGCCCGCCTGAACTCTGTGTTTGGTTCGTCCGTTGCTCAAGTCCTACCAGAACAGGCTGGCTAAAGCTCTGATAGTGGACTGAGCTAAAAAGGTGTGCGTGAGTATGGCTGTCTACAATCCTGGCTCGTTTATTCCAGGTTTGTCAGAAGGAATGGGCCAAAATTCCTGCAAACTAATGTGAGAAGCTTTTGGAAGGACACCCAAAATTTTTGACCCAGTCCATACAATTTGAAGAACAATTCTATCAAATACTAAACACATCTACAGGGGTTGGACAATGAAACTGAAACACCTGTCATTTTAGTGTGGGAGGTTTCATGGCTAAATTGGACCAGCCTGGTAGCCAGTCTTCATTGATTGCACATTGCACCAGTAAGAACAGACTCTGAAGGTTCAATTAGCAGGGTAAGAGCACAGTTTTTCTCAAAATATTGAAATGCACACAACATTATGGGTGACATACCAGAGTTCAAAAGAGAACAAATTGTTGGTACACATCTTGCTGGCGCATCTGTGACCAAGACAGCAAGTCTTTGTGATGTATCAAGAGCCACGGTATTCAGGGTAATGTCAGCATACCAACAAGAAGGACAAACCACATCCAACAGGATTAACTGTGGATGCAAGAGGAAGCTGTCTGAAAGTGATGTTCGGGTGCTTTTTGTATCCAAAAACATATAACCACGGCTGCCCAAATCACGGCAGAATTAAATGTGCACCTCAACTCTCCTTCCTACACCACAACTGTCCATCCACAGGGTCAATATACACGGCCAGGCTGCTATAGCCAAACCTTTGGTCACTCATGCCAATGCCAAACGTCGGTTTCAATGGTGCAAGGAGCGCAAATCTTGGGCTGTGGACAATGTGAAACATGTATTGTTCTCTGATGAGTCCGCCTTTACTGTTTTCCCCACATCCGGGAGAGTTACGGTGTGGAGAAGGCCCAAAGAAGCGTACCACCCAGACTGTTGCATGCCCAGAGTGAAGCATGGGGTTGGATCAGTGATGGTTTGGGCTGCCATATCATGGCATTCCCTTGGCCCAATACTTGTGCTAGATGGGCGCATCACTGCCAAGGACTACCGAATCATTCTTGAGGACCATGTGCATCCAATGGTTCAAACATTGTATCCTGAAGGCGGTGCCGTGTATCAGGATGACAATGCACCAATACACACAGCAAGACTGGTGAAAGATTGATTTGATGAACATGAAAGTGAAGTTGAACATCTCCCATGGCCTGCACAGTCACCAGATCTAAATATTATTGAGCCAGTTTGGGGTGTTTTGGAGGAGCGAGTCAGGAAACCTTTTCCTCCACCAGAATCAGGTAGTGACCTGGCCACTATCCTGCAAGAAGAATGGCTTAAAATCCCTCTGACCACTGTGCAGGACTTGTATATGTCATTCCCAAGACAAATTGACACTGTATTGGCCGCAAAAGGTGGCACTACACCATACTAATAAATGTTTGTGGTATAAAACCAAGTGTTTCAGTTTCAATGTCCAACCCCTGTATGTAACCTCTGAATTTGATGAAAATATAAACAAATCTCTCTAGTTTTCTTTTAGCACTTAACAAACAAAAATATTTCTGAGAAAATAAATCTTAATTGACCTAAAACATGAAAAGTTTAGTCTGATTTAAAATCAGATAGTGAGTCTTTTTATGCAATGTATATAAACATTTGGTTTCAGAGGATGCTTCCTGTGTCAGAGAGCCTATCACATCTATTATTAAATGTGACGTATTTTCAACAATGGCATAAGGCCCAGCTTGAGTTTAAGCTGCACTTAAAGAACATTAAACAGACTGCTGTGCTTACTTCCAGCTTGGATTATTAACTGTGATTACTAACAATCTGCAGAGATACTTTTTTCATTAAGCCTTTTTACTCATTTTAGAGTTTGGACTGTATTAGTGCCACAAGTCTCCTACCCACTTCCAGTGGGGCTGTGCTAGCTTTCTGCAACACCAGTTTGTGCAGTTATTTAAGGTACACCTACACATCTCTGTAAATTCAGGTCGTTACTATATCCCATCTCCACTGTGGTTGTTTTCATGTTGTAAGTAGAAATAAAAAGCCCGCTCTGTGAAAATACAGGAACTCATTTGCATGATTATTCCTATTGTCCTGACAGGTTTCTTAAAAAACAAACAATAATTATTTATGTATATAGTATAGCCTATGTGCAACCTCGATTCTGCCTCATTTCAAGTTTCTTGACTGCAGCGCAATAACCAATAAAGTCAGAGAGCCAGTCCATGAGAGGCTCTGTTGAAAAGGAATGACTAATCATACATTGGCAAAGATATGGACTGAAATGGTTTTAGAGGAATAGAACAGCCTGGAAAGCTTTCTTTTTCTGTGTTTCATTCCCAATAAATCCTCATTTCCATCATGGTTTTGTTCTTCAGAAGCTTTTGTGAGGAATTCTCACTGAGCATTCTACTGCCCAAGTGGTTTTATGGCTTGTGTCTTACCTTAGTCATAAGCAGATTGGCACATCTGTATGCTAAAATCAGCCAGCTATTCATCTGGAATAAGTAAAAAGCAAATGGTACGATGGCAGTGCACAACATACAGGTCACAAACTGTCAAAACTGAAACTTAGGTCTTTTATCTTTCTTTTAAACCAAACAAGGGGATTAAAAAGGGGTTGATTTTGACCGCTGCTTTAATTTTTTCTTACTGCCTTAGGCAGTTTGAGAAATGAATGTGCATTAGTAAAACACACACAAACAAGTTTCCATCAGTGTAAATCACAAAGCCCTGGCAAAAAACAATTTGGTCCTTAAATTGCACAGCCAAGTAAACTGCCCTGTCCCAGTTTACCAACATTTAAGAGTTTGTGCATTCTGGGGAAAATCAGACCATTTTGGGGGGTATTATGTTAAGATTAAGCAATTGGTACAGTTTCACAATAGGACACATGTACATCAGGAGAGGATAATTGATTATATGATAAAATGTGATCTGTTCAGACAGAAGATGAAAGTTATGTTTGGTAATGAACTTCTAAAGGGCTTTTCTTCTTTTGCTTTTCCTATGGTTCTGTTAAAAAAAATTCTGTTAAAAAAAATTTACTAATACAATGACTTAATGGACACATGTCTTGTTGTGGAGGATTTGGTGTTATATTCAAATTACATTAATATACTACATACAATAGATATGAATATAAGTGTTTAGTATGTACTTTAGATAAATTTAAAATAACTGGCCATAATTCTGGCCAATAGAAGGCGCTAAGGTACTTCCAATGTAATCCTGGTATTTATCTGTGAAAAATGTATCAAACAGCTTTAGGACGCATTGAGACTAGAAGTCTGAAGCATAATTTGCAATAGTCTACAAGGTATCAAAGAGTTTCTTCAGGATTTGTGACAGGAAGGTCAGTTAAAAAGCTATAAGCAGTTATATGTAGATGATAATCTTTGGTGTCCTTATTATTAACCCAGAATAATTAGACTGGTTAGTCCGAGAGGGAGCAAAATTGAAGTGGACTTTGTCTATCTTAAAATAAATCCAATCTCAACAGTTTCATAGTGGTTTGAAATGTTCAGAACCGTTAAACTGTTGTAAAGAATGGTGCTTCAGGACTGCCTGATATATAAGTAAACTGGTGTAAAAAGCACAAATATTGTAGTGGTTTACAGGTGTTTACAGATTCATAAATTAGTTTCAGCATAGATTCCTATGGTGTTTTTTAATATTCATTTGTTTTATAACAGTTAAAGCCTGCTTTGGTCCTGGCACCTCTTGAGGCTGGGATCAACTAATTTGAATTTTTACAAAATGAAGATATCAACATCGCAGAACATTACTTCAAAGCCACTTTTCACGGATGGATGCATTTCCTAATTATTGTGGAAATTGGCTGTTTATATGACATCTGATACTGCAACTCAGAATCTTTCCTATTGCTTATTTCAGTATGACCTATTGGTCAATGTTTTTGTTAGAATTTGTACTGTATTAATTTTTCTCAGTGGGAACATTTAGTTTGTCTACTTTACAAGTCTTGTTTGTTGCTTTAATGAGTCCAGGACTATAAAACCTTTCAACTTCCTACTCACAACTTCAAAACCACAGAAGACCTTTGTTTTATTTTTCTCCTTGTGCATTCCTTACTTTGTTCCAGCCTTTGGTTCAGTGGCTGAGTTCGAACACTTTGATTTCTTTGTGTTCGTGGCTGCGCATCCAGCAGATGAGCAGCATCACCGAACCTCATCTTTCATCTCTCCCCCACACAGTCCACAGTCATCTCAGAGGCAGTATGCCTTCTCTCTCCGTTTCTTCTTGTTGACAGTCTTAACCTTGCCAACCAGCTTGTCTCTACTGCTGCAGCCCTGAGATGTGAGCACTAACCGTGAATCAGTTACAAATCACTCTGAAATTGACTGTTTCACAGACTTTACCGTATAACAGGCCCACATGGCTTTGCACAGCTCAGATCACGACATTTCTTTGTTTGTGGGCTTAAAACACAGTCCAGCCACCAGGCAAGCAAATTTCCAAGTACCACACATCTAGCCATGTAGCAGACTGATAATGAAGTGTAAAATTGGAGGTTTTAAATTTAGAGGTACTGCTTCTTTAATGCATAAATAAAGCCTAAGGGTCAGGCACACGGTTTTCCCCTTATAAATCCCCGCTGGATTGTTCCTTACTACAAACAAAATATATAAATCTGATCTAAGTACCCAGGAGCAAACTGTCTGAGTGGGTGCCCTGCTCTATTTTAAGTCACATTATCTAGATGAAGTTTTTTATTTATGTTTTCCCTTAGATACATTTTCTGCCTTTGCTGGGTTTCCCTCTCTCCTTTTCCATTTCACCTGCCTGGTCTCTCAACAAAATGCAGTAACACAAACTGATAATGTGCTTTCTCAATGATTTTGTAGTCTGTGATAACTGAAGTTCTCCTGCTGTGTGTCAAGTAAACTCCCAAGGAAGCCGAACAGTGTGTCTCATCTGCATCTTTATCTACTCGGCTTTATTCTTCCTGGTCGTTAAGTGTGTTAGTCAGGTTGATGAAAAGATTTTAAATTAAAAGCCTCCCAAGTTGAATCGTGACAAAAGTTGCTCATGGGTTTTGTTCTGCTCGAGTGCCTTCTAAAGCACTCAACGCCTGGCACACTGAGCACAGCCAGGCGGATCGCAAATACAGAGCCTTCCACTTGAAAAATGGCCCTGGCAGATTACTGCATTTGTCTGCTATTGGAACAGCTGGAATTGTGGTAAGAATCCAGATCTTTGCACGGAGATAAGATACAGTATTTCATGCAGGCTGACGCATACATATGGCTCTGCCTTTTAACTACCTCGCTGTGATAAGTAGGCCGACAGCAGCATTGCAAACCTTCACTCTGTCTGAATGCTAATGAGGACGCTGCTATGCAATCAGAGCTGCTTTGAGTGCTCCAGCACAGAGCTGCAACTGGACCAGTAAACAGAATCTCGACCTCTCCTGTCTGTGGTGGTGTATGAATAAATGAGTCCAGAACTCTTTCATAACACGAACACCTCCATGGGACAAAACAAGACATACTTGTTACACATGAATCATATTAAATGGTAATATCAATCTTATCTGTGTTCTGACCATACACACCAATCAAGCATAACATTATGACCCCTGACAGATGAAATGATTAACACTGATTTTCATTTGATTATAGCCTGTGGCAGATTTTGATATGGACCATTTTGGCAGTTGCCCAGGGATTATTAGAACAGGGATATATAATCACCAAGTAAGAAACAAAATAACTTATTTGTCAGTTGTATTCAAAACACATTTTCTATTGCTTTTCTATTTACATTGCCTGCGGACCACTTTACACCACGATGCACTTAAGAAGGCAAGCCGGTTGAGGCAGAGTGATGACTTGGGCTACGTATTTTCTGTCGGGAAATCTTGGGCTCTGCTATCTATGTGGATGATTCTTTGGCATGTACCACCTACTTAAACTTTGTTGCAGACAATGTCCACTCTTTCATAGAAATGGTATTCCCTGATGGCTGTGGTCTCATTTAGCAGGATAATGTGCCTGCAAGAGTAATAGTGGTTCAGGATCATTTGAGGAGCAATGAGTTTGAGGTCCTGACTTAGGCTTGAACTTCCCCAAATTTGAAGCCAATCAATGTCCGTGGGATGTGTTGGACAGGCAAGTCTGCTCCATGGAGGCCCCACCTTGCAGTTTACAGAAAATAAAGGATCTGCAGCTCACATCTTGGTGCCAGCTAGAACACCTTCAGGGTTTTTGTGTACTCCATGCCTCAGTGGGTCAGTACTGTTTTAGCTGCTGTGTTCCTGACCAGTGTATTTTGATGTCACAAGTAACAGCAAGGAATTACAACTGTGATGAAAACATAACCTGGGGTGTCTTTGCTTTGAAACGTTTAAGTGAAAGAGCCATTTAGTTTTTGCAAATGATCAGTACATCAAAGTAGAAATATTATGCATTATTCATAGGTCAGAGGTATGAAATCAAACTTTGGGTATTGCTTTTTTGTTTTAAATAGTCAGTAAAGGAGCTTAATGGTAACCTTGAGCAAATACCGCTGTTTACTGTAAAGTAGCTATAAATTTATAACAAAACCATAAAATTGAATTACATGTTTAAAGAAGAGCTCATGTTGTTGGCGCTAAAATATCATGTTTTTACAATACCGATTCTTATCATAGGTACAATAATATTAATTTTCAGATATTAAGCTATGAAGAGTGAACAAACACTATATTTACACTTGCTGTTAATTATATGGCCTCAGGAAGCGGATCTTTAAATCACTTTCAACTACTGATATTTTAAAGACCAAGGCTGAACTTCTAATTTATTTTCAAATAGTGAGATTAAATTTTAGACAGGCAACTGACCATTTTGAAATATTTTGTAAACAGTTGCACACAGTAATGGAAGAGATCTAGAGTACAAACCCTGAATACGAGATATTTAAGTAGTTGTGCTATAGTAAATGTGCTTCTTGTGAAGAATATGATGCATTTTCCGTCATTCTGTCTTTGTCATTTTTTTCTTGTCGCTTGCATTATTATAATTTTGTACATGACTTTTATGGGTAGAAAAAATTGCCATCTGCTACAGAACTCTTTGTAGCAATTACATGTCTAATCATACTTCTGGTGGGAACTGTGCAGGAGAAACTCAGCACATGCCTGGTTGTAATTTGCCTTCTTTGTTTTGTTTTGGTTCTCTATTGCAGAACCAAAGTTGGAATCTTTATTGGTAATTTATCAAAATGTGTAAAGTTCCCTCTTGAGGACAGTCGAACACAATTCAAATTCATAGGAGAAGACTGATGAAGCAGCACTGATTTATAATTTTAAGTGACCTAATGTTTTTAGCTTATTGCTAAGTGTGGCATATTCCTCCATATAAAGGGAATATGCAAAACATGGATTACACGCTGGGCAGATAGAGCTATATTATTGCATCAGTATCATTTGGATTGAGTTTCTGTTCCTCTGACTAACAGAACAGCCAATAAAACCAATTACATTTTAAAAAGGCTTTCTATTTGCACTGTCAAAGAGCAATATTAGCATTCAGTCAAAGTCCTGGTTCACTCTCCAAATATGAGCTGAACAGTCACCCCTGGTTTCTGGCTCTCTCATCAGGCAGTGTTTAAGGATCTGCCAGTTCCAGAGACTGATCACTTGGGAATTTTCCAAAGGACCGCATGTTCCATCAATCCTTTGTTATGGCGGCCTCCACTGGAGACTGAAACCTTATAAAGATAAGACAAATTAGACTGTTAATGATTCAGGCAAAGCAATGATTTTTGTTTCTTTAATTCTTTGTAAACTGAACAGCAGAACAAAATAATGGCCAGAAAACTTTTTTAATGTAGACGTTTTGACAGATAGTTTTCCATGTTTTCATCAATGTTCGATTCTTTGAATACTTAATGTAATTGAGGTAGTTTCTTAATATGTTGGCATTAAGCCCTTAAATATGCTATGTGTTTCGACAAGTCTAGTTTTTGTCCAAAACTCCATGATCACAGATAAAAGTGTACAGTTTAGAAAAACCTCTGACTTATTGAAGATAGACACAGCCAAAGAATCCAACCCTAAACCCAACCCTGTCAAAAATGTTACACTTTATCTGAGGGAACTCTTGACAGTTAACAGCAACACAAGACATTTTTACACTCAAAGGTCTTCGCAAAAGTATGCATACCCCAAAAACCTTTTTCCACATTTTGTTATGTTACAACCACAACTGTGAAGTGGAATATTTATTTTTAAGTTTAAACCATAGTCACATTATAAAATAAGATCCTAACTTTAAACATGTCACAGAGCAGTCCATTAAATGACAGGCAGGGCAGAGAGAACGGCAAGAATAATTATTGTTAAAGCAAAGCCATTAGAAGCCTTGTTTGCATAAGCCATGTAGAAGCAAACATGTGGAAGAGGATGATCTGGTCAGATGAGAACAATATGAATGTTTTTGGCCTACTTGCAAAACACTATGTGTTGAGGAAAGCAATGCTGTACATCACATTGAACACACCATCCCCATAGAGAGACATGGTGGTGGCACCATGCTGTTTCTCATGTGATGGGAAGACAACTTGAGCTAAATACTGTTCAATCCTGGAAGAAAGGCTGTTAAAAGCTCCAAAAGACTTGAAACGTGGGTGTAGGTTCACTTTCTAGCAGGGCAATAATTATAAACATATAGCTAGAGCTCCAGTGGAGTGGTTTAGATAAAAGCATATACATGTTTTAGAATGGCCCAGACAGTGTACAAAATCTAATTTTTCTTATTTTTGCCAGTAAAGAATGAAATAATACATCATTTCCCTGCAGTTCACTAATGCACTTCTTTGTCACAACTATTACATAAAATCCCAATAAAAATCCATCAAAGTTTGTGATCCTGATTCGAGCAAAATATGAAGTAATACAAGGGATGTGAATACTTTTCCAGCACTGTAGCTGCTCTGCTGTGTTTTAGTAAAGGTGTCCTATTTAACAGTGCCTTGTGTAACATGCAACATTCAAATGTAGGACACTAGTGGTAAGAGGCATGGCAGGGAAGAGAAAATAAAAACAAAAGGTGCAGAAGGTAAATTATTAATAGAAATTCTGCTAAACTGAAACTGACACAAAACAGGAGTGACTTGAGACAAAGAAACAATCCAATACCTCCATCTTCCCATCCAAAATAAAGTTATATTGGTAGAAGGTTCTGCTATACTTAGACATCCCTCTCCCCAGGTGTATTTTCCATTTTCTGGGGTGCATATGCAAAGGGTTAGCTAGTCCCTCCAGTGAGTTCTGAGTTTTCCACAGCTTTTTCCTCTAGATGGACATGCCTGAAACCCCACAAAGAAAATCATCAGGATCAAATGCTCAAACAATCACCTCAACCTCAAGTTCAGAACAGCAGATGACTGGACTAGATTATCCTATGCTAAATTCAGCTTATCTAAAGCACTGTCTCAGAGTTATGTTGCATTTAAGTTTTTTTCTAAAACAAAACAAACATGGGTGTCAGTGCTATGTTAGACATCTGGTTTAATCTACGAGTTGGCCAAAACTGAAGGTACTACAGAAATAGAAACCAATTTCAGGAACCAGGGGAGTGTTTTGGGGTCAATACCCATTAAATATCTGTAAATGAAACTTCATCTGTCTGTGGAAACATTAAAATCTAGTTTTACAGTGTAAACACTGAGAACTGACTGAATACCAGGCCTGTAAGTGTGGTAATTGACAAATTTGGAACAAGATGTATAGAGACCTCAAAAGTAAAACACGGACAAATGCGGAACACAAACAAGAAGTTCAACCTGAAGTAAAAATAAATAGAATCAAACTATTCTCAAAAGATAATAATAAAGTTTATGTTGGGCATTCCCATTCTTTAAGTCAGTCCTTAGATGGTTTTGTGCTTTGGAGTGCATGTGCGTGTGTGCATGAGGGTTAGGTTTAGGGTAATTGTCAGGGTTAGGCCATATGAATGACTGGAAGAAAATGTAAGGTCCCTGTAAGGATAGCAAGACACTCCCGTTTCCAACCTGCCATTCTCCCTCCATGTACTCTCCCTGACATGCCTCTTGAGATAACAGATGGCATCGTGGTTCCAGAGCATCTCTTCTTACCGGGCCCCTGCTCCACTGTCATGTCGCTGGCACAGCCTCAGTCTTAATCAAGGGCTAGAAGGATGCCACTTCCCACCTGCACTCTGTCACTCAGCCAGAGAGCACCCATGCAGATGAGGATGATGTAAGGAAAAGAAGGCAATGCCTCATCATCTTCTTCTATTTTCTTTCTGGCAGTATCATCTCAGAGGATAGAAGAAGTGTTGAAAAGTTTATGGGAACCGAATCAGCACAGGGAAAACAAGACAGATGGTTTTAGAGTATCTGGGCTCTGATAGTCCTATATTTCTTTCTAAATATGCTCTGAATGAATGTTAAACAGCTGCTCCTGTATTTAATTTTATCTTTACTCTATGTGTTTAAAAGACACGTTTGTGTTTTATATTTGTCATATTTGTTTTTGTCTGTCTTGAATATTCACAGCAAGTTGCTGAACTAAATTTTAAATTTACTTTTAAAAATTCAGGGCACCATCTGTCGAAAGTTTGTCTCTGATGTTCAGAGCAAACAACATCAAAAAAACTCCTTCATTCACTGCCCAACTCAGCAGGTTTCCAGAGACTTTTTTGGGGGGAGACAAAAATATTCAATCAGTTTCAGCTTTTAGACTCGTGTTCATCTCTTTGGAAGGACTGCCTAACAAACAGATGTGAAGGTAACATCAGTTTGCTGGCAGGAGTCTGCCTTTTATTATGTTTGAGTGAGCTAGTTCTCTAACTCTCATTCTGAGCAACCCGTAAGTAGCATCAAATATTTATCGTTGTACCTGTCTTCCATCAAAGCTATTGGCTGCCTTTGCCTGTCTTTGCCCTGAGGTTAGCAATACAATGTCAAAAAAGTTGGAGTGAAGAAAAAGTCTATTATTTTTTATCTGTCTTTCTCGCTTCTTCATGCGCGCTGTATATGCTGTATTTATGACCTTGGTGGGGCAAAAAGAACTTTAAATCAGAAACAAGCCTAACTCTCTTGTACCTTCATTGAATTCCAAAACAGAGCTTTTGTCCAGTATTGCGATTGCAATCAACTGTTCGGACTGCACAGCATAACATTATATCCAGCTTTCTATCTGTTTCTCCCTCCTTCATGGCTTATCTGTTGGCTGTAGTTTCAGGGGTCTATTATGGTCAGGCCTAGAAGAGCCAGGGGCCCTGTGGGAACAATTGTTCTCCAATGCAGTGAAAAGCATTTGGCCCTTTACCAATTTCTTCTGTGTTTGCTTTAAATCATGCATACATGTCTTACGTCAAAAACATTTTAATATCAGACAGAAATTATTTGAGGATATACAAAATGCAGTTTTCAAATAATAATTTAATTTCTTCCAGGAAAAAATATAATTGAACCAACCTGCCCGTATGTGAGAGCATGTTTGTTTCCGTGTTACAATGTGAATTAAATATAATTAACCAGCTGACATTACTTTTACTGGCCACACACAGACCTGATCACAACCAGACCTATAGAATGAAGACATCACGTAATTAGAATATCTCTGACAATATGTAGTCTAAAAGATGTAAACATGTAACACATCTTGTTCCGGTCAAAAAATATTGAAGAACAGATGAACAACAAAGTCATTGATAGCTATCAGTCTCACAAAAAGTTGCAAAGCCAATTCAAAGGCTTTGGTCTTCAACAAAAGTGAGAATCATTATCCATAAATGGGGAAAACGTGAAATTTCCAAGAGGACATCAACAACTCTATGATATCGCAAAAGAACCAACAACATCACTTACAGCACTGCAGGCCTCACTTGCCTCAGCAAAAGTCAGTGTTTATGATTCAAAACTAAGAAAGCATTGGGGAGAACAAATAACATTTGGGCAGTCAGACGTGGTGGTGGTAGTGTGATGATCTGGGACTGCTTTGCTGCTTCAAGGCCTGGACAATTTATAATTGATGGAGCCAGAAATCCTTATCAGTTGCAGAAAATCCTGAAGGATAATCTTAGCCTTACGTTTTTGACCCTAAGCACAAACACACAATGGTTATGTTGCAGGACAATGATCCAAAGCAAACCACCAAGTGAATTGCTAAACTAAATCATGGTTTTGAAATGACCTAGTCAAATTCTGCTGTAAACTCAACTAAGTAGTTGTAACTTGTGACTCAAGTCATGTTAGAAAGTTCGTTTTTTTAGCCCTATGGTGGACCAGGAGAAGGCAAGCTGTGTTTTATAGTATGAAGCTGTTGCCTCATACTATATAGTGCAAAAGGATGTTTACAAGAATAATTTAATAATAATAATTTAAGTGATGTGCTTATTATGGGTTATACTTGATTAATTATTTCTTAATCATAAATCTGGTTGCATAAATGTGCCAAAAGCTACAAAAGTTTGGCATTTTAGTAACTAACATATGAAAAGAGATTTAAGCAGAAAGCCACACTTGCCCACCTACTTGACAGGAAAGAGTATTTTGGGAAAATAAATTTAAGCTTCCGAAATCTAAAATACTTTTTTAACCAGTTGAAACTAAGCTCAGGACTACATGATGTTACTGTAATGACCTGCACTGTGTGCTTAGGTCGAACATTAAATATTGCACTGTTGTGCACGGCCAGGGATCCGTTTGATGTAGGTATGGCCTTTGCTGTTCTGCAGAAAGTACAGTTGGGTGTAATTTAATGATCTACAGCACGATGAACTAATATAGGTCTAAGGACTTATTTAGCACTTCTAAAATTTGTTGGAACTAGATTTCAATTTTTTTATTTTTTTTATTTATGTCTTAGTAGGTCAATATTTTGTGGCTGCAACATTGTTACTTTAAAAGTTAAGACGTTTTTTTTTTTTACTATTATACTATTCTTTGTTCTGCAAGGTTACTAAAATGAATGAATAAAGAGGGGTGCAGACAAAAATAAAAATAGCTTCCACCTTTAACAGTGAAATGTTCATTCAATTGCCCAGTATACCCATGTTTCATAAACAGTGGTGAGTTTTCATTTGGGCCATATGGGTGGTTGCTCAGGGCAGCAATAAAAAGGAGGGTGGATAGGCCCCAGACAAAAAAAAAAAAAAAAATAGTAATTTATTTGTCAGCTGTAGCCTTGAAAAGGTTTGTATTTCTTTTATGCATGCACTGTTAATGGCGAGCCCATGTGTTTAGTAGACAGCCCTTGCTTGTTATTGAGAATAGGGAAACATGCTTTGTGTGGGACTGCACTGCATAATACCCTGCCCGAGAATCTTAGATCATTTTCTGCATTCTAATTGTGAGGCTGGAGAAGGGGGAGTTCACCGAGAACTCCATTCTTGCGAGAACTGCCAGTGTTTATTAATCAACCTTGAAACTTGTACCTGAACTTGACAATTTCCTGCTCCCAAACCTACACAGGTTTTTGATAAATGGAGACCATTGTGAGGATGTTTTTCAGTCAATCAGAGATTTTTGACATGTTTACCAGAATATACATATTTACAATGTACAATATACACATATATGCACCTTTTTATTATATATGTGTATATTGTACATTGTAAATATGTATATTCTGTAATACAAAAACAAAACCAAAGAGCAAAGTGTACCGGAGTCAAATTCCTTGTTTGTATGTATAAACTTGGCAATAAAGCTGATTCTGATTCTGATAAGAATTTCATCAAAGTCAAAATAATGCATCATGTCAAAACTTGCTGCTAGATTTCTACTTTTTATTGTCATATGTGTTATATTTGTTTAAAGAAATTATTGACTTCAGTAGAACACAATATGCTTAAACATAATCTGGAATCATAAAAGAGAACACTAACTTTTAAGCTACAGCTGTACTGAGTTTAAAAAAAAAAATCCACATGTTCACAGTCAAGCATGTACTCACATGTTACTTTGAGACAGATTCACAGAAATGCATAGTTTCAAATAGAACTTCAGATTGGATTAATCCTGAGTTTAAAAAAAACACAACCTGAACCTTAATTTTATTCATAAAAGTATGAATTTTTTTATTCAGGCAATTGCCTAAATAACAAAACAGGAAGCAAGAGATATGAGTGTGTCAAATGAGGAGAAAAAAGACAGGGGTCTCTGGTGAGTCAAAAAGAGTTACACAAAAGACAACAAAAAGAAAACTTAATCAACACATTTCAAATTCAAAACTGAAATGAATGAATTTATACTTCTACATCCAGGCAAAAGCAAATAGGAAACTGCACAGATGAATGCAGAAGATTTTTGGTATTTATTCTTTCTGCAATGCAAGGTCATTTCAGCTGGATCTCCACCTGAATAAATCTTTTTTAGAGTTGTTGTTGGTATTTCTTTAACAAAAAATCCTGGTGTAATTGCAGTTAGGGATATGACTTTAGTGTTTGTGAGTTTTTGAATAATTGGTAAGTATTAATTTTATATCCATTTTAACACAAGCAGACAAGAACTCTACTTAACAATCAGCGTTATACCGTACTAAGCAACTGATAGAATTTCAATGAGCTCTCCTTTAGAGGCAACTGAATGTTACGTCTATGTGTTGCCATGGGTCAGTACGAGATTCTCACAATACGATCTTGAATAAAGATACATTTTCACACAGTATATTAGTATTAAGAATTTAAAATCAAACTTATTATTAGAGGTATAATGTAAAATGTGGTTGTTTAATTTTCATAGATAGACGTAAGCAAAAATATAGGATAAACTACTAAACTTAGCAATATTTTCAAGTCCCCTTTGTACAGAATATTCGACCTTTTTAGCATTTTGCTTGATATAGACTCACATAAGAATGACAAATTAATATTGGCTGCTTAATTTGTTGAGCTATATGTTTAAGTAGCCAGCCTGCAGTCTGCTGCCAAACAAACAACCCACTTGTAGCTTTCTTAGTGTGGGTGTAAAACAGCATTACATTAGTAAGAGTGACAGCTGATGCTTCTTTTGTTTCAATGCCATGAGTGTTCTTATTTTTAGCAACAAAAATATTTCCAAAAAGTTTAATTTCTCTTACTTCTAAATGAAAAAACAGTGTCAACCAGCAACAAGTGGGGATGACACATTTTGATGTAAAATTACTGTCATGCAATCAGGAAGTTTGTTTCTGGTAGGAAACAAGACAGACATCTCTCATATATGAATAACTTTGGGTATGAATAATTTTGGCCTTAGCTGTAAAAATAGCCTTGTTTTAGATTAAAAAAAATTCATCTGGGTTTAGACTACATTTATGATACAAACAATGGGACACGTGTAAGAAGCTTAAATATAAAAAGTGCTAGAAAAGTACCAACCAAAACTAAAACATGGCTTGGTGTTTTTCATTTACTTTCTTAAAATCTCAGAATGATGTTTACAAACTTTTCTGTAGACAGTAGTTGTTGCAATTATAGTCTGATTATAATGTCAACATGTGGACACATACCTTTTGTTCAGGTGTAAGCTTTTACAGGGAGAGAATGGTGGAGGATGTAAACTCACTGAGATAAAAGTCTGACTTACCTATAAGATCTCTGTGTGCCCTTTCCTTTTTAAAATGGTGTCATGGCAGATAACCAGGTGATTCTGTTGCAGGCAACAATTACGGAAGCAGAGTTCAGGTTTCCAGGTTTGTTGACAATCTGTAGAAAACAGTGATGTCGTTGAGGGGTCTGTTGTCTGATGGTCGGGTCACTGAGAAAGAGATAAATGAGTATGACTGACAGAAGGAGATGTGCTATCATGAACCGATGGAGGATTCTACTTACTGTCAAGTGAGTCCTGCCATGGAGATTGAGATTGACAGGGGAGGTTGTAGCGCAGAAATATAGGTTTTATCAGTTCTTTGTCCTGGTGGAGGTGTGTGGACAGGCAGAAGGTTTCCAAACTGGTAAACAGAAGAAGTGGTAAGTTCGTTCCTTAACACGCAGGCTCGAGGAAGTTCAAGGAGGTTCTTGGTCGGGTAAGCACAGTGAAGCACTTCCGTCCAAACATGAACTTGAACATGGACCAGAAGCCGGGAAAAATCCAGGTCTGGGACTTCAGGGTAAATCCACTCTGGGAGAGTGGAGCACAAAAATTCAGGTAAGAGACGTGGTCTGCTGGTCTGATTACCACTCAGGTGAGTTAACAATCTGATGTCTCCTTCAAGGTTCCTGCTGCTTAGGAGCTCTTCCTTGAATAGCCTAGATGATTCTCAGCTGTTTGATTGCACCTGCCTGTTGCATCCTGCAGGAAGAGGTAAGAGAAAGAAACTGCACACATAACACAAACCATTGCTCAGCTTCGTGACATGACATCACTCACCCCCACTCCTCCCTCAAGGAGCGCCTTGTGGCAGCCATCCGGAGGTAGACAGGATGGACGCCTCAAAGTCCTTGATGAGGGTAAGTGGAGGATGAGACTGCGGGGTACCCAGGAGCGAACCTCAGGACCATACTTCTCCCAGTCGATGAGGCACTGCATGCCACGTGCTGTACAAAGAGAATCCACTGTACGACGAACCTCAAAAGCAGGATGGCCATCGACATCCCGGGTGGGTGGAGGTGGTCTGGCTCGATGGCAGAAAGGACTGGATTGGACAAGTTTGATCTGAGAGATGTGGAAAATGGGATGAACATGGAGATGAGATGGGAGTTTGAGACGGACAGATGAGGGACTGATGACGGAATCAATTTTAAACAGGCCATGGAATCTGGGTATGCTTTAAGGGGAAAGGTTTTGCAGGACAACCAAACTTTCCAGATGAATAGGTGGGAGCTGGGATTATTTTTCTGTCAGCGAACCTTTCATTTTGAAGAGATGAATGCTGGAGAGCAGTCATGGTTTGGTTCCAGCACATCTGCAACGTTGCAGATGTGCACGGACTGAATGCAGGATGGGCTCTGGGAAGGACGAGGGGAGGAGTGATGGTTGATAGCCTAGGGAAGATTCAAAAAGAGACAAACCAGATGCAGTGGAAACATGGGAATTGTGTGCATACAGGTCCTTCTCAAAATATTAGCATATTGTGATAAAGTTCATTATTTTCCATAATGTCATGATGAAAATTTAACATTCATATATTTTAGATTCATTGCACACTAACTGAAATATTTCAGGTCTTTTATTGTCTTAATACGGATGATTTTGGCATACAGCTCATGAAAACCCAAAATTCCTATCTCACAAAATTAGCATATCATTAAAAGGGTCTCTAAACGAGCTATGAACCTAATCATCTGAATCAACGAGTTAACTCTAAACACCTGCAAAAGATTCCTGAGGCCTTTAAAACTCCCAGCCTGGTTCATCATTCAAAACCCCAATCATGGGTAAGACTGCCGACCTGACTGCTGTCCAGAAGGCCACTATTGACACCCTCAAGCAAGAGGGTAAGACACAGAAAGAAATTTCTGAACGAATAGGCTGTTCCCAGAGTGCTGTATCAAGGCACCTCAGTGGGAAGTCTGTGGGAAGGAAAAAGTGTGGCAGAAAACGCTGCACAACGAGAAGAGGTGACCGGACCCTGAGGAAGATTGTGGAGAAGGGCCGATTCCAGACCTTGGGGGACCTGCGGAAACAGTGGATTGAGTCTGGAGTAGAAACATCCAGAGCCACCGTGCACAGGCGTGTGCAGGAAATGGGCTACAGGTGCCGCATTCCCCAGGTCAAGCCACTTTTGAACCAGAAACAGCGGCAGAAGCACCTGACCTGGGCTACAGAGAAGCAGCACTGGACTGTTGCTCAGTGGTCCAAAGTACTTTTTTCGGATGATGTTGCATCACTCTTTTTGGTCATGATTTTCAATCATCTTTAATCAACTTGTTTATATTGTACATAGCCCATTAGTCTTGATTATTCTTTAATTCTGCTTGGTAGTTTAGTTGGATTGCTTTAGCATAGTAAAGAGTTTGTTAATTGAAATATGTTTGACTTTGAGTTGACTTATTTTTGTTAACAAATTCTTGTATTTTAAGAAATTGCGTGAATTTATTCCGTGTGTGTGCAGAGTTTATGCTGTCCAATAATGTCAGAACTCGTCTCACACCTTTCTATTTTGTCCTAATACCATCGCCTTACTGGGCTGGTATTCACAGGACAACCCTCAACAGACCAAAATATTATTTGATAAAATATTAAAATATTAAATATTAAATAATATTCTCAGGTTAATAATCACAACAATACTCTGCCCAGACAAGATGATGACTCCAGGAAATGGGATTGTTGGTGCAGAGACACCGAAGGGTGTTCTCCATCTCCTGATTGCGATGTTCACAGTGACCATTAGTTTGGGGATAGAAACTTAAGACGAGTTTGGTTTGGGCACCAGGAGAAGAGAGGGAATTCTTCCAGACTTGAGATATGAACTGGGGTCCTCTATCAGAAATCACTTCGATAGAGAGTCCATGAAATCTGAAAACATGATTTATTAATAATTTGGCAGTCACAGAAGCAGATTAAAGTCTGAGAAGAGTGAGTAGATGGCAGGCTTTAGAGAAACTGTCAATAATGGAGAGAAAAAGTGTTTAAAGTGTTTTATTATTATTCGATGTAGATAAATCTGTGACAAAGTCCACGATGATGTGAGGCCAAGGCCGATTGGGAATGGAGAGAGGTTGGAGACCATTTAGGGGTTTCTGGGAGTTATTTATTGCGATCACCAATGGAACAGACTATCACGTACCCCACCACATCTTTGTCATCAGAAAGAGCGACAGATGAAGGTGATAGTACAACTGAATCCGGGATGACCTGAGAAATTGGAAGAATGTGTCCAATGACTACCTACAACGTGATGTTGGATGATATGTAGAGACGGCCTGGGGGTCCCCTTCCTAGGTCCAGTTCTCCAAGTCCTAGGAGAGGGCCCCAATGATACATGACTGCAGGATTATGGGTTCTGGTTCCTGGGGATTCTCCTCCAGGGACAACTGACGGAAGAGTGCATCTGGTTTGGTGTTCTTAGAACCTGGGCGATAACGGATAGTGAAGTTGAATTGGATAAAAACAATGACCAGAGAGACTGATGAATCTTGAGAAGCTTAGCTGAATGGAGATAGGAGAGGTTCTCGTGATCTGAACAGATTAGGTAGTGCCCTCCAGCCAGTGTCGCCATTCTTCTAGGACCAGTTTGACGGCGAGGGGTTCCGTATCTCCAACGTTGTAGTTCCCTTTTGGGGTTGAGAAACATTTGGAAAAATATGCACTGGGATGGAGCTTACCATCAGAATGAGACTTCCGGAACAGCACGATTCCAGCCACTGTGTCTGACTCAGCCACTTCTATGACACTGGTTTTTGGGATCAGGATGGGCGAGAATTGGTGCAGAGGAGAATTTCTCCTTCAGTTCCTGAAAGGCTTTTCAACTTCTGGAGTCCAGCTAAAGACCCTCTTAGAAGACATGAGGGCTGTGAGAGGTGAAGCGGTCTTACTGTGCTCAGCTTGGTGACATGACAAATGGATGATAAAATGTTTTTCTTTTAGAAAAATCTTCCTGTATAAAAAGAAAACCCATTTTGATATCAATTGGGAGCAGAGGCATAGATATAGATAAAAAGGCAACTCCAATACAACTGAAACCTCTCAGCCTGAGGCCACCGTCTACTCTTATTTGTATCTGCATGCTGCAAATCATTTGTATTTTAGACATGACGATGGTTTTATAAAAGTATAATAATATTAAGAAGCCGGAAGCAATAAAAGAGTTAAAAGAGTTGTAGGGGTCACAAATGAAACTAGAGATCTGTGTTTATAGACTGAAGAGTGGTACTGTACTGCCATTATGCTCTCTGTGGGTCAACAAGACCTTGATAAACTGATTTCATCTGCATTGGGTGGTAATTGTTGTGGTCTTGTATGCCAATAAAAATGTAAGTTTGAGGAAAAGGTTCAAAATAACTGCCCACAAAATTCCTGACTTTACAAAAGGAAGATGGGGAGCACCTGATTAGTAGATGTTGTACATTATTAAACTAACTCTCAGCATAGACTCTGACAAATGTTCTCCTGACAAACATGGCTGAAACTGAATATTTAAAATTCAGAATGTAGTAAGCCTAATAAATAGCCTCAGCGAGCTCAATTTTCAGGATTATTCACAGAACTGTGTCTGTTTTTGGTAAAAACACTATTGGGACAACAAAGAAACACCTTCACTCATGTTAGAAGTTCACTGTTAGAATCGAAAAAGATTTTTCCAGATACCTGTGTATATAAAGACATAAAGACATATGTGCTTTTGCGTGAGAGTCGAGTCTACCTATTGCATGGGTCCACAAACCCCCAATTCCGGTCCAAATCTGGACACACAGAGTGCTTTGTCAGGACCGCAAAGCATTTTCTCATTTACCATGTAGATAGATAGACATTTTATTCCTACCGGCTGCCACGTCTGACTTTTTAACATGCGCGATGGGCGGCTGTGCAGGTCAGCAACATTCTGGTCCACACTCCAAGCCAGCTGGTGGCAGTAATGAACCACATCGTGTTATGCCAACTGTCAGAAAATGACAAAGAAGAAGCTATGAGGGTCCTTGAATGTAGGTTGCTAATGCTGCTTCTCCACTGGCTCTATTTAGGCGGTGCAGCTCCGCTCCACTCATCTCTCTCTACTCGGTACAGTACCAATTGTGTTTCCACTGACGGCTGGAGCTATGGTGGCTGAAGTCCCGCCTATAATGTAGTGCACCGTGGCGCTATTAAAATTACTGTTAATAGCTTTTGTTTTATTTTATTTTTTTTTTTTTTCTGTTAAGAACTTTTAAGTTACTAGCTTGGGGGATCATGCTTGCTGACATTACAATGACATTGTGTTGCACAGATGAGTGAGTCAAAAGACATAGCTTTGTCAAAAATATGTAAAGTGGACTATGAAAATTGCACATTTAAAGATGAATGGACAGAAGCATGCACTTTCCATTTATAAAGAGTGGAAATCTAAAGAGACATTATGAAACCAAACAAGAAATTTAACCAAAGCTATCCACCAAGGTGTGACAGTACAAGGAGAATAAATGAAGTGAAGGGACTGAGGGGATATCATAGTATGTTACAGCGAGCATACGAGTGTTCACTGTGAGTACAGTGGATTTTAGGAAAACACAAAAAAGACTCTCACTGACTGAGAAATGATCAAAGAGTGCATGGAAGCTGTGACAGAAACATGTCTAGATGCAAAATAAGGACAACAACTTAAGGAAAAGGTTAAGCAAATTGCCACATCTGCCACAAGCACAACAAGGAGGGCAGAATTGTTAGACCAAGATGTACTGACCCGGCTCGACTGTGCCATTCAAGGTGTGTTTAATATTGGTACTTAAACTGGATTGCACTTTTATGTTCAGCAGATGATTTCATGAGCATATGAGTAATTGATAAGTAGTTAAAAAACAAAAATGTTATATAAAAATGAACAAAAATATTTAAATACAGGTCCTTCTCAAAATATTAGCATATTGTGATAAAGTTCATTATTTTCCATAATGTCATGATGAAAATTTAACATTCATATATTTTAGATTCATTGCACACTAACTGAAATATTTCAGGTCTTTTATTGTCTTAATACGGATGATTTTGGCATACAGATCATGAAAACCCAAAATTCCTATCTCACAAAATTAGCATATCATTAAAAGGGTCTCTAAACGAGCTATGAACCTAATCATCTGAATCAAGGAGTTAACTCTAAACACCTGCAAAAGATTCCTGAGGCCTTTAAAACTTCCAGCCTGGTTCATCACTCAAAACCCCAATCATGGGTAAGACTGCTGACCTGACTGCTGTCCAGAAGGCCACTATTGACACCCTCAAGCAAGAGGGTAAGACACAGAAAGACATTTCTGAACGAATAGGCTGTTCCCAGAGTGCTGTATCAAGGCACCTCAGTGGGAAGTCTGTGGGAAGGAAAAGGTGTGGCAGAAAACGCTGCACAACAAGAAGAGGTAACCGGACCCTGAGGAAGATTGTGGAGAAGGGCCGATTCCAGACCTTGGGGGACCTGCGGAAGCAGTGGACTGAGTCTGGAGTAGAAACATCCACAGCCACCGTGCACAGGCGTGTGCAGGAAATGAGCTACAGGTGCCGCATTCCCCAGACCTGGGCTACAGAGAAGCAGCACTGGACTGTTGCTCAGTGGTCCAAAGTACTTTTTTCGGATGAAAGCAAATTCTGCATGTCATTCGGAAATCAAGGTGCCAGAGTCTGGAGGAAGACTGGGGAGAAGGAAATGCCAAAATGCCAGAAGTCCAGTGTCAAGTACCCACAGTCAGTGATGGTCTGGGGTGCTGTGTCAGCTGCTGGTGTTGGTCCACTGTGTTTTATCAAGGGCAGGGTCAATGCAGCTAGCTATCAGGAGATTTTGGAGCACTTCATGCTTCCATCTGCTGAAAAGCTTTATGGAGATGAAGATTTCATTTTTCAGCACGACCTGGCACCTGCTCACAGTGCCAAAACCACTGGTAAATGGTTTACTGACCATGGTATCACTGTGCTCAATTGGCCTGCCAACTCTCCTGACCTGAACCCCATAGAGAATCTGTGGGATATTGTGAAGAGAACGTTGAGAGACTCAAAACCCAACACTCTGGATGAGCTAAAGCCCGCTATCGAAGCATCCTGGGCCTCCATAAGACCTCAGCAGTGCCACAGGCTGATTGCCTCCATGCCACGCTGCATTGAAGCAGTCATTTCTGCCAAAGGATTCCCGACCAAGTATTGAGTGCATAACTGTACATGATTATTTGAAGGTTGACGTTTTTTGTATCAAAAACGCTTTTCTTTTATTGGTCGGATGAAATATGCTAATTTTGTGAGATAGGAATTTTGGGTTTTCATGAGATGTATGTCACAATCATCCGTATTAAGACAATAAAAGACCTGAAATATTTCAGTTAGTGTGCAATGAATCTAAAATATATGAATGTTAAATTTTCATCATGACATTATGGAAAATAATGAACTTTATCACAATATGCTAATTTTTTGAGAAGGACTTGTATGATTTAAAATGTTTGGAGCCCAAAATGTTTGGATGATGGAGATAGTGGACCTCCTTCCATTTTAGTTGGGGACCCCTGATCTATAGGATTAATGATGCACAGTTCTTCTTTAAAAAGAACTCTTTAAGAAGAGTAATTTTCCTACTCTATGCTGTATTCAAAAATCCCTACATAAGCTATTATTAGAGTCGTTCCAATACTACAGTGACTATCAGGTTATATTTCCTGGGAGTGATGCCAGTGTTGTGTTTAACAAATGTTCCAGGTTCAGCTGACAATGTACATTATTGTTACATTGTTGGGCACACTGATAATATCAACGTGAATTCACTGTACAAACACTGATTAGCTAAAAATGTTCTACTTGTATAATCAAAAAAACTATTGCATTTTAGCTCTTTCCCAAAATAATCAACTAAAGTACCCTTATCATCTGCACAGGTAAGATGCACCTATTATAATTATGTGGCCAATTTCCAATCTCTGGTTTTGTAAAGCTAAAATCAGCTGTTATCAATTTTAGCTGATTCTTGTCAAAAACGGCTCTGGAGTGGACCCAAATGCAGACAGGCAGGCAGGAGCAGCAAGGTCAGCTGAAAAATGTTTAATAAAACAAAACGTACAGCAAGAAGGAGGAATTAGGTGCAGGCATGAACGTAAACAAGCTTCATAGAACACCAGTCGCAGATATGGACAGGTTTGACTTGGCATGGCATGGTATACTCTAGGTAGGAGTAAACAGAAGAGAAGCATTTAAATGGAACATGGCACAGGTGAAAACAAGGAGACTGATTGGCATGGAGCAAATGTACTGAATGAAGCTAATTATGGGCTGACTGTAGCAGGGAGTGGTTACTAAAACATGAATGAACTGAACAGAGGTGTAATGAAACAATCTAACTAAATGGTGCTGTGTGAGAGAGCATTAATTGTACAACAGGGTTATAGTACTTTAAACAGGACAAAATTATTTGAAACTTGACATTTAATCTTTAGCATCTTCTATTAATGATTAGCTGACATTACAAAAACAGTGCATTTGTAAGGTAATGTATTTTGTTATGTACTCTGGGTATTTATTTTGCATAATGTAAATCCTTACATTAATTTTTAGCTTTCCAAAAGGTTACCAACATTTCCAGGTCCAGCATGTTCCATGACAGACAAGTTGAATGTTCAAAATGATAAATTAGAGCAAGTTTTTTATACTTTGTGTATCTGCTAAAGGTTTCTCTCTTACTTTGCCTTGTCTCTAACATGTCTCAATGCATCGTAGAAAATACTGTTTCATTTCAAATAGCAGGTTTTTGTGTTTTGTGCTTCCTCTTACATTTTTCAAAACACCCTAGTAACACAAAAAATATGTAACATTGACTAATTTTCTCTCAACCTGTAAGAGGATGTTTGTCAGTGCATCTTAGTATGGTGCATTCAAATTGGGAAAATGAAGGGGGGAAAAAAAATCGTTTTTTTGCATTTCTGACAAACCACTCACCAGCCACGACCAATGGAAGTGAAAATTATCCTAATTCAGTCAATGGCTGTTTTTTCAGTGTATATCTTCCACTAATTTTATAGTAGACTGAAAAGCATAAGTCTCCCCTGCTTGGTGCTCGACGGTCTTTCTGCCGCACTAGGTCTCAGGTTTGGCCTGCACAGCGTGGGATGGTAGTGTGGGTAGGTCAGATGGGCTAATTTCCCCTCATCTCACCCTGTACTTCTTTGGGGTTTCTGCTCCTCTGCTTCACTGATGACCTATCTCTGTGTGGGGCATGAGGCTGCCCTGGGATATGATGTCTGCCTAGGTCTGTCTCAGCCTTCCAGAGCCAAGTCCTTTGCTGCTTATAGGTGCTGTGTGTTGCAGGCCTTTTACTGTTCTCATCATTCTAACAGCTGTGCACCTCCAGGTGACAAACTCGATCACACACACACACACCCATGCAGTCACACACATATAATGCAAATGGTTGAAGGCCACACTATTACATCAGTGCGGCCTGCCCACATTGATGTTTCGATTTAATAACGTTATTAACGCAATTAGGATTTCGTTTTGAGAAATTTTTTTGTAAAGCAAAAACTGCCCTGGCACATGTAGGCAACCAGCTCCTCTATATGGTATGCCCGAAATACCAAGACAGGACATGTATGAAAAAGAAATAAAATAAAATAATTTTTCTTCTTCTGTCAGCACTGGTTATGTCAAAAGAGAAGTGTCAAGCAATTGCTGCTTCTCTTACAAATGGCCTCACGTGTAATAACAATGATGAGAATTTGGTTGAAACTAAGCAGGCTTCTGCATCTCCAAGACTATCAAACATCACATTACCAATAGGAACTGAATGGTGATAATGTAAATCACCATTTAATTACAGAGCTTATTTATGGCTTACTGCACATGTTCTTTTAAATTTATATTGGATGTTAAAATGCAGGGACTTGCTGATGTGAATAGCAAGCTCTTAAAGTAGTAAAAAAAGATAAATCTTTCCTTTTTATTTGACGTACATCAGACATGAGCATTACCTGATGTGCATTAGTGTGCATTAAGCTTTTACAAGGTTATAAATAAAATCTAAGTACATTTTTATAAATTTGCTCCCAGGGGTACATAAGGTTGATTGGTTTCTTAATGCTTTACGGGGTTTAATTAATTGCTTCTCTCTTCACCTACTGAGTTTAACAGCCTATTACAATGGTTCAAAGAATCTCAGATAAGAGAAGCATGGACATGTGCTCTGATTGCACACCAGTACACCAGAAGAGTCAATAGAGACTGTGTTTTGCTGTTCCTTAAGAACCTTCTACTTTAATAAATCTAAGTGAACAACCAACCAAGGCACATTGGATTACCATAATCTTTTTAGTATCCATTGCTTTTTTTGTATAACTATAAATTTCATGTAACTAATTGACTCAAAAGCTTTAACCATTGTCTTGCCTTAAATTAATAACAAGCTCAGGGAGGACTTATTTGCCTATATCCACACAAGTGGATGGACCTTGCATAGGTCACGGGAGATCAAAACCAGCCCTCTGGTCTCAAGTGGCCAAAATACACAACAGATCCCACCTTGTTATTACTTTTTAACTAACAATTTTTACAGACTTCTGTAAACTGAGTAGAGCATGTGATTTATTAGCTCATAGAAGCATATTTAGTTGTAATCCAATGTAGCCAATTTCTGTATGACTTTATCACTCCCTGAGATCACCCATCCTTCCATGTATCCATTACCTTCCTCTTATCCGAGATCAGGTCACGGACGTAACAGGTCCAGAAAGGAAACCTAGACATTCCTATCACGATCAACACACTCTCTTATTATTTTGAGGGATTCTAAGGTGTTCTTAGTCCACTCACCCCTCCATCACCATGCTTGATAGTTGGTATGATGTGTTTGAATTGTGCAAAGTGGTTTTAGAGGTGTTGTAGCTCATTCAGATACAAGCTAAATACTAGCGTCATATTTATGGAGAGCTTCCGGCCACCATCTAGAAAGTTATATGTAAGATTTACTGGCTTCTCTAAATTGTCAATATACTTTTATGAACTTAAAAATTAAACATAATGAGCCTCTGGTGCCTGTAGTGTTGGAGTTTTAACAATTTCTGTGATAATTGCATGATCTAAATTACCTTAAAACCATTTTCTGCGTTATGGGCAGCAAGTATTGCTTCTCAGTGGTCATGGCTGATCTTTTTTCTCTGTGGCCTTGTGTTTATACACAGCTGTATGCTCCAGTTTTGTGGTCACTATTTGTCATGGCCAATTAATAAATACGTTTTATTAGCAGCCTGGATTGAACTGAATTGAATTTATTTGGTGACACAATTGAGCGCAACATTAGCACTTCATCACCACAGTCACGTATTATCACAGAGGATAAAAACATCCAAACCATCTTGCCCAAACATACTGAGTTTTCCTGAAAGTTATTTTTTTTCAGTTTGTTTTAATGGGAAATTGTTGGGAAAATTCCTAAGGTTATGCCTAAGCAGGATGTAACTGAAATCTGCAGGCTAACAGGTATAGCTAATATAGCAGCTATGCCTTCTACAGCATGGGCTGTAACACTTATTTGCAATTGGCAAATGGCTGGTCACAGTTTTTTTTCATTGTGCCTTATTTTGTGCAAGAAAATAATCACAGTTTTGTGCTTGTTTTCAACAAAAAATGGATTAGAGTTCTGTTTGCTGTATTTGGTCACTAAACAGAATTATTGGGTGCAATCCTTGAAACGTTGCTGGTGAATATATAGCAGGATTGAGTAGGATCACGGAGTATCAGGCTCCTTGTCTTCTAACAAAATTGATTTGAACTAATGCTGCTGTGCTATCCCCCCACTGACTGAGTATGGCACAGCCTCCGAAAATCTTCCCACTAATGCCGCAGATCAGAGCTGAATCTTTCTCATTATGTAGCATTACTTGAACTACTTTACTGACATTTGAGTCTGTAACTTGGCTGAGCTGCAGCCCACACAGCCTTGCTTGTATTTAATGCCCCACTATGTCTCCTTTATTGTATTTTTCACCTTTTTTTCTTTGCAACCTCACCGTGCTTTACACATACATCCACCATTTTTCTGTTTGAGCCATTTATTCTCTGTAACTTCGCACATTAATGCTAGAACCTGCATTTTTGCCTGGATCAGGTCGAATATTAGCAAACTCAGAATTGCATGACTGTTACTGTCCATCTTTATAAAACCTTTGCTGGTGGCAGCAAATGTGTTTAAAATGTCCCATGTAATTGCAGCACTACTGCTGTCTAATAGTCGAACATGTGTAGCAGTTAGTGGGAACTTCATTTCGTAACAGGGAGTAATTCGCCTTATCGATCTGCATGCTCAGACAATGATTATGTCCCCAGTGTTTTTCATTTCCAGTACGCCACTAATGTTATCTATTGCTGTACCTGCCTACTATTGCCGTGCCTGCTCCACTAAGTCAAGATTCATCTTTACGACTTGTTAATGTTCCCCGACTTATTACCGCTAATGTTAGGGCGGGCTTTGATCATCAGAGTCTGTTAAGGGAGGACGAGCACACAGTTAGTAGAATATAATGGACACTCTCTCAGGCTGCTTGGACAAAATGAGATGTGGGGTTTCTGGGGCCGCAAGAGACACAGTTGGTGATATGCACTAATAAACACAAAACATAGAAACAATTCACAGTCTAGCATCGGATCACAGTACTCCAGCTGCTGTGATATCTTCACACTGCATATTGGTGTCAACATATCGGTGGATCTGTGTTGCAGCATGGTGTCTGTGTGTGAACTGTCTTGTCAGCTGCCAGGCTTGAAACAATAATATTGTTTACTTGAATGCAATTCATGTCTTAACTATTTAATAACTGAGTTTACTGAGTCCTCTTTTTGTTTATGTATTTGAGTGCCGTGATTAACTGATGCCCAGGTGTATTAGGGGAAAATGTATCTTTTAAGAATCTAAAAGTACACTTTTTACATGGAAAGCAAATTCTTTACTTTGACTCTCAGATGCTATGCTACTCTCACTTTGAATGTTGCTCTCACATTTTAAATAAAATCTTTGATCCCACCAGGAAACATTTTTCTGCAGTCAGATTTCTCTGGAGTGAACTCTGTGAGCACAAAAGGCAACCCCCAAAAAAAGGCAGTTAAGACAAATTCCCCCACATTGTGTAAAGCAACAGCAAATTAGATGAAAGTCAAATCTGTCAAAGTATAGGGGTATAAACATGGAAACTGAAAATGAATTATTTGCTTGAAATAAACTAACAAATGAAAAATTTTATCCTAAAAAACCAGAAGCAGTTACTAGAGCAAATGACAGTCAAAACAGTCAGTAAAGGTCATCAGATCCATGATACCTTGGAGATGCATTAGCATTAGTTTTGGTGGCTATGACATGACCCTTCGGGTAATATTCTTATATTTAAAGCAAAGGAGAAGGCATTATGGATAAGGACTTTATCAATGTTTGGTCCTCACACAGTGCACAAATGCTTGTATGTCTGTAACAGCTGAACTGCGCCTCGGTTGCCTGCCTGCCTGCATACACGCACACACACACACACACACACACACAATCACACACACAATCACACAAAGAGAATCTATTGAGCTCACACTGAAGATGTTGTGGCTATTTTCGCAAAAATTATCCAAAATTTGACCCTGAAAACAGTGTATATAGAAGCCCATAAAAAGAGTTCAGGGTGAGTGCCGTATACTTCAAGTTTATCATGTAACAGACACCGTCATTCAGTTCAAAGTTCTCAAAAAGGTGAACTTGAAAAAGTGAAAGCTTTAAGAAGATAATTGTTTAACAGTCTAGTCACTGAATTTTCATGACTAATTCATCTTCAGGGTCAAAAATTCAAACTTTGTTTTTTGGCTTGTTTTGTTATTCTGCAGTTGTTGGAGGATGTTTTTAATGAGTTGTACTTTACACTGGGTGAATGGTTTTGAGCTGATCTAAACGTGTGCGCATGTTGTTCAAAGTTCTTTAAAACTCCCACAGTATGGCTACAGTGAAACCAAACTTTGAAACAATGTAATTGAGTGAAAACTACTTACATCCTTATAGATGTGCCTGGGTAGTTCTGGTAAGATTTCTTCTTCCATGGAGAAATGTTAGCATGCAATACAGCTGTAATTATCAATTGAAGAAAACAAAAAAGTCAGTTAGTGGGAGTGAGACTAGATCCAATTCCTGAAGCAACAGGTTTTCAGGGATTTTCCATCACTGAATATATTTCTGTTTTATAAAGCCTTTGCAGTATGCCCCTTTTTATGATTTAGATGTGGGTGACTTTAATGTTAGTGTTCCTTTAGACTCTATTGAGACTGATAGGCTGAGGTCATTACAGGCCAGACTAGACTGTACAGGAAGTTATGTATAATGCATGCAGTCTGCTTAAAAGGCTGTGGTTATAGACTTTGGCATGCAGAGAGAGAGAGCAGAAAGCAGTTATATGATATCAATTTTTCAGCTATCTTTGAGAAACTCCTTTTTTATAGACAAAACTGCTATGCCCAGTTTTAAAATGAAAAATAATTGCAGATTTTTAAAGGCTTGTCAGCCCATCCATCCATCCATCCATCCAGATTTGTTGTTTTTTGGTACTAGCACTTTCTAGCACATCTAAATGTGTCTCATCATCAAACAAATTTTAATGTACACAAAGATAACTGAAGTAAATAAAAAAACTGGCAATGAGTGATTTCCCTTGTGGAAGAATTTTGACCCATTCTTTCCAGAATTGTTTTAATGTAGTCCCATTTTTCAGCATGAAGAGCATGTTTAAAGTCATTGCACTTAGTTGCACCATCTCTGGTGGATTTAAGTCCAGACATTGACTTTATTTTTGTTTATTTACTCACTTTTTTGCCATTGAAATGTGGACTTGTTGATGTGCTTTGGATAATTTTCCTGTTGCATACACTTGAGCTTTTTTTTTTCAAAATGACAAAATTCTCCTGCAGGATTTTCTGTCAGAGTGCAGAATTCATTGTTCAGCCAATTAAAACGTTTTCCAGGTCCTAAAGCAGCAAAGGGGCCAGAGACAGTAACAATGCCTCCATCATATTTGATAGGAAATTTTATGTTATGGATTTATTCTAAAACTGATTTGAGCATAATTTTCTTTTAGATAAGCTACACAAAATACTCCAAGTGAAAACCTGAAAGAAAGTGTTGTAAATTTGTAAAAAGTTTACAGAAGTATTCATGTGACATTTAACTCTGAGATCAGGTGCATCCTGTTTCCACAGATTGTCTTTCAGTTGTTTCTGCAACTTAGTTGGAGTGCTCCTGTGGTGTATTCAGTTGACTGGACATGACTTGGAATGGAACACATTTGCCTATAGAATCGCTCACAGTTGACAATGCATATCAGAGCAGAAACCATTAAAGTAACAGCAATTATCTATAGTCCTTTAAGACCACATTGTATCTCAAAGGGCTTTGTGGTCTTCATGATTTGAAGGAGTAAGAGGTTCAGAACCAAATGGACACTCCCTAGATCTGACTGCCCACCCAAACTGAGAATTCAGGAAAGAAGGGCCTTTGTCAGAGAGGTGACCAAGAACCCAGTGTTAACTTGTGGGGACAGGAGAACAATCCAGAGGTTAAATCATTGCTAATGCACTCCACCAATCAAGCCTGTGTGGTACGTTCACCTGAATTGCATGGAAGCCGACTTGAATTTTCTTATGTAACTATTAATTTCACTTCACATTCAAGAACAAAAATGCCTGAAAGAATCTTTTCAGTTTGGCATCATGAAATACTTTGTGTAGATTTTTTTATTAAAAATTGTACTCAAAATAAGAATAATCAGAATGAAGTATGTAAGGTCACAAAATGTGGACTAAGTGAAGGGGGATAAATACTCTCTTGATGCGTTCTACAGTGGTGTAAAAAAGTGTTTACCCCCTTCCTGATTTTTTTTGTTTTTTGCACGGTTGTCATACATAAGTGTTTCAGATCATTAAAACAGATTTAAATATTAGTCACAAACAACACAAGTAAACAAAAAAGGAAGTTTTTTAATCAGTGGTTTAATAAGGGAGAAGAAAATTCCAACAAATCTGCACGGCCCTATGTGAAAAAGTGATTGCCCCTTCTGTTACAACATATCTTACTCTTGGTTTATCTCACATGCGTTTGCTTTCTCTAGCCACACCCCGGTCTGTTTACTGCTACACCTGTTCTAAATCAAGAAATTACTTAAATAGGACCTGCCTGACAAAGTGAAGTAGACCAAAAGATCCTCAAAATGTAGATATCATGCTGAGAAGAAGCTGAAAGTAATTGAGATCTATCAGTCTGGAAAAGGTTAAAAAGCCATTTCTAAAGCTTTGCGACTCCAGGAAACCACAGTGAGAGCCATTATCCACAAATGTTGAAAACGTGGAACAGTAGTGAAGCTTCCTAGGGGCAGCCGGCCAACCAAAACTAGCCCAAGAGCGCCGTGACGACTCATCCAAGAGGTCACAAAAGATCCCACAACAACATCCAAAGAACTGCAGCCCTCACTTGTCTCAGTTAAGGTCAGAGTTCATGCCTCCATCGTGAGAAAGAAACTGGGCAAAAATGGCCTGCATGGCAGAGTTCTAAGATAAAAACCACTGCTGAGCCAAAAGAACAATAAAGCTTGTCTCAATTTTTCCAGAAAACATCTTGATCCCAAAGATTTTTGGGAAAATACTCTGTGGACTGATTAGGCAAAAGCTGATCTTTTAGGAAGGTGTGTCTCCCATTACATCTGGCATAAAATTAACATTGCATTTCAGAAAAAGAACATTATACCTACAGTAAAATATGGTGGTGGTAGTGTGACTTGATTTGATAAATGGAACCATAAATTCTGCTGTCTATCAAACAATCCTGAAGGAGAATGTCCAGGTATCTGTTCATGACCTCAAGCTGAAACGAAGTTGAGTTCTGTAGCAGGATAATGATCCAAAAAACACCAGCAAGTCCACCTCTGAATGGCTGAAGAAAAACAAAACGAAGACTTTGGAGTGACCTAGTCAATGTTCTATCCTGAATTCTATTAAGATGCTGTGGTATGACCTTAAAAAGACCCCTCATGCTCAAAACCCCTCCAATGTGGCTAAATTACAATCACTTTTTCACACAGGCCCATGGCTGGGCCATGGTTTGGATTTTGTCTTCATTAATAATAAAAACCTTAATTTCAAAACTGCATTTTGTGTTTACATGTGTTGTTTTTGACAAATAATAAAATTAGTTTGATGACCTGAAACATTTTAGTGTGACAAACATGCAAAGAAATATGAAATCAGGAACGGGACAAACACTTTTTCATACCACTGTATGTAAAAAGCAAAATGTCAACTGAACTATCAAAACCAACTAAAAAAAAAAAATAGCAAAAATAACCTGTGTGGTCTCATGAATTATTTACTGTAACTCAGATGTAGGAAGTGCAGTTTTTGTTTCATGTGTCACTCAAAGCAAATGCAATGAAATGATAACAACAAATGAAACAAATTGAAACTGTGATTAAAATTGTGATTAAAAATTTAAATATTGTTAAAAATATTCAGTTGAAATCCTAAAGCACACAGAGACATGGCTACAATTATTCTCGCTAAAGCAAAACAAAACATAGTAGGCAATTTGTGTCCCCTACAAAAGTCTAAACTTTAACTTGTCTTTGTGTAGTATTTGGTTTAAAAAGAATTTTTTTGAAAAACATGAATTAGCAACTTTTTGGTTGCATGTCATTGCAGTCAGGAATTGCCATATATTATGCTGTATAATTTGTGCATTCATAGAGATATTTATAAAAGGAAATAATAAGGTAAACACAAAAAAGTAAATTAGTTTTGTTTGGTTGTTGAATCCAGGACAGGGAGACATCAGCTACAAATTACTTTGATCTTATGTCATACACAAAAGAATGTAGCCAGGAGCTTTCTTAATTCTACGGCCTATGATTGGTACTCTGTGGAATAAATCGGGTAGCCACCCAAGTATATGGAATTTAATAATACAAACTACACTGCCTTTGTGTTTTCATGCTATTAAAAAGTGGTTTCTGCCTCATTTTAATATTTTTAGAATAATAATGTAGCTCTTTGCAGTAGCTGGGAGACAGACGAGCCTCAGTTTCAGGCTCATACAATTGCTTGAATTTAAATAATACAGTGATTATTGCAATACCCTCAACAAACGACAGCGCAAAGGACTCAGTAGAGCATTTTCTAACATTGTTTGCAAGTCATTAGCATTAAAGCAGTATAATGAGTGCAACAGAGTAATGCTGGGACATGGATTGGAGAACTCAAAATGTTTTTGTTGATTGTCATGCAACCGTGTTATTCAAAAGCCAGTATACAAGCAACACACAGGCCTCTGTTTATCTGACAGCCTGGGTTTGTTTTTGATGAATAGAGCACAAAAGCCAATGATTTTCACAAATACATTCAGTGCACAATATGAAAATATTAACAATAAAATAATTAGGTTACATGAGTGCTGAGAGTCCAAACAAGGACAAAGCTGATTGAAATATACTTTTGCTTTGCCTGCCATTCCGGCTACTGTGACTAATAATTACTGTGGCAAAAACGTAGCTAAACAAAGTTTTCCTCAAGTCGTATTCATTAATTCCCCAAGCATGACTGCTACCAGCTAGCTAAATGTAGATAAATGTGATCTTTTAGCCCAAACACTGACATTTTAAATTTAACTTTAATTTTAAAGGATTTATATGAGTCCAATCTCTCTTCTGAAATTGCTTTTGTTCTCCACATCTCCACATCTTCAATCACCAAATAATCATTTGCATTTCAAGGTTGCATTGTACACAGTGGGCTGCAGAAAGTAATGCTCCTCAGTACAGCAGAGTCAACCCCATAATGTTCCTTTGTGCTCGGCAGCTGGGAGTACCGTTACACGTAAGAGAATATTGATCCAGGTTAGGTGCGGACGGCCAATTAGGAAAAAGTGCAGCATTTCCTGGAATTCGCTCTTGTATTGGCCGTTCAACATGCAATTTCACTGTTATACACAAAACAGAATCGCACTCATTGCCTCTGTATTGTTGAACACACTTTTCCATTTGCTATATGGAGACAACCAACAGCCATCCTGTTTAACAGCAGTGTTCCTACTAACAATACATCCTGGCTGGGAAAATATTTTCCCACTGACACTAGATCACATCTCTGATGTATATTTTACTGTTTAACATTCCTGTGATGGTTAGCCATGGCTCACTGAAGAGTAAGAGGTTGCTCATCAATATACTATATTCCTTTATAAAAGTTAATTGTTTCCTTACTGATGTTTATACAGCATAATTATCTCTAATCCACTGATGGTCAGTAAAGCAGATGGTTAATGCAAATATTCAGTTACCGGTATGTTTGAAGCATTACTGAATCCTGAAATGTGTCCATCAGCCAGAACATGTGATGGAAATCCCCCAAGTCAGAAGGTGCAAAGACCAAGGATTATGATTATGAATATTACAATACACCAACAGAATATACATGTGTTTTTTGGTAAGCATCTTTAGCAATAATCTAAAGCTAAATAATCATGTGTTTATTCATTTCTTCTTTTCTCTATTTGGTATACATAGAGAGTTCCTACAGTCTTAAAAAGTCTGGATAAGTGCAGAAAAATGATAATTATGAAAAAAAAAAGTTTTCGTTTCCAGACATGTATGTTACTTTATTATTAAAAAAACTATTACGAAAAAAAAAAAAAAAAAAAACGAACACTAAATGGTGTTTTACATTGAGTTACATGTAAACGATTACCTTGGTTTGGTTCGTATTTTGGTTTGCTACACCACCTCTTGACTTGACTCCAACACATTGAACCCTTTTTTTTAACTACTGACACCCAACCAAAAATCAAAAAAGAACAGTTGTTTAGCTATTTTGCTTGTTTGTTTTAGCTTTTTTCTTAGTGTCCAAATCGTTTTGCTTTTGCTTTTGAATGCCAGCGAAGTTCGCCTTGAGGTCTTGACATCCCTCTTCGTGTCGACAGACTCAAGACGCTTGGACCTTACGGACTAGTTCTTGCTTTTCCACTCAGAGGTACACAGAACACCATAACAAAGTGGCTGAAAAACATCTTTGCCAGCTATGGGTTGGCGGTCCCACAGCTAAAGTGAAAAGCACCAACAAGGAGAGCCAGGCAAACCAGCAGAACATTGTGGTCTAAAAAGTAGAAAAAGGCATGTTTATTAGATATGGTCACTTATCTTAGACACTCCATGGAACCTCTTACCTGTATAGTGGAGCACCCAGATGGATGTGAAAGACCATGGGACTAAAGAGGGACAATATGATTGATTTCCTGATAGTGATTCCTTGTTTATTAGCTATTAAATGTGATACCTGTGTTCACAAACTGTTTGCATGCCCCTTTTCCTTTGTTGGATGCTCTCAGCAAAAATGGTTACTGACTCCTTACAACCACATTGATGTTGAACCCATACTGTTGTACAAAAATGTTAAAACATTTAATTGCTATTTTATTCATCATTCATGTAAAACCCTACTGTAATTATGCATCCCTAAATGAGGATTTGTTTTTCAACAGTCAATCACTGTGGCAGCAAATGAGATCTTTAACAATCAGATGTTATGTGATGCCTTTGGACTTTTATAGCAGAATATTAATGCCTTCTCTTCTGAAGTCTTTCATTACCAACCTGCTCGACATTTTATCTCTGAGGATTTAGAAAAACAAAACACTAACCACTTCTGTCTGATGAATAATAGCCCCAAAAAAGAGAGCGGGCTTTGAGAGAGAGATTAGATTTTCTTGGCCTTTTCAGGAGTCTCACCTCACTCCTTTTAATTCGCCAGGGAACATAAAAAGGCTCAGTCTTCTCTACCTTTGCTTCATCTCCCGCATTGGACTCTAAACCCAACACACCTTTCTCCTTCTGCACATGGTACTTATCTCTCTTTGCATCACTCCATCTTACTCTCACTTCATCCTTTAAAACCATTGATTTTTCAGAGCATCTATCAAATATTTACAAAGTGTGGGCAGACTTATTTTTCTAGGACTTTAAAGAAGGGAAGGAGAGATCATTTTGAAAGGAAGTGGTATAAGAAGAGAAGGAACAGAGGGGAGGAAAAGCAAAGCGATAGAAGGAGGCAGATAAGGGCATTGGAAGTCCACCCAAAGTTGTGGCTTGAATAGAAATGATTCACCTTGAACCTGCCAATGGTTATGAATAAATTAATATGCCTATTGCACTGATGAATATCACTTGTGATTTATTGATTATGACTGTAAGCTTTTTGTTATTTCGCCCTTCTTTTTCTGTAGCTTTCATTCTTTTTACCGGCTCACTAGCTCAGCCCTTCTTGGTACCGCTCATTACTAACTCTGTTGAAGATACAAAGTAGAAAATGATAGACAAGTACATTCAAAAGATGCATTAATAATATATTACAACATTAACTTGATGAACAAACTGGATATAATGTTTGTCTTTACATTGAAAGTTCTCACTTAAGAAATGTTTTGTTTATTTAAAAAGGCAAACATTACTCACAAAAACATCATCATTTAGGAAGGAATGTTTGCAGATTTAAGTTACATGATTGTGATCTGAGCCTTAGTTAGGATGCACTTTAAAACATTGCAACCAAGTCTTTGCCATTTAAAACCTCCATCCATCTATTTTCTGTATCACATGGGGGACCTGGAGTTTAAGAGCCTGAACATAACTCCCCGTGTCAATTAACACAAGCTGCTTGGACAACCTTATTATTTATGCTCAGTTGAACCACAGCATTTCCACTTAGAAATATACATTACTCACTAAAGCCTGACAGTGGTGGTATAAGGTTAGTTTGTACACTGATTGCTTAGAAGGGAACAAGTAAATGCCAAATAAAATAATTTCTCACCAGGATCGTGAGTTTTGTATCCTTAAGAATCATAGGAGAAAAAAATTACCATATGGTGTAAAAGGCAGATCTTCCAACAATGCATTTATTAAAAAACGTGTAAATAAAAGTGGCAGAGACAAGTTGTTAACCTAGCTCTGTTTGCTAAAACCAGCCTCCACAGAGACAGTTTCTTCCCCCAGGCTGTTTCTCTGATAAACACTTGACTGTCAGAGTTCCAGAACAACACCACCCATACTTGGACTTATCTCACATTATCTTCTCTGTAAAGTCATTTGTGTCTATATGTACATTTTAAAAGATATTTTATACTTTTTTATTTCCATCTATATTGAAAAAAAAAAAACGTCATTGAGAGCAAAGTGTACCAAAGTCCAATTCCTTGTTTTTGTGCACAAACCTGGCCATAAAGCTGATTCTGATTTCAATTAGGGCTACAAAAGACCAGCTTGAAAAGAATAACCTATAGGCTATCCTGGATTCAGAGGTTGAGCAAGACTTTTTTTGTTGTCTCTTATTTTGACTGACAGGGTCTAAAAAATCCTGTCATAATCTATTTTTACCTGACAGATTATTTTTTAAATTGATAACAATTAAACATTCAGTAGCATTTATTTTCATTGATTTTTATCTCTACATGTCCGTGCATCCTCGGACAAATCTGCTTCTCATTTTGGCTTTTTTACATGTCGCAGAACAATTTTCCATCCTCCCTCCTAAGCCACAAGAACTCCCACCTAACCTGCTTGCAGCTGCTCACTCGCTCCCTAGTTGCCGAGGGCTACTTGTTTGTTCTTTATCTTCCACTGCATCGGTCCCTCTCTTTTCACCTCTGTTATCAACACCATCGTCGTTATTGGGCTTTTTGAAAAAACTTCGGACACTCAGCTGCCGTTAGATTTTTCTGAGTGAAGCTAACGAGGTCATGTATCAAGTGAAAAGACAGCTAATTAATATGCTAACTCACCACCAAGTGGTCAGGGATGTGAATTGCAATCTGTCAAAATGGCAAATGGCATTCAGATTGTTCCGTCACCATTTCAAAAAATGGTCAAAAACTGAAAATATTTGGTTAACGCAACCCCTGCCTGGATTACTAAACAAGTAACATTTTGGTTAAAATCAGTGATTTTATTTTTAGTGAAAGGGTTATTTCAGATATATTGACAAGGTGTTCTGTGAAGATTTAATAATTTATTGAAGTAATAGAATAGAATATATTGATAGAATAGAAAAGAAAAGAATAGAATAGAATAGAATAGAATAGAATAGAATAGAATAGAATAGTCTATATTGTCATTGTGCTGGGGGTACAATGAAATTTAGAGTGCTCGGGCTGGGCTTCCATAGCTACTTTACCTTTAGCTGAAAGCTGTTAAATCACTGCAAGCTTATGAGACGTACACCATCTGTTTTAGATTAATTCAGTATCAGTATACATTTTACCGGGTTTCTATAGTCTTAAAAAGCCTGGAAAAGTTTGGAATTTTAATTAATTATTTTTCAAGTCTGGATAAGTGTAGGAAAATGAAAATTATAAAAAGAGTTTCAGTTTCTAGACATTCTATCTTACTACATTATCTAAAATAACTTCTAAAGTAAATGTTTTTTTTTATATTGATCTATATTTAATGATGATCTTTATCTTTCCATCACAACTTTACTTGAATCCAACATATTGATCACTTTAGGTTTTTTTTTTTTGTTTTTGTTTTTTTATTACAACGGCGGTGTTCCTATGTGGAGTTACCTTGATTGAGCCTGCCAGGTGTATCAGTCGCTGACCTATAAATTATATGCCCATTTTATTTCTAGTTTGACAGACAGTGTTCGAATGAAACCAATGTGCACAAGTGCAATATCCAAAAGTAGTTTCAATTTGTGTAGGAAATATCCTTGATAAAATCCAGTTCATCTTAATATTCTGCTGCTAGTTCGATGTGTGGAGATATAAAATTATTGTTGGTCTTATTGTCTTCCATGCCATTATTTCATTGTTCTATTGCTGCATTGGATTAAATTTAATGAAGTTATAACTGAGGGCTAAATTGCACTGCAAATGCATCTTAAAAGTATTTGATCTAGTGATTGATGATTGCTGGACTTTTAAGGAACATATTCATGTATTTCAACAAAACTGAAGCTTTTTTTGGGATTTTATTACAGAATCAAGTATTGCTTTACATTTACTGTAAAACGGAAATAGAAACAACTTTTTTACCTGTAACTGACGATGATGATGTTTTGCATGTGAATGTTTCTGTTCACTGTCTCCGGATGCTAGGTAGTTTGTACCATGGGTCACTGAGATTCATTAATAACTCTGGGCTCCTTACTCATCACTTAACTTTATGCTCAAGTTAAGTGGGTGTCCCTGTGTGCCCATCATCTCAGTCATTGGTATTTTTTTGTTTACTAAATCATTATAGACATCACCACATCTTAAATGTGCTATCTTTTAACTAAGAAAAATACATGCCTCAATCTCTGATCAATGGATGTTCTACAGTTTGTTGTTGCCAAAGTTTGAACTGAACTAAACAAGAAATCATTCTGGTTTTCAGCTCCCGATACTTGAAATTGACTATTACAAACTGATCTAAACTTCAGAGCTCTGGTGAAATTCAATGAGTTTAAAGCTCTGTTGAAATCATTGCATTCTACCATGTTTGTATGCAAATGTTTTATATTACTTCTGTTTTTAATGTAAATTATTTAGCCAACTAACCTGTAATCAGTGACCCTACACCTGTTTTACTCCAGGTGGGAGGGACAATGTACAACACAGGCCGCCACGTTTCTCTGCGGCTGGACAAGGAGCATCTGGTCAACATCTCCGGGGGGCCGATGACGTACAGCCACCGCCTGGAGGAGATCCGGCTACACTTCGGCAGCGAGGACAGCCAGGGCTCCGAACACTTGCTCAACGGACAGGCCTTCTCTGGAGAGGTGCGTGGATGCACTTGTATTACATTATGAAAAGGTGAACAATTATTAATTAGAAATGGAAAATGCTAAATTATTTTGAACAAGCTCTATTACACAGCAAGGAAACTGTGGCTAATAAGTAATGCCATGTGTAAGCTATAATGAGAATAATCTGGAAATCTTGCTAGACTTACCAGAAAATGTGTAACTGAAATATTTGTCTCCTTTTCTAAAAAGCAGGATCTGTATTTTTTGGCATCAAGCGATAGATGCTTTAAATTTCATAAACAGAATAGCCGTGAAATAGTGACTTTTAAACTTTTGTATACCTTGGTGTAGCGAAATTGCCTATGCCTACAGTTAGCATATTGGAAAGCTGTTCTTCTTATTCACATCAATACCTGTCACATGAAAATAAACAATGTATATAGGGCTTGAAGTTTGGAATAACATTATACCCACTAAGAAGTGAAATAAATAACACTGATCTCTTTATGCTGACACCTGTTATTGGGTGGAAAGGTTAGTCATTAAGTGAGCATTTGGTCCTCAAAGTTGATGTGTTAGAAGGAGGACAAATTGATAGGGATAAGGATCTAAGCAAGTCTGAGAGAAAGGTGTCAGAATGCACTGTAAATTGCCGTTTGATGCATATAGGGTTGCATAGCCACAAGAAGCTGGCTTGTTTTTATAACTCAACTTTGCTTTTGCATTTCCTATCATCTACCTGCCAACATCTTGGTGGCAGATATCAGTGTTCATTCATGGGTCTTTCAGTTGTGGTGTGCTGTTTTCTGGTGAGGCACTGGTTTACTTCAATAATGTGGACTCTGATGACAAAGAGGAGGTTATAACCCTTGAACAAATTAAAATATCTGATTATACTTCCAGTAGCTTATATTTTATTACTTAACTGAAATAATGAAAATAGAGGTTGATTTCTTTGCAGTGTCACTACTAGATCTGAGAGTCTAAATTTAGTCATCCACATTAATTCTAATCCTAATTTTTTAAATTTTACATATAACATTAACCAGCTGTGAGCTGGAAAAGATGAAGTAACTGGGAAGTAAAGCCAAAGAAAGAAAGAATCATGGAAACACCTCGAATTGACTGCCAAATCTGTCACAAAACAATGAATTTCTACCAACTAGCATACACCTCCTGACACCGTGCATATTTTTTATGCCAAGTAAGTGATATTGACCAATACCTATTGCGACCATAGTCAATGGCATCACTACTGAGATAAAAGCTGCAGTTGGATAATGGGGAAGAGTACATAATCGTTGGATAATTTTGAGCCTCATTTCTAAAACAGGAACATTTTCCTATACAAAGAAGAGAATGTTTAATCTAGATTTATAATCATTCTGTTTTCAGCTGGGTTTACTAAATCTTCAGTCACTGCCAAGTCGACGAGGGTGCAATTAGATGACATGGACGTCTTGCCATTATTGATGAAACCATGAATTCTGCTTTCTTGCAGACAGTTCTGAAGGAGAATGACAGACATTCAATTTATATCCCTAAGCTCAAACCCACTGTATTTATACAGCAGCCAAAAGATCCAAAGTAAACCAACAAGTTTATCTGTGATTGGGTAAATTTACAAAAACAAAATTATTTTTGGAGTCTGGATCTAAGTTTAATTACTATGGACAGGCCATTCGGGCTCAGAAACCCTCCAATGTTACTGAAGGAGGGTTTGGTAAAAATGTGGCTAAAAAAAATAGTAAAAACAGAATAATTGTGTAAGGGGGTAAATACCTTTTTACAGGACTTTACTGTGATAGGAATTGTTCATGACTGAATGTATTCAATGTTTTTTGTTTGTTTGTTCTGCTACACTCAAGCCTCAGTGGATGTTGCAGTTAATGGTCTATTTTATTCCTCCGCCAATTCTGTTTCTACCACTCGTCTCGCAATTCCATGTAATTTTCTTCGACTCAAAATGACATGGGCAACCCCTCTGTGCAGTAACTTGAATTACCACCAGTAAACTCAAGTTGAATCGAATGTGGAGAGACCATTAGAGAGCCAACACATGTTGTACTTAGTTGATTTCTGCAACAAGGGCAGCAAGGTGTCATTTAGAGTGTGTTGGGGATTTACTTTTCATTCTGCGATAAAACTGGTTGTTGTTTTGGTATTAATTACACACATCTTCATGGTTTGTCTATCTTTTAAAAACCTTACTGACAGGTTGTAAAAATCAGATTTGAATGATTATTAAATTAGTACATAGATACAAATATGTAATTGTCTTTGCTGATGTAGAAAATATACATCTTATCTGATACATCAATAATAATAGGCACATATGATTTGGATATATATTTACTGGGCTAGGTGTAATAACTTTATAACTGGGGTTGGACATTGATGAGTTTTCTGAGCTCCATCATGTCTGTGCAGCATAAGAGATTTGAATTCAAATTATTTTGTACCTGTAAATATTTTCCACTTTTATTTTAAATAGATTGTATGCAAGACATTCTGTGTAACTCAAAGTTAGTATAGAGATGTTAACGTGCGACATTTGTTCCGTTCAGTTATAATTTTATGCCCCAAGGTTTTTGAGACAAACCTGCATACTGTTTTTATGTAACTTCAGCATTTTATTAATACATGTTTTTATGATACACTTTGGAGCAAGTAAGTTCTGTAATTACTCAGTGACCCAAGTAGTTCATGGCCAAGTTCTGACAGATGATGACCCTTTTTATTTCTTACTAGTGCTTGGAGGTAATCAAAATAATGCCTGGTTTACACGGCCAGATTTTAAAATTGTCACCTGATTTTCAAAAATCTGAGAGACCCCACACGTGACAATAAAAAACCATAGATATAACAGGTTTGGTCCTACAGTGTGTGGTGTCCAGCCACACAGCAAGCACAACACATGACACCCCAACAGATTCCACTCAGGAATCTTCAGATGGAAAATGTCGTAAACCCTCTCGAGATCAAACATGAGTTCAGGGTCATTCCCTTTCATGTTTTTGTCAACTCGCTGTCTGATTGGTTATATGTCACATTCAACCGGCTGCGTGCTCGTTTTGTCTTCACATGGTAGGATATCGGGCCAAGACAATCCAACATGTTGAATATCCCAGATATTAGGTTGGAGCGGTCCCAACATCCTTCCAAGCAGACTAGATCACTCCTACTACACCACACACAACAGGAACATATAAGAATATCTTAAGATATCTTATCACGATAACCGGGGCTTGTCGGAGGGGAAGATCGGATCAAAAATTTGATCAAAAATCGGCATAAAAATCCTGCCGTGTGAACCAGGCATCAATCGTGGGGGTTAAGTCAGGTTAAGTAAGATCCGGTGGAGTTTTCTCACCACAAGTCCAAAATTTTAGTGTTCTGAACTTTGAGTTATCTTTTCTTGTAATATGTTGGTCCATTATGCTGGAAAATACAAATATCATTGCCAAATGTTGCTGGGATTGCTGAAAGAAGTCACGTTTAAGTACAGTTTTATCGTATTTTTTATCCTATCCTTCATTTGTTTCAGTGTTTTTGGCCAAAATTGTGAGGATCCAAAGTCCAAAGCATAATTAGATTCCCAACACTTGAGATGGTCCTCACTGCAACAGAACCTCTCTCCTAGAAGATCTTAATGATCCAAAATAATATTCTTTGAGGTGTAATATTCTCAACTGCAGTTTTCAAAGTATACTTCTCTCCCTTCCCTTTTTAACATTTAAATGGAGGTACTCATTTAAATATTGTGTTTAGTTCACACAGATTATAAAGGAATAATTTATGGTAACATTTCACCACTGAGACATTCTAAACTAAATTTCCAATAAATTCTTTATAATTTTGTACAAGATATGACTGTAAAATTACTTGCTCAAAGTCGGTGGATAACATAGTGTATCAGTTATCATGTTATTTATGTCATTATTTAATAATGGCAATCTGCAATTACCTTTAATGGCGACTCCTAAACCTTGTGGAAAGCCTTCGTGGAAAAGCTGAAGCTGTTATATCTGCGAAGGGTAGATGACATTGTATGAACCCTTTGGATTAGGAATGGGATGTCACTCCAGTTCATATATGTGTGAAGATAGAGCATAGCTAATACTTTTGGCAATAAAGTGTACATTGTGTTCTATGACATGTTTGAAACACATCTAATTTTATTCAGTTTAAAATTGCCTCTTGTCATCTCATGTACATTTGTAACATTCTCATTATAGGATTTTTTCTTTTTCTTTTACTGTGCTCTGTTTGAGCTGATTCTCGTCAAATAATTTTTGCACACCTATAGCCTGCAGGGAGCCATATGACACTCTTAATGAGCTTTCACATCATGGCAGCAATTTTTGCATCAGTGCTTCAGGCAGGAATAAAGTTGTCTTGGTGATGACAGTTAAGCATTTAACTCTGTACACACAGCTCCCTCACGGCACACACCTGAACCCACACTGCTGAGCTCTGGCATGCTCAATTTTTTTGACGAGTGAAACAATTAGCTTTCTTGGCTTTGATTGTTCAACAAACTCATGAGTCACTCACGCCATTGCATTTCGCTGGGATCATTATATGAATAACCAATTTGTGTGGCAACAAAATAATTGCAGCCTTGACAGGCAAATTTATTATAATTAATGAAAATCATTTATCCTCCCTCAGAGAGAGAGATATTCTAATCCTAACAAAACATGTTTACTGTGTCCTTGGGAGGATGGAGAGCTCTGGAACCCAAGCCTAAAGGGATATATCACCTCCCTTTCACCCCCTTCGTGTTTTATTTCACCTCTGCCTTCACTCGCTGACTTTCAGGGTGAACTTTGTGTTTGAGGACTTCAGAGACAGAAAATAAAGGTTTCATGGAGATGTGTCATCAAATAAAATGTGATGTTGTACAGAGCGTCCTCAAGGCAGGTGGAAATAAGGAGAAAAGTTTATTTTGACAGCAGATTTCCATTTCCAAATGGAAATGTATTACAAATCTGCCTTCAAAATATTTACTTTATTCTGTTTTAATACACTTGCATTACAGCCTAGATTCTCAGAAAAGAACTGCCAGTTTTTGCCCTGGGCCTTCCTCTCAGGTGACAAGAACTTGCCAAGAACTTGCTTTTTTTTGACAACACACAAAAGAAAAGCAAAGCCATAACATTGAACAGAACAGAAGCCATTGATTCACCTTTCAAATCAAAATTACTCTGTTGTGAAAATGTTTGCCTTTCTGTAATGTTTTTACATGCAGTACTGGGGTGATATTGTGATGGCAAAGAGGTCTTCTAATCTAAAAGACATCACCAAAGATAAACCAGTGTGAATACGCAAATAGTTGGTGATCAAACAAAGAGTTTGATTGCTGTACTGCAATATACAGAAAAATATTCCATTGTTTATTGAGAAGGGTATTAATTATTTTCAGTATGACATCAATAAACAAAATGTTAAAAAAAAAACAGCAAAATATGTTTTCTTCAAAATCAATACTCATTTACATTGTTTTATTACCTTTTAAGAGAAAGCTGTCTCATCTACTATCCAACACAAACTTGTTGGTTGAATGAAAATAATTGAAAATTTAATTCTGTCTGGGGTATGAAAGATTTTCGCTTAGCTACTTCTTTAAAGAACTTGTAGAATTCAAAGTAATTCACTTTAGCTTACAGACTATATACAATCATGTAGCCTACTGTCATGACGTTTTGGAGCATTGTCATCGAACCTAAGCCTTAAACCTGTGTAGCATTCAAAGTCTTCAATACAAGACTTTGGCTTAAAACTGTAAACTGTAACAATCCACCACAAGTGTCACCTGCAGTTCTGGTCAGAGGTCTGATCATCACAGTCAATGCCCTATTAACTTTGGCCTTTCAGCGCCTTATATACTATTGTTGCAAATTCCCCTCCAACCGGTTTGGGTCTTAATGACCTCTAATGCATGTCCCACATTTACAGCACCACTGCAATTAAGTTCTAAATGTTCCCAATTTTTTCTTCAAATCTGATTTGCAAACATCGCAAAATATTGACTATGAGTCGGAAGATGGGAAGGAATCAGAGAAGCATTTGGTTGTTCAATATCTTAAGAAAAAGATGTCACACTAAAAGTTGTTCTTTATGCCGAAACAACAGAAACTCTTCTCTGAAATAACCTTTTCTGAGGTAACAGCACATAGCAAAATTCCTTGTTTTCTGTCACCCCTCTGCCCCATAGACAAATCCTCACCCAGCATTGGTTAGTTCACGCTCCAGTAAGATGTTTTCTGCTCCCCAGCTCTTTACTTCCTCTATGTGCAGATAGAAAGGTAGCTATGCATGTCCTTGAAACATGAACAGAGAGTGATATTTAAACTCTTTAAAGCTGAATATCCTTCTGAAATGGCAACCCATGGGAGTGGTGGTGGAGAACTGGTTTGTGTGTGTGTGTGTGTGTGTTCCTGTCTTGGTATCACAGTGAGAACCATTTTCCCGATTTCACCATCAAATTGAGGACCGTTTGTACCAAAGTGAGGACATTTTGCTGGTCCTCACGACCTATTTTGCTAACAGTTAGGTTTAGGACCAAGGTGTGAATTGAGGTTAGGTTAAGGTTAGGGTTAGGCATGCACTGGTAATAGTTAGGTTTAGGGTTATTGTCAGGGTTAGGGCATAGAAAGGGTTGAAAATGACTGAAAATCAATGGAAGTCAATGGAAGTCAACAGATGGTCCTAACTACATATAGCAAAAAAAGAGTGTGTGTGTGTGTTTGTTTGGCTCTGCTCCCCTGGTGCAGCTTCACAGTCTAATCTGAAAATGAAACACCTTGCTCATCCAGCTAAAATATTCCAAATAATATTTCTTGACAAGGCTGACTTATGTTTTTGCACAGTGAGTGATAACTCAGCCACCTTTATTATCCTCTGATATAAGAAACAGGAGGAAACAGGTTAGAGTATAGCAAAAAGGTTGAAAGTGACTCCGGCAACTTGTAAGTGTCTGATAACCTAGAAATTTGAAAATTTAAATGGAAATTATTTGAAAACAACATTGAACCTTGCAAAATCCCAGCATCCTTCTCATGATCTTTTAACTCATTTAATTGTTTTTTACTAAGTACCACTGTTTTTTTAAATAGATTTCCTTCCCTCTAGAGTCCAACTGTTGTGTTTTCACAATTCAGCCTCTTTTGGAAACTTGAGACAGGTGATCCATCACAGGAAAGAATTAATCATTTTTCATTTCATTTTTCTGTCAATGCTGTATTAAAGTAAGGCCACACTCTTGCTGTCTGAGGATAATGTTTGCTGGAGTTGATTGTCCACCACACAAGTTCCAGTGCTAAACCCTCATCTATGGCAAGCATGGACCCTGGCACCTGAAAGCAGCTGATGCTGAAAAACCAAACCTATTCTTCTACAGAACCTGTGAAAAACTGGATATAGCACTGGCTCTTGTTTTGCGCTTCATCGGTTTGATTGACAAATGCTACTCTCTGGATCTTCAAATGATAAACAACAAAAGTGATGATCAGTTTTATTAATTTCAGTCATTAATAAGGCACTAAATTGTAGATAGTCAGCAATTCTTAGCAGTGCTTCTCTTCATTATATCATGCTTCATGAATTCATTTTAATTCAGTTTAATTCAGTTAATTTGTACAGTGTCACTTTACATCAATTGTCGTTACGGGCATCACTCTTTTTACATGCAAGAAGGTCCTGGTTTCAAATCCTGGCCAGGGCCTTAGTTTGCGTGTTTTCCGCATGCATATACTTGTTGTCTATGGGAACTATGACTTACTCCTACAGTCTAAAACATGCATGTTGAGTTAGTTGTTCTGAACATAAATACACTAATCACAAAAAGTTAGGGTTATTTGGCATTTAGGTGAAATTTCAGGATGAATAAAAATGCACAATAACCTATAGAGGTGACCTTAACCTTCTTTAAATGTTTGAATGCACATGTCCAGCTGTTCAATGGTTCTGTACATTTTGCACAACTTGCTGTTCTCTAACCAGGAGCTTAACGGCAAAATTCACAGCAGGTGTTTGATCCATGAATTGACCAATAAACTTGGCTCATTAGAGTTGGTATTTAAAAAGCCCTCCTCCTCATGCTTTTCACATTTTGACATGAAAAACATCAAAACAGTTTACACAAGCCTCAGTGATGTTCTTGGATAAAAGTCGATTCATGTTGAGCTGAAATAATGACTGCCAACGGTGTTGGAGACTTCAAAGAGAGCACCATGCATTAGCCACTGTTATCACCAGATAAGCCTTCTGTGGTGGTGGTGTGACAGTCTGGGCAGGTGTGTCTAGCCAATACAGAACTGCCCTACACTTTGTGAATGGTATGGTGACAAGTCATTTTTACTTGAATAACATCATTAATCCAGTAATGGTGCCCCTGCATTACCAACATAGGCCTACTATAATTTTCATGAATGACATGCTCCAGCCCATTAAGGTCATATCATTAGGGGATGGCTGCTAGAGACTGGGGTACCTCGAATGGAGAGGCCTGCACTTTCTCCAGACTTGAATGCCATAGAAAACATATGGGATCAGCTGAGGGCTGCCTTTCAAAAAGAATGGGATGTCATGCCTCAGCAGACAATAAGGCAACTTGTGAACAGCATGAGATGTTGTTGTCAAGCTGTAATTGATGATCAAGGGCAAATAACACACTATTGAGACATCAACATTTTTTGTTGTGGTATACCCACCCTGCTGTTTACTTTTGTTTCTATAAATTGTTTTAAATGAGCAAATCACCATTGCATGCTTTTTCCTAAATTTTTCTATCGTTTTTTCATGAAACGATATCATTGTAGCGTGATCCTTTTACACTTTCCATAAATTTCACCCAAAAGCCAAATATCCCTAGTTTTTTGTGAAAGGCGCATGTGTTTTTTTTCATGGTTATTTGCCTGATTGTCTCTGTGTTGCCTTAGGATGAAGTGGCGACCTGTCAAAGGTGTACCTGCCTTTCAGCCAATGACAGCTGAAGACATCCCCCCCAACACGCACACACACTGGACACACACATAGAATAAACTAATACCAATGTAGAAAACAGTGGAGTTTTAAACCCCTTAGACATCAAATATATTCAACTGAGTATCCTCACAGAATGAAAGACTCCATTTTCTGCTAAAGAAACAATCCAGCTATATTTAATTCAAATCCTGTCAACTGTCTCTGAAGGATTTGCCACAGGCAGCTGCTGCAAAGATTTAAAATCCCCATCAATCACTGAAACATCTCGTGTGTCCTCTTTCTAGCAGAGCCGTACACATGGAAAATTGCATTGAGCTAATATTGCCGCGGCAGATTAACATCACAGAGATGTTGCTGTGGAAGCTTGTTCTGTTTTATTTTCTCTTCCTCTAATTATCATTAATCACTATTATAGGGCACATTTCGCCCACATCTAGTCTGTGTCATTTTAACTTCTGACAAACTTGGCTTAGTATCAGATCAGTATTTCCGTGTGGTTAATTTTTTCAGAAACACAATCAGAAATAAATATTAATGGAAAACAAAATCTTCAAATTAGAAGATCAGCAAATGTGAACTACATTCTCAGGTAATGGATTGAAAGATGGTGATTTCTGGCCCAGTCATAACAGAAAAGCAGTTAGGTTTAAACAGAAACTGCATAATCTGACTGTGATTGGTTTTAGTGGCAACAGGGGAGGTCTGTTTGTTAGTTTTATGGGTCCATGCTCCAGTTGGTCCGAGGGAGGAGGGCAGATAGATGGACGCTGGGATGGAGAGTGTCAATATCAGCCCAATGTTATATGCAGTACTAAACACCTTCCCTCTGCTATCGACTTGGTGTCTTCATATTTCCGTGTCCCTGGAGGCCAGACCAGCCATCATGCCGTAAAGAGGCTGTCATGACCCTCAAAGAAAATCCCCCCAACCCCACCACACCGCGTAGATCGTTGGTCAATGAACCCTTTACACCCAATTTAGCTTTGTCGTAAACCCCTCCAATTTAGTAAAGCTTGGCAACAGAATGCAACAGAAGCCCCCTAACTCTTTATTAGGACAGCATACCATTAAATGGCCATAAGCAATAATATTTGCCTGAATGCTATTTAGAGATATATAAAATAGTACAGGACACATAGGAGTTCTGAGACTATATTTTACCCCGTTATTGATTTAGTTCTTTCTGTTTGACACCAGAAATAACTGAATTGATTGGACCCAAATATACAGTGCCTTGCAAAATAATTTCCCAACTTTCTGTTTCCACTGAGTTTAAATATGACATGACACAGACGACCATTTCTTCTAGCCACTTGGCTTGAGAACGCAAGTTTATCATGCCACCATGCACTGTGAGCAGGATAGTAAATTAAACTTCAAAGTTTACTCTTAAGTGCATAAATTGAAGTAAAATGTACAGGTCCTTCTCAAAATATTAGCATATTGTGATAAAGTTAATTATTTTCCATAATGTCATGATGAAAATTTAACATTCATACATTTTAGATTCATTGCACACTAACTGAAATATTTCAGGTCTTTTATTGTCTTAATACGGATGATTTTGGCATACAGCTCATGAAAACCCAAAATTCCTATCTCACAAAATTAGCATATCATTAAAAGGGTCTCTAAACGAGCTATGAACCTAATCATCTGAATCAACGAGTTAACTCTAAACACCTGCAAAAGATTCCTGAGGCCTTTAAAACTCCCAGCCTGGTTCATCACTCAAAACCCCAATCATGGGTAAGACTGCCGACCTGACTGCTGTCCAGAAGGCCACTATTGACACCCTCAAGCAAGAGGGTAAGACACAGAAAGACATTTCTGAACGAATAGGCTGTTCCCAGATTGCTGTATCAAGGCACCTCAGTGGGAAGTCTGTGGGAAGGAAAAAGTGTGGCAGAAAACGCTGCACAACGAGAAGAGGTGACCGGACCCTGAAGAAGATTGTGGAGAAGGGCCGATTCCAGACCTTGGGGGACCTGCGGAAGCAGTGGACTGAGTCTGGAGTAGAAACATCCAGAGCCACCGTGCACAGGCGTGTGCAGGAAATGGGCTACAGGTGCCGCATTCCCCAGGTCAAGCCACTTTTGAACCAGAAACAGCGGCAGAAGCGCCTGACCTGGGCTACAGAGAAGCAGCACTGGACTGTTGCTCAGTGGTCCAAAGTACTTTTTGTCGGATGAAAGCAAATTCTGCATGTCATTCGGAAATCAAGGTGCCAGAGTCTGGAGGAAGACTGGCGAGAAGGAAATGCCAAAATGCCAGAAGTCCAGTGTCAAGTACCCACAGTCAGTGATGGTCTGGGGTGCCGTGTCAGCTGCTGGTGTTGGTCCACTTTGTTTTATCAAGGGCAGGGTCAATGCAGCTAGCTATCAGGAGATTTTGGAGCACTTCATGCTTCCATCTGCTGAAAAGCTTTATGGAAATGAAGATTTCATTTTTCAGCACGACCTGGCACCTGTTCACAGTGCCAAAACCACTGGTAAATGGTTTACTGACCATGGTATCACTGTGCTCAATTGGCCTGCCAGCTCTCCTGACCTGAACCCCATAGAGAATCTGTGGGATATTGTGAAGAGAACGTTGAGAGACTCAAGACCCAACTCTCTGGATGAGCTAAAGGCCGCTATCGAAGCATCCTGGGCCTCCATAAGACCTCAGCAGTGCCACAGGCTGATTGCCTCCATGCCACGCCACATTGAAGCAGTCATTTCTGCCAAAGGATTCCCGACCAAGTATTGAGTGCATAACTGTACATGATTATTTGAAGGTTGACGTTTTTTGTATTAAAAACACTTTTCTTTTATTGGTCGGATGAAATATGCTAATTTTGTGAGATAGGAATTTTGGGTTTTCATGAGCTGTATGCCAAAATCATCCGTATTAAGACAATAAAAGACCTGAAATATTTCAGTTAGTGTGCAATGAATCTAAAATATATGAATGTTAAATTTTCATCATTACATTATGGAAAATAATTAACTTTATCACAGTATGCTAATATTTTGAGAAGGACCTGTACATCTCTTGTTTCTTGAAGATGTTTCAACTCTTATCCAAAAGGCTTTTTCAGTTTTGATTATGCGTAGAGAGTTCTTGGCTTACATTTGCACTCATAGAGCAGACAAGGTCCCATGAGTCTGGGTAGAAGCAGTACAGTAAGGGAAGTTCAGACCTATGCTGGTGAAACAAAGAGCAACCACACATAGAGAGCCAGCTCCTCAGGACACGTCCCAAAGGTCCATCTCCATCTCAAGGACAAGAAACACTTTATTTACTAAAGCAAAATAGTGAAGATAGGTGATCTGAAATAGGAATAAATAAAGTCATCTAAACTCACCGGCCACTTTATTTGGTACACCTGTCCAACTGCTCGTTAACGCAAATTTCTAATCAGATAATCACATGGTAGCTACTCAATGCATTTAGGCATGTAGACATGGTCAAGATGATCTGCTGCAGTTCAAACCGAGCATCAGAATGGGGAAGAAAGGTGATTTAAGTGACTTTGAATGTGGCATGGTTGTTGGTCCCAGACGGGTTAGTCTGAGTATTTCAGAAACTGCTGATTTACTGGGATTTTAACACACTACCATCAATAGGGTTTACAGAGAATGCTCCGAAAAAGAGAAAATATCCAGTGAGTGGTAGTTCTGTAGGCGCAAATGCCTTGTTGTTGCCAGAGGTCAGAGGAGAATGGCCAGACAGGTTTGATCTTATAGAAAGGCAACAGTAACTCAAATAACCACTTGTTACAACCAAGGCAAGCAGAAGAGCATCTCTGAACGCACAACACATCAAACCTTGAGGCGTATGGGCTACAGCAGCAGTAGACCATACCGGGTGCCACTCCTGTCAGCTAAGAACAGGAAACTGAGGCTACAACTCACACAAGCTCACCAAAATTGGACAGTAGAAGATTGGAAAAACGTTGCCTGGTCTGATGAGTCTCAATTTCTGCTGCGACATTCGGATGGTAGGGTCAGAATTTGGTGTCAACAACATGAAAGCATGGATCCATCCTGCGTTGTATCAACGGTTCAGGCTGGTGGTGGTGGTGTAATGGTGTGGGGGATATTTTGGCACACTTTGGGCTCCTTAGTACCAATTGAGCATCATGTCAATGCCACAGCCTAACTGAGTATTGTTGTTGACCATGTCCATCCCTTTCTGACCACAGTGTACCCATCTTCTGATGGTAACTTCCAGCAGAAGAACGCACCATGTCATAAAGCACGAATCATCTCAGACTGGTTTCTTGAACATGACAATGAGTTCACTGTACTCAAATGGCCTCCACAGTCACCAGATCTCAATCCAATAGAGCACCTTTGGGATGTAGTGGAACGGGAGATTCGGATCATGGATGTGCAGCCGACAAATCTGCAGCATCTGTGTTATATAATCATGTCAATATGGACCAAACTCTCTGAGGAATGTTTCCAGTACCTTGTTGAATCTATGCCACGAAGGATTATGGCAGTTCTGAAGGCAAAAGGTGGTCCAACCCAGTACTAGCAAGATGTACCTAATAAAGTGGCCGGTGAGTGAATGTTAAAGATGAAAAAACATCATTAAACAGAGGAGGTGGAGTCAGCTCCCATATCTAACACCTACTAGGGTAAAAAGTATTATCTCTTTCCCCAGGTGGTTCTACAACTATTTACCCCTTAAAACATGATACCAAAACTCATGTTGTTCTAGTTAGGAAACATTCAGCAAGTCTTGATAACAACAATTAGATGATAACTACATATCAACCAATTGTTTTATGACTGACACCAGAAAAAAACTCTCTTACCATTGCAATTATAAATGTGTAGTTTGCTAAACTTTTTACCAGGGCTTGAAGATTAAGCTTTCAGCAATAAATACTGCTGGTGGGTTTGGTGGCAAACAAGAGATGAATATGTGGAAACGGTAATCGTATCCATTGTCAGGTATGGTGGAGGATTTGCTATGCTGAGGGCCTGTTTCGTTTTTTAAGATTCTTTGAAGCTTTTTAGAATAAATAGTATCATTAACTGCTAAAATTATCAGAAGATTTAAAAATAAATGCCGCGACACTGGAATAAAATTGCTGCACATCAGGTTTATCAACAGAATAATGATCCAAAACACATTGACAAATCAATACAGGAATGATCAACTTTCTTCCATGTCCAAATAAAGATATCAATGCCATTATGCGGCAAACTTTCTACCATTTACTTTTTAACTACATTGTCAACTTGTTTAAATTGAAAGCAACATAGCATTTTCTGTTTATTGCAAACAAAAGTCTGCTCAGAGGATTATTTCTTTCTCAGATCAAAGATGTGACAGTACAAAAGCTGAATTTATTTTTAGACTTTTTGAACTTCTTTACGAGAGGTGTTATTAAACATTACTGCGCTTGTGCAAGTCAAAAGTCATGCAATTTACAATCATTTTCATGCTCCAATACCAAGATTTACTTGATGCAGTAAATCCCATTTAAACATCATGAAATATGGATCTTATCTCTGTTTACCTATCCCTAGTCATCTAACACCTTCCAATTCATGAAAACTACAGTCAAAGTCAGGCTGCAATTGTGTTACCACTTTCTGCTCAATAAAACTCTACTAAACCCTTTCATTTTGAACTAAATTAGTAATTTCTGTCACATTCTGTTCTGTAGAATTGTTTTGCATGTGTTTAGCAGCCATCAGAATGCAATGTTCTTGCTGAATCTGAATTGCCTGTACCTGCTAAATAGGCTGGGGCGTCACTAAAATCAGCAGTCACTGAGAGTTTGGTGCAACAGAGGAACACTGATAAATGATGTAGTGCTGCAGGAGCACAGATCTGGCCAGCACTCTGCAGCTCTTCTCGTCTGCTGGTTCTTTAACTATTTTTGTATCTAATTACAAACTCTATTTTCTCCTTTTTCTGCTTCGTCTCCCTCTTTTCTTTGGCGTTTGTTCTTACTTTATTATGGCCCACGCTGGCCTTTTTATTGCCCAGCAGCAAACTTTGCATAATTAGTAACTGAGGGAGTGCGCAGGAATTCTTTAGGCTGTTTCTGACGTCCTTACCTAAAAAAACAAAAACTCAAATCAAATCAGCATAGGGCTTTAATCACGTCCATGTTTGCCTTGATTGCGTTTATAGACATTCTGTCGTTCTGCACTCCCCTAGCTGAGCATTTCATAATTACTCTCCTCTTCCATTTGTTTATTTATATCTGCTGGTACAGTGTGTGCCGAGCTCTCTGCCAATAAGGGAGAATGAGAAGATTATGGAGGTGAAGAATAAAAAGCTGGAAGTCTTTTCGGAGGGATATGAAAATTACTGCCATCCTCTTTGTGTTTGAAATGATCATGTATTAGAGTATCATGCTACTGCAGGCTAAAGGGAACTCTCAGATTCGATATTCATTCTTTTCAAGTCCTGAAACTTTGCAGAGATTTACTATCACCTATTGATAAAAACCAAAAAAATGTACACATATAGTATATAAAAGGCTGTCAATGCAGTGCAATTAAGGACAACCTAGTCCACATATATAGTGATCTATTTTGTTGGAATCGCAGAAAACAAATAACTTCAAGCTTTCTTCTTCGTAATAGATTAGGGAATCAGTACAAAGAGGGTGGAGATGGTCTTGTAGTTTTGAATCTGTTAATGGGTTTCAGGAAGCAGGCTGGTGCTATTGAGTCACTATAGATAAGACAATAGACCACTTTTGATGATAACAACCAGTGCAGAGAAGAGGGTGACACGGGAGTGGATTTTCTCTCCTGTCCCATCCCGCTCCCACAGAAATTTTTTTTGTCCCATCCCAATCCCAGGCCAGTATAACGAAAAAAATCCTGTCCCGTCCCACTCCTGGTAAATTGACTCCCACTCCCATCCTGCTCCCATTTAGAACGACTCCCACTCCTGTGCCACTCCCATTTTTGTTTTCTTCATTTAGTCTTTTGGCAATTTCTTTGTTTGAAGGACCAGTTAGGTCGCTGTTTTTAGTTGTAGTAAAGGCCAGTTAAAGTAAAAAGAATAATAATGAAGAAATAATAAAATATGAAACAAGGAAACAGACCATGTCTATCTTAGCTGAATAAACAAAATGTACATAGTTGTATTTTACTCATTTATTAAGTGATTGTTTCCTTTGAACAATAACATTACTTCTATGTTTCAAGTTGCTGAAACGAAAGAAAAATGCACCTAGCAAGAGAACTGTACTTGTTGAACAAAAGGGCAAAAAGGCATTACCTTCACAATTTAGAAACTGTACCTCAATGGTTCACAGCCCTGGTCCTCAGGGACCCCTTCCCTGCAGGTTTTAGATGTGTGTCTGCTCCAACACACCTGATACAAATTCTGACATGACCTCCTATACAGGCATCAAGAATGGAGGGTCAAACTGGACAAAATTAATACAATAAAATCATCATAAAATAAATAAATGGTGTGAATGTCCCATAAGTGAAGTAAATGTAACATGAAAGAAATGTAACATTAAATGTGCCATTAAATTAAAGAAACCATTTATTTATTTAATACAGCATTAGAAACAATAAATGTACCATTATATCATTAAATGGACTATTATGCAATGAAATGTGCCACTGAATAATTAAGTATAATTTTAAAGACGACATGACGTAATTAGTGGTACAGTTAATATTTAATGATGTATTAAATAAATTGTACATTTAATGGTACATTCAGTTTTTTTCTATTTCACAACATATTTATTTAATATCTTCCCTTGATGAAGCCTTTCTACGGAGTCCGCGAGAGGACATGGGGACATTTTTTTCTATACTTTTTTGTGTTCTCACGCAATAGTCTTTGCGTTATCTCGCAATACTTTGTGGGATAGTTTCCAAACCAGATAACTGCAAAAATGGAACAAACACTACACCATTTTGAGATTTATTGAGTTTTATTTTGAAATTGGCCTTAAATAAAATGATCTTCAATCAGACTAAAAGACAGTTTTTATCCACAAGCTGTCAAACTACTGAACTCTGGACAATAATACTGCACGAAACCACATCTGTGACACTTTATTTGCTTATTGCTGCTGCATGATGTGTACTTTTTTTTTTGCACGCCATTAGTGCTTTTGTTTTTATAGTGTTGTAAATATGAATCTGAGAATATTATTTAATAATTAATATTAATATTTTAATATTTTATCAAATAATATTTCGGTCTGTTAAGGGTTGTCCTGTGAATACCAGCCCAGTAAGGCGATGGTATTAGGACAAAATAGAAAGGTGTGAGACGAGCTCTAACATTTTGAACAGCATAAACTCTGCACATATATGGAATGAATTCACACAATTTCTTAAAATACAAGAATTTATTAACAAAAATAAGTCAACTCAAAGTCAAACATATTTCAATTAACAAACTCTTTACTATGCTAAAACAATCCAACTAAACTACCAAGCAGAATTAAAGAATAACGAAGACTAATGGACTATGTACAATATAAACAAGTTGATTAAATATGATTGGAAATCATGACCAAAAAGAGTGATGCAACATTACCATGCAATGTTTATGTTTGAGAACCAAGGATTATCTTGAAGAATCTGGAAGTGACGTGAAGTTAGTCTTGGAACCAACTTAAGCAATAATCAGCAACATCTAGACAACCCTTCACAATGCAAGATCAGATAAAATATTATTTTAATAAAATAATGTTTTAAATAATGATCTGCTGAATAAAACCGACCTCCTGGATGACTAATTCTCAACGGTGTCTAATTAACTGCCTTTATTTATTGAAATAATATTTGAAGAAATATTATTGAGTATTTTGGAAAAGAGCCAAATCTTTCTGGAGAAATGGGGCTCAATGGTGTTTACTTAGTTATCAAATCTAGTAAATGATGTTCAGGGACTATTATTCACTAGCTTGAAAACCAACAACCTTTCTTTTGAATAGTCTTTAGTAGCACATGTTCTCTACCGGTTAGCCATTAAGCTAACAAAGAAGCGGATAGTTTAGCACCAGAATCAACACATACCTTTAAAATACCAGGATTAATGGAAGGGTTAAAATGCATAAGCGTGGAGGGTGCGTTATGAGCAATGTTCTGGTTAAAACCACCCTTTAAATAAAGTTTATCTTAACTTTAAAACATACAAAGAACACAGAACCGGCACGTGCCGTAGCTAGCCTACTAGCACTAAGATAGCCAGGTTCCACAAAACAAAACTTCATAGAATGGAAACATTCAGATTATTTCATCCTAACTGTTAGTTTGCCCAAACCTAACCTCTGACCATGCTGAGGGAATGTTGTCCAAGGGCGAAGTTTGAAGGAGGTATCCACAGTCAACAAGCGGTTAGTTCGGTAGCTAACCTCTGCGTTCGCTCTGTGAACAAAAGAGTTAGCTCCGGAGAGCTGGCGGCTCGTCCTGTCCGCTGCGGTTTCTGCCGTCTTCCTTCAGGCTGGGGCTTTTCTCGAACACTGTTTGCATCTGCGGGGCCTCGGAGAGACAGTCAGCAATGCTTGTACCTTAATTATCCCCATTCATGAATGAAAATACCGGATACACAGACAGTATTTCATTCTACTTAACTTTGCATATGATCGATGATCGTATGGCTTTGGATCCAGTTGAATTTATGTCTTTTTGCCAGCAAAAGACATCAGTGCGCTTTCCTCCCCTATCCGGTCCCTATGGAAGGCCACGTGGAAGAGTGCAATATGTGGGAAGGGTGGGGGTCTTTTACGGGCAGTGGCATCATGGGAAGTCCTCTGCTATCCCCCTTTTCCTCTTCGGAGTTTTAATGTTGAAATCCATGGCTGTAGGTCCCAACAATAGTGATTTGAACGGTTCTTATGCTAAGCATTTAATCGCATTGTTTACTGCGTGTTAACCTGCATATGACAAATAAACCATATCAATGCCATATCAGTGCTGTTTGTTTTATGAGCAGTTTGTCATCTGTGCTGCTGTTCCAAAATGCCAAACGCAAAAGTATTGCTTGGGGACGCAAAAATAAAAAAATTCCCCCATGTCCCCTCGCGGGCTCCGTACCTTTCCCCTCTACTGTGGCAAAGGCTCTTAAATCTTTAGTGCACATGCAGCAATTTTGTTGGTCAGATGAGACTTGACACATGATGGTACTTTTCTTTGATGAATGAAGAGATGCAGGGCTGATTTAATCCAGAATTTGCCTTACAAGTGTGAATTAATCACTGGTGAACTTGATTAAGACTAAACACATTTTACAAGCAGCAGACAACGTGTTAACACCGCTGCATTCAACTCTCCTGAAGTTCGGTAATATTTGCGACTTTCCTGTCAGCTCTATGAGTTTAATAGATAAGTCCTTACTTCTGACTTTACGTTGCAAATCCTGTTTTACCACGTCCAGGACTCCACCTGTGTTTGCTCCCTCCATTCTGAACGCAGGTGGAAAACATTGAGCAGAAGCACTGTCGACTTGTGGGTCATGTAGTTCGTTTGACTGGCATTATAGTATATGATTCTTGGAAAAAAAACTACACAATGGCGGCGTCGATCCAAGTTTTTCTTTCTTAAAGTTTATACCAAAGTCTCAGTTTTACATTTCCAAGGACAATTGATCCTAGTTTATTTTGCCTCCTATTGGTTAGCTCCTGCTCCCGTCACGTGATCTTTACTGATGCTGTCTCCCATCCCGCGGGATTCCCATGAGAATCCCGTGACCCATGGGACTCCCGAAAAAATGTCAGCCTCTAGTGCAGAGCGTGATAAGGGATTACCAGCACTGGAGGATGCTGCTATTACACTAATAGACTGAAACAATCACTGTCTGTATGTGTGGTTCAAAAGCATCGGAGGAAGAAAAATAAAATTGAAAAGAGCTCCTGCAATGGACTGGACACAGACTCAGCAAAAAGCATGCCTAACTTTGTAATAACAGATATGTTGTTGCAACTGATGAAGACAAATGGAACATAGGACAAAATAATGAATATGCAGTAAACACATTTTAAAAATGTTTTGGTATTTGTATAATCCCAATAGGACTGATGTCATAGTCTGAAGCACACAATTATATAAAGAATATGATTTTCAGCTGACACTCACAAAGATTTTCATTGCTTTTTGTACCAGCCACCAGTTTAAATTAGTAGATGGAGAAACTATCTAAAACAGACATTCACAATCCTCATGTTCAAACATCTGAATCAAGTTTCTAGGTTTGGTCAAAGGTATAAAAAAACAAGTAATGAGTACATTACTTTTGCTACATTATGCTTTTGCCTTACAATCAAAATAAATGAGACATTGTATGGTTTTTGTTTATGACCCTGCGCCACTGCAATCTTTGACATTAAATTGCAATGAGAGCTCCAATTATTACTAAAAGTAGGAATTACTTTTCAATAAACAGAAATTAAAGTAAAACAAGACACTGTAACATCACAACAGCTGAGGTAAAATGTACAGAGAAACCTCTAATATATTGAAGAATAGTGTGGCTTTAATTATTGACCCAACCATTAGGACAGTTACAATTAATTTTTTTTAGAATTTTATGTTTTACAGCGTAAGCATATCATTTCAAAAAGGTATCTACTCATATGGCTGATGTCATTATTACATTTAAACAGTTCAATAGTAAAACCCAGCCCAATTTTATAGAAATGAATATTTAGTTCCTAAAGTCCTTCTGTCAGTTTTCTTTAGGCGTTGTTGCAAAAATGTGCATTGTTCATCTGTAAGTAATGATGAAACACTCATCTTTGTATAAGAAAAAATTGATATTTTCTTCATTTCATCAGGTATTACCTGGTCTGCAATACCTGGTTACAAACACACACACACACACACACACACTATTGTATATATATATATATATATATACAATAGGGAGAATAAGTATTTGATACACTGCTGATTTGGCAGGTTTTCCCACTTGCAAATCATGTAGAAGTCCTTCAATTGTATCATACTCTTCAACTGTGACGGAATCTAAAACTAAATCCAGAAAATCACTTTGTCTGATTTCTAAGTTATTAATTAGCATTTTATTGCATGAGATAAGTATTCGATCACCTAACAACCAGTAATAATCCCCTCTCTCACAAGCCTGTTAGTTCTTCTTTAAGACGCCCTCCTGTTCCCCACACATTACCTGTATTAACCGCACCTGTTTGAACTCTTTATCTGTATAAAAGACACCTGTCCACATATTCAATTAAACAAACTCCACCTCTCCACAATGGCCAAGACCAGAGAGCTGTGTAAGAACATCAGGGATAAAATAGGAGACCTGCACAAGGCTGGGATGGGCTACAGGTAAATAGCCAAGCAGCTTGGTGAGAAGGCAACAACTGTTGGCACAATTATAAGAAAATGGAAGAACTACAGCCAAGACCTTGTCAATGACCTGAAGAGAGCTGGGACCACAGTCTCAAAGAAGACCATTAGTAACACACTAGGCCACCATGGATTAAAATCCTGCAGCACACGCAAGGTCCGAGTGCTCAAGCCAGCGCATGTCCAGGCCCGTCTGACGTTTGCCAGTGACCATCTGGATGATCCAGAGGTGGAATGGGAGAAGGTCATGTGGTCTCATGATACAAAAATAGAGTGTTTTGGTCTAAACTCCACTCATTGTGCTTGGAAGAAGAAGAAGAAGAACAACCCCCAAGAACACCATCCCCACCGTGAAGCCTAGAGATGGAAACATCATTCTTTGGGGATGCTTTCCTGCAAAGGGGAGATGATGACTGCACCGAATTGAGGAACGGATGGAGGGGGCCATGTATCAGGTGATCATAGCCAACAAACTCCCTTCCTCAGTAAGGGAATTGAAGATGGGTCGTGGCTGGGTCTTCCAGCTTGATAAGTACCTGAAGCACACTGTATTGGCCAGCGAAAGCCCTGAAACCTGAAGGATCTGGAGAAGATCTTTATGGAGAGGTGGTCTAAAGTCCCTGCTGTAGTGTGTACAAATGTCGTCAAGAACTACCGTCTGATATCTGTGATTACAAACAAAGGTTTCTATACCAAATATTAAGTTTTGTTTTTGTTATGTATCAAATACTTTGTCATGCAATAAAGTCCTAATTAAATACTTGAAAATCTCACAATGTGATTTTTCTGGATTTTTATTTTCGATTCCGTAACTGATGGCTCAAGAGTACCCATGATAAAAATTAAAGACTTCTATATATGTATATATACAGTACAGACCAAAAGTTTGGACACACCTTCTCATTCAAAGAGTTTTCTTTATTTTCATGACTATGAATATTGCAGCTTCACACTGAAGGCATCAAAACTATGAATTAACACATGTGGAACTATATACTGAACAAAATGTGTGAAACAACTGAAAATATGTCTTATATTCTAGGTTCTTCAAAGTAGCCACCTTTTGCTTTGATTACTGCTATGCACACTCTTGGCATTCTGTTGATGAGTTTCAAGAGGTAGTCACCTGAAATGGTTTTCCAACAGTCTTGAAGGAGTTCCCAGAGATGCTTAGCACTTGTTGGCCTTTTTGTTCTTTAGCCCAAACAAGTCTCTTCTGCTTGTTGCCTGTCCTCAGCAGTGGTTTCCAAGCAGCTATTTTACCATGAAGGCCTGATTCACACAGTCTCCTCTTAACAGTTGTTCCAGAGATGTGTCTGCTGCTAGAACTCTGTGTGGTATTGACCTGTTCTATAATCTGAGCTGCTGTTAACCTACGATTTCTGAGGCTGGTGACTCAGATGAACTCATCGTCCGCAGCAGAGGTGACTCTTGGTCTGTAGTGCTTGATGGTTTTTGCGACTGCACTTGGGGACACTAAGGTTTTCCCAATTGTTCGGACTGACTGACCTTCATTTATTAAAAGCAATGATGGCCACTTGTTTTTCTTTACTTAGCTGCTTTTTTCTTGTCTTAATACAAATTCTAACAGTCTATTCAGTAGGACTATCAGCTGTGTACTGTATCCACCTCCTGCACAACACAACTGATGGTCCCAACCCAATTTATAAGGCTTGAAATCCCAGTTATTAAACCTGACAGGGCACACCTGTGAAGTGAAAACCATTGCAGGTGACTACCTCTTGAAGCTCATCAACAGAATGCCAAGAGTGTGCAGAGCAGTAATCAAAGCAAAAGGTGGCTACTTTGAAGAACCTAGCATATAAGACATATTTTCAGTTGTTTCACACTTTTTTGTTCAGTATATAATTCCACGTGTTAATTGATAGTTTTGATGCCTTCAGTGTGAAGCTACAATATTCATAGTCATGAAAATAAAGAAAACTCTTTGAATGAGAAGGTGTGTCCACACTTTTGGTGTGTACTGTATGTAATAAAGAAAATTTAATTGGCCCAAGCCTTGAACTGTGTGGTATTGCATCAGCAATTCCAGAGTATGAAGATTCATCATTTCCACAAAACAAACTGGAATTTGTCGGACGGATAATATTCAAACCAGCCTAATGCTGTTCCCTTGATCCCTACAGCCTGTTCAAGCCTTTCTAAGAAAATATTGTGATCAACTGCATCACCTGTAACACTGAGATCTAACAAGACATTTAGAGTGCTGTTTTGAACTCTAAAACCTGACTGAAACTTTTCAAACAGGTTATTACCATGTAAATGCTGACACAATAGATTAGCAACTATTTATTTCAAGAATTCTAGATACAAAAAGGAAGAAATTCTGTAATTTACTAAAACAACATACTAAAACATCTTGACTGAGAGAAGTTTTTTTACGTAGGCCTAAAACGAAAGTAGAAGGTTTAAAATGTTCTTTCTTAGATTCCTTTAGAGACCAGCCAACAGAATAGTTTGTCCCATTGGGTTTTCTGGCTTACTGAATTGCTATAATGTTCTAAGAAAAACTCACCCAAACTGCATAGCTTTATTTGTGTATCCTTCTGACTGGGAGAAATGTTTGCGAAGTGCTAGGCTAACATTAGCACTCATCATCTGTGTTTGATGTACCTTATTGATGATTCAGCTCCTAACATGTTTCCCTGGTGTTCCAATTAATCATGTGTGGACAAAACAAAAAATGTCTTTCCCTGCCTCATAAACAAAGCCATTTGCTTTTAATGTTGTATTTCCTAATGGCTAGTGTAATAGAAGCATTGTGGGCTGTGCTCAGGTTTCTCTCATTTGAGAAGAAATGAGCCTCAACTCACCTGGTCATATCACACATATTTTGCTGTGAACATAAATGTGAATGATATGCCAACACCTGGTTTAAGAACCCATCCATCCATCCATCCATCCATCCATCCATCCATCCATCTTCGTCCGCTTATCTGGGGCCGGGTCGCGGGGGCAGCACCCTAAGCAGAGAGACCCAGACTTCCCTCTCCCTAGCCACTTGGGGCAGCTCATCCGGGGGAATCCCAAGGTATTCCCAGGCCAGCCGAGAAACATAGTCCCACCAGCGTGTCCTGGGTCTTCCTCTGGGCCTCCTCCCGGCAGGACGTGTCCGGAACACCTCACCAGGGAGGCGTCTAGGAGGCATGCTAACCAGATGCCCGAGCCACCTCAACTGGCTCCTCTCAACGTGGAGAAGCAGCGGCTCCCTCCCGGATGACCGAGCTTCTCACCCTATCTCTAAGGGAGAGCCCAGACACCCTGCGGAGGAAACTAATTTTGGTCGGTTGTATCCGTGATCTCGTTCATAGATGAGGGTAGGAATGTAGATCGACCGGTAAATCGCGAGCTTCGCTTTCTGACTCAGCTCCCTCTTCACCACGACAGACCGGTACAGCGCCCGCATCACTGCTGACGCAGCACCAATCCGTCTATCGATCTCCCACTCCATTTTTCCCTCATTCGTGAACAAGACCCTAAGATACTTGAACTCCTCCATTTCAGGCAGGACTCCTCTCCAACCCGGAGGAGGCACTCCACCCTTTTCCAGCTCAAGACCATGGCCTCAGACTTGGAGACACTGATTCTCATCCTGGCTGCTTCACACTCGGCTGCCAACTGTTCCAGTGAGAGCTGTAGATCACGAGCTGATGAAGTCAAATAGGACCACATCATCCGCAAAAAAGCAGAGACGCAATCCTAAGACCACCAAAACGGATCCTCTCAACACCTTGACGGTGCCTAGAAATTCTGTCCATAAAAGTTATGAACAGAATCGGTGACAAAGGGCAACATTGGCGGAGTCCGACACTCACCGCAAACATGTCCGGATGCTGGATGGTGGACCAGAATCGCCTCGAAGCAGTACGGAAGTCATTTTCCATGGCCCCTCAAGATTTGTTTGGTTAGAGTTTAAGAACCCTAGATTTGTCAAATCAGAAGTTACCAAATTCTATTATTTTTGTTTTGTTCTACATTTTAGAAGCCTGTCTTCCTCTGGGACTCCTCCCTCCTAATTGGGCCATTGACATTACATTTACACAAGATGTCTGCAGCAACTCCCTTAGAAATGTCACTTTTAGCATGGTGCTTGTGGGATTCCTCTGAACTTTCTTCAACGACATCCAAAAGATTATGTTTTAGCCTCATCTGACCACACAATATTCTCGCAGTGTAAAACTGGCTTGTTCAATTTTTTTGGAGCAAACCTTAAACAAGCCTCAGGATGCTTTTGCACCAGCATTAGTTGTTGTTTTCATTTCAGAAAAAAAAATGTATTTGCTATGTCTAGGTCTATGTTAATCTCTCTGCAAGTGCTCCTTTGCTCATTCTGATTTGCACATAGCAACAGGATTGCTTTCTAAATACACCCACATTTTTGCTGCTTTCTTAGCTTTTTAGTCCGTTTGGCACATCCTTTTTACTACTGTTTAATACTTGTTTCCTGTCATTTCAGGTTTTTACACATAATTGCAGATGTGGACTAATTTGGTTTGATTCCTTTGTAAATATGGATTATTTGGGTTGCTGCTGACATATAATGTGGTTTTATGTCTGAAATATTTTGACATTTTCCATTCTTTTACCAGCTGCATAATAATGACACCACAACAAACCATACAAAAAAGCTCTTAACTGTTTCATTAGAGGTTTTTTGTTGTGTCCATTTAATGTAATTGTCATTCGTTTCATTATCAAACACAAAATAAAATGTTGTTTTCCAACATTTTTTGCTGTTGTGTTAACTGTTTAGATGTCATATACTGGGCATACGGATTACTAAATGTTATTTCTTTATGTGACACAAAATGTGGATATGACTTACCTTTGCCTTCAGGTGTGATCTGGTGATTTCTAGATTCCTTTGACCTTTGACCCCATAAAGACAAAACAACCAGTACTTTCATAAATTCAGTAAGCAGCATCAAGGTTGAAAATGATTTCAATTGATGGAGAGATATTCATGGCATTTATATCTCTGCACCCTCAAATTAAATTAAGGTTTGACAAGCACATAAAACGTCTGTCTGAAACACACACTAATGATCAATCGTGCATACTCCAGAAGGATTAATTTTCACTGGTGCAATGCTGTTCATCACTGTCCTCTTTGTTAGGACAGACTTTAAAAAGCACTGATTTGTTTCTCAGAGCTTTCCACCTTTATGACGTTAAAATTGAGCATCCGTGCCTCCCTACCCACGTCCACATCATTAAAAGGCTAAAGTATTGAACAGTTGGAGACGATAAAGCATCTGTTTCAGTAAAATATTAACCGTGTCCTAGAAGATAGTTTAGCCACTCTCACCATTGATTCAGTGGGCTGGCTTTGAATTAGGTGGCAACAGCATTCCTGCCTATTTGTGTCCCTCTTATTGATGCTGTTCACGTTCGAACTGAGGATCAGAATGTTCCGAACATGAGCTCCTTCCATTTATAATCTGAGAAATCCCAGGAGGATTTGATCCCACCCTGATTTTCCTTCTTTCCTCATCATCTTCATCCTCATCATCAAGTTTGATATGAGGCTTTTGTCAGATGTTCATTTCCAAGGTTTCTATTTTCTATGTATTGCTAACACTGAGGAAGGGCATAATCTTTTGGTTGCTACCCAAAAGTTTCAGTCTGATGACTTTTCTTTCAGTAAGTCTGTCTATGTCCTCTGTATTTTTCAGGTTCAACTGATTCACTACAATCATGAGCTGTATACAAACTACACAGAAGCAGCTAAGAGCCCCAACGGACTGGTCATAGTGTCCATATTCATGAAGGTAAGTCAGATAAGGTAAAGATAAGCCTTTGATAATGTCCACCTACTAACAATGCATTCATTGAAAAGGAAATTAACTTTGTCCGGACTCAGCTAACCTCAGAAGATATTCCCAAGACATTTTGCACTGAGTTACTTCGAAGAAATTTAGAAGAATTAATTCGGACATTAGTCTTCTACATTAAATGGATTTTTAGTTAGTAGTAGCTGCACAAGAAACCTGACCTGGTTTTATGTGCTGTTTAATCATTACAAGACAGCTGCCGAATACACTGGTGGAACATGATGTCCAACAAAAAAAGGAGTTAACCAGCAGTTCAGTAAAGGCAAATCTCTGAGTCTTAGAATCTTAGACTCCTATGCTTTCTAATGGAGGAACACTCCAATGTTCATTGTCCATCTTTCTAATTTAATTTCAGGTTGTAAACGGTTCTAATACAGCAGTTAGAAATATAATATTAACACTAGCACTGGCAGCACTTAATGTTTGCTTTTTTCTGAAGAACAAAAGCACACCTAAGAATGGGCATATTTACTTAACACACAAGACTGACAGAGGAAAGCCTTTGTTTACTAAGTTTAATTGAAATAACCTCTAAAACATTTAAAATAGTTCTGAGAAGTAATTGGAGTCGGTGACTCCTGTAGTGGCTGCCCTTTTCTTACAAAGATAACTTTTCATCAACCTATGTTACAATCTGCATTAGACTGTCTTGTATCACATTAAACATAAGATTGAACTGTGTCATTGAATCTAATCTGTCTATGTTTTGACTGTAGTGGCATTAATTTGATTTCTTGTGTTTTTCTGGTATAATTGCTAAAGGAATTGGGTCTATTTTTCTTTTGAAAATGCCTCTGTATTACACGTGTGGGTAATAAGCCTTACCAAAAAAGGAATGGAACTGAATTTAATTAAAATAAGGAAGAAATTAAGAAAAAATGCAGTTTTACAACAGATCTGTTAACTTTTAATCAGATCACAATGTTACTTAGAAAACTATGTGTAAAGGTGGGATTCAGTGATGGGCAGCATACTTGATTGAGCTGATAACTGCTTAACAACTAGAAGATTGCTAGTTGAAAAATCTTTCTGTGTTGGGTTTGCATTGTCTTACACTACACTGTGTAGATCTTCTCAGATCACCCAGGGTTCCTCTCACTGTGAATACATTAACTTCTTCTGCCAAAAAAATATAAAAACTCAGCAATTAATCAGTTTAGTTTTCACTGCCAGACAAACAGCCCATAATCATATAATTACTGCACACAGCAATCTCATTCAGTGCATTTTGATTTTCCCTTTGGTTTACTCAAACAGCTGTTTTAATATTTGTTGTGAATTGGGTGCTAAAAGAAGAAATTGTGTTGAACTGAACTTTATCCCATCGCTCCAAACAGGAAAGACACGAACAGTTTCACACAGACCTTACTAACACCCACCTGGTGACACTTAAAGACCTGACTTTGTGTAAATAGAGACACAAACAGGGTTTACAGATTCAGCCGTAAATAGTGACTGTGACCACAGCCCCGTGCGGTACACTGATCCACTTGGACTACCATATTAAAACAAACAGCCTATGGTAAAAATGCATTGAGCTCGTAAAATTTCAGTCTCCATGCAAGTTTTGTATTACTTTTGAAGGTGAGTGTTTTTTTAACTCAGTTTGAACAATTAAAACTGAAAAGAAAATATTGACTGCTTGTTTTCTAATGAGTTGGTGCCCAGCTAGAAACTGTTTTTCCATACCAGTCTCTGCTTTCAACGATGGAAACACAATCAACTGGTTTTAAGCCCACGGTTTAGTACAGGAACAGATTTTGATGAGGAAAAAAATCCCACATGCATGTAAGCTTAGCTATGCTCTTGATCTTAAAATAATGTGCAACAGATTGGTGAAAGGTCCAGCATCTTGCCAGCCCTCTGTTTGTTGACTGTTGAGATAGGCTCTTTGTGTTAAATGTCTATTAAGGAGAAAACGTTCGAGCATAACACGCATTTTCTAATCATTTGCATGCACCTGATATTTGTCCAGTACATATTATTTACCAAATTCCAGCAATGTTTGAATGGTTTTTAAAAGATATGTTAAAGGAACAAAAATTATATTGGCACTAGAAGCATCCATATAGTACAATGTTCATGTAAATAATCATTCCAATAATTTGCCAAGGGACAGCATTCTAAAGCTGCATGCCGGTAATGCAAAAGAAACAAGCTAAAACACTGTTGGCGTGGTTGATAATTGTGTCAGTGTTTAAGTTGACTTTTGTTGCTATAATGCAACTTTAAGACAATGGCTAATTCATTGCTTCCATAAAGTCGGTTTAAAACATGCCATGATTAAACAAATCCCAACCAATCACAATTACCGTAATCCTTCCAACCCTTCTCCCTCCTACTCCTTGAGTGTCTGAACTCATCCAAATCAAGAACTCACAGTTCACCATCAATAAGCTATTTAATCATCCAAAACAACATGCTTTCTGAATTTGTGCCAATGCTGAGCACCACTGTTAGGTTGATGGCAGCACTCTGCTGTCCCTTTGTTGTTTTGGAGAAGTCTCCATCTTGAATGAGAGGCTAGGAGATCAAAGAGGCAGCCAATGTCCTTTGCCACTGTGCACACTGAAGCTGAAAGTTCAGCTCCCAACAGCTAATGAGCTCCCCAATGTCAATGGGCCCAACACTTGGCCCTGAAAGGAAGGAGGAAATAGTGACCTGGGTCAGCCCTCCTTGACTTGACTCCTTTAACACAAGAGTGTGGGGATGCTGCAGGTGTGATGGCCTCAGGAAATAATGCTGGAACAGTTTATGCACTATTAGATGGTTAGAGTAAAACTATGAACATTTATTGATGTTACTATTGAAGATAATATAAACTTTTTTGCGAACCACAATATTAGGCTAAAGTAAAGATAAAAGAAATTATCTTAAATCACTGAGCAAAATCTGCACAAAAAGCCAAATTCTAAAGTGTATGATGCTGCAGGGAAACTAAGCATTGAAAAAGACGTATATGTTTTTCCATATATAGAGTGAAATCATAACAAATGAATCCATAAATGAAATTATGAATCATAAAGTGGAATGGAACATCATCTTCAAATTTTATAAAGAATGTTGCTGTACATTTCCCTTTCCTTCAATAATATGGAGTCTTCCACTCACATATGCTGAAAGACAACCCCATGCTATGATGTTCACTGCTCCAAGTCAGTAGTGTTGTGCCATAAATTCTCTAAACATGGTGTGTGCAGTGTCCAGAGAGTTACATTATGGTCTCATTGGATTATATTCTCGCAGCTTTTCGTTGACTTGTCTAAATAGCTTCAAGCAGTGTTTTTTTAAGCAGTGGAGTCTTGGGAAGTTAGAACAAGGCTGCATACATGTTCTTAGTTCTTACCCTACCCTTTTTCAGATGGGCTTTGTGCAATACTTTGATAACAAAAATTGTTGGTTTTTTTCCGGCACTAGAGGCCCTTATTTTGAAATTTTTGGATGGTAGGTAGACAAGAAAGAGGGGGGGAGACATTTGGCGGCACAGGTCACCAGGTCCAGGACTCGAATCCGGGACAGCCGCACCGAGGATCATAGCCTCTGCACATGGTCAACGCTTAACCCCTACACCACCAGCGCCGCGACCACAAAAATTGTTTTTATAGAAAATTTAAAAAGCTGGTATCACTTTGCACTGATAGGAACCAAAATTCCTCTTTTAACACTGACAGATTGCAGTTGTTTTTCGGCTTTCTTTTTGCACATTCTTGTCAGTACAGTGTTTTTTATATGAAATTCTTGCCAATATGTTATTGCCAATAGCCCCAATTGAAATATATTTAACGGAACAGAGATTTATGTGTTTAGTACTTCTTTTCCTCACTGTATTTTTATTGTTGAAAAGTTGTTATGCAAACACGGAAAGTTCAGATCGCCAAAGCAATTTGTTAGGATTTTGTTATGTCTTGCATGATTTCTGGGCCAGGTCTGGGATCCTATTAGGCAGCAATACAGTACAAAGCTAAGTTTAACAATACACCAACCATTTTAATACCATCACGCACTGTCTTAGTTTAATTTATAAAAGATTACCAAGTGAAAACTAGAGCTAAAGGTGAGCTACAGTTAATGCACAATGGCAATCCCACATCTGCGCACTGATGTATTGCACTTTTGGAAAATGATATAATTTATAGCAACACACATATGCGTACCTTCAAAATCTGCTCCAACCAGAAAGGGTTTCAGCAGGAGAACTAAAGGTATATAGGTCCATCAGTAAGAAACACAAATGTAGTAGTCCTAAAGCATGAAACTGCTGCTGCTTATATCCCTCATTAAGATCAGAGTAGTACTGCTTTCTTTATGTTTTGAATTTCTGGGAAAAATTGTGCGTTTTGCTGATGTTTTTAATAAGCCATGTAGAAGCTTAAACATGACGCTAAAAGTATGAGTAGCTTCCCATCAAAAAAAGGAACACCAATCTACTAACGGATTTATTGTTTAATAGTGGTTCTCATTAAAATGGTTATGCTTAGAGTGTAGTATATCTTTTAAATGATCTACATTAGCCATTGGTGTACCACTGTGACTTGACTGTAAATGCACAGTCTAAATGTAAGGGTAAAATAGTTTGTTACAAACAGAACGTGATGGTAAACTTCCCATAAATATTTAGTTATACAGCAAGAAGATGGGCATTTCTCTGTGGAGTTTAAATGTTTAAATGTTACTTGTGCATCTGTAGGGCTTCTCTGAGAACTCAGGGTTTTCTTCTGCATAGGCGTTTCTAAAGTGCCCTTAGGCGTTGCTACTTGTATGAATGGTTGTGGTTCTGTTGGCCTGTAATGCACTAGTGACCTTTCCTGGGTGGACCCCACTTCTTCGCTGTTGAACACTTGACAGGCACCAGTGTCCTTGTGACCTATAAACAGAATGAACTTGTATAGAAGATGGATGGACATTATAACCCAGAAACATCCCAGCACAAATTCCTCTGTGCTTAAGATTAGTTTCAAACCAGAACTCTTCAAACATAGTAGTACAATAAATGGTTTTGTTCTTAGTTACAATAACAACACATTTGGAAGTTGACCGAGTTGATTCTTGCCTCTGGCACACTTCGTTTTTCCGGCAGCACCAATTGCCTCTCTATTTCAAATATTTATATCCAGACTAAATCAACAGTAACAATTTAAATAAAAGCTAAAAATTGCTAAACTTGTCGTGGTACTGAGTACTAAGCCGTGTAAATGCACCATATATTTTCATACAGCACGCCAACCCTTCCTTATTTTCAGTGGGTCCTTACAAAAACAGGGATTAACTAAAATACAGTAATTTCCCACACAAAAAAGAAAAGATATGTCATATGTTGTTCCTCCTCACCTGACACCCACTAGCAAAAATCTGATACTCTTTTTTTCTTCCCCAAAGTGTGGCTTCACTCCCACTGTCTTAAAGCATGTGTCACCCAATTACTTCCTTCACACTTCAGTTAAGCGGTAATTAGACAAGTCTTTCTCAGAATGGAGGCTCATTTTTCTCACTTTTACAGTGATTCATGCCGTTTTTGCCATTTTCACATTTTTTAAATTTATCGCTGTGACTCAGAATGGCAGGAAGGACGCCTATTCTCTTAATGGAGTTTTGAGGCACCTTTGAGGACCACACTGGATGACTGAGGCCACATGAGGCCGAAACCTAACTAAGAATGTGAGGCAGGAGACGAGGACAATGCCTTGCAAAAGTATTGACAATCACTCAGATATTTTCATACTATGTCTTGTGGCAACCACAAATGCCAGTTATTTTTATTAGGAATTTATGTCACAGACCAGCATAAGGTTGTGTGTGATTGTGAAGTGGAAGAAAACTTTTATATGGTTAATTCAAATTTTGATGTGCATTGGTATAAAGATAAATTGCTTTCATAACACACTGGATTAGTGAAAACAACTTGTGTATAAGTTAATCTATAAATCCAGCTGTTCTGTGAGGGCCTCAGAGATTTGGAACAAACTGCATTATGAAGACAAAGCAACACAGCAGACACATTAGTGAAATGTTTGCAGATACCTTTAAAGCAGGTTTAGGTTATTATACAATATCCCAAGCTTTGAACATCTCACAGGGTATTGTTCAATCCATCCATCCATCCATTCATCCATCCATCCATCCATCCATCCATCCATCTATCCATCCATCAATTTTCTGTACAGGCATGTTCCATACAGGGTCAACCATACACACACCCGTTCACACTTAAAAAAAATTTAGAGAGACCATTTAACCTAGCAGTCATGTTTGTGGACTGTGAGAGGACGCCAGAGTATCTGGAGATAACCCACGCATGCACAGGGTTGAACCCAGGACCTTCTTTTTGCAGCCCACTGTTCAATCCATTATCTGAAAATAGAAAGAATACAGCAAAACTGCTGAGAGACCCATAGTAACTTGGGTGAACCTTCAGAAATCCGTAGCTGAGGAACACTCCACAAATCTGTCCTTTATTAATTAAATTCAGTTCAATTCAAAAATACTTTATTAATCCCAAAGGGAAATTAAATGTTGTTGTAGCTCATTATGAAGGTTTCTTCAAAGAGCCATTGTAGATGCTGATGGTTGTGGGCAGAAAGGATCTCCTGTAGCGCTCCGTCTTACAGCACATCTGTGGAAGCTGCTGACTGAAGACACTCAGTTGTTGTAGGACAGTCTCATGAAGAGGATGCTCAGGGTTCTCCATAATGTTCTTCATTTTATGAAGAACCCTTCTTTGCACAATTATCTCCAGAGGTTAGATTAGAGTGACATATTGAAAAGTTTCAATGATCAAATGAGACCAACACTGAATTTTATAGCATACATACACAGTACAATGTGGGGAGGAAAACTAACACTGCACCATCCTCATGGAAACATATTGTTGTGGCAGCATCATGCTTAGGGAATGCTTTCTTCACCAAGGACCGAGAAACAGGTCAGAGTTTATGGAAAGATGCATAGAGGCAAATGCAGGGCAATTATGGAGATAAATCTGTTAGAGCCTGTAAAACACCTGTTGCACGACCTGAAAATTAAGTTCAGTGATTTTCTCCATCTAATATGACTAAGCTTGAGCTATTTTACAAAGGAGAATGGGCAAAACTTTCAGTCCGTAAATATGCAAAGCTGGTAGGGACATGCCCCAATAGACTTTCTGCTGCATCTGCAGAAATAATTTTTCTAGATGTCTGGTATAAAAACATTGCTTCTACTTCACAAGTCCCACTAAAATTCTAAATGTGATGCGTAAATTAAAAAATAAATGCAAGGGATACATACAAATCATACAAATCCAAAGGGTATAAGGGCACAGTGACACTATGTCAAAGTTTTTTGTTTATATAATAAATGAGGCAAACCATTTTAATGCATCGCAGATTGTCTTGAGCCTGACTGATATTCGGCCATATGTTATACAGTCTGCACTAATTTGAGACCTATGGTGAAGACATTTCTTGTGTGGAATAAAAGGATCCCCTCAGGTACCTCTAGGAAAAATGATAAAAATGAGGCAGACAGAGAGCAGGAAAATCCACAGAGCAGCATGAATGGCTGTTAAGCCATAATGCCTGCCTGAAGATGGGAAAGGGCAGTGGCTAAGTAATTTTCGTGCAAAGAAAGGAGGTGGATGATGGGCAAGTCTCTTTTTAATCAATTCTCAAAAAGAGACCTTGGCAGTTAGAGGTGTGAAGTCCACATAGCTGCTGGAGTGGAGGCAAAGGAAAAAAGGAAAACGCAAAGAGCCTGAAGGTGGACATGAAGCACAAAGTAGATAATCCCACGATGACCCTATGTATCAACCTCTAAATAAATGAAGGTCATCCTCAGCAGATCTATTTACCACATAGGATAGAATGATCACTAGTCGGTTACATAAGTTTGGTTATTTCCACCAATTTATAACACACTTCTTGTGTTATCTTAACATAACAGATTTGTATTCTAAATCTGTTGAACTAGGCTGAGGAAGTACAGGAACCCTCTAAGCATTTACATTTATATATCTATATATATATATATATATATATATATATATATATATATATATATATATATATATATATATACATATATATATATATATATATATATATATATATATATATATGTATAGCCAGCTGTCTCTGTACACTTAGCGACTCTTGAAAATATGTTATCAGGTAGGACTTCAAAAAGGACTTCAAAAAGTTCTATATAGCGTGCAGTCCCATCTAAGGCACTGCTTCAGATGGGACTGCACTCCATTTTATCCTGTCCAAGAATCTCAGATAATTGCCTGCATTTTGAATGGTTGGAGGCAGTACAAGGAGGGTCTTGGCCAGGATGCCATTTATGCAAGAAAAACCAATATTTAGCTAACAACCAACAAGCAAATGAAAGGTCTGAACAATTATTTATTTTCCTACCTGAAGATGATAACTCTCTTGCCCCTTTCATTTGTACAAATGCAAGTTAGTTTAGCTGGATGCTTAAGCTATTGTTCATTCAAAGCAAGGCCAAAAATTACTTGGAATTCTACTGTCTTAAAACAACTTTCAATAATAACTTAGTTAGTTAGTGCTAACACTCTTCAGTAAACCTACAAATTTGGGGTGTAATGGTATATGTGTTTATACTTTTGTTCCAAACAAAAACAGTGTTGTTTTATACCCGAACATACCCATAATACATCTAGGAACAGATGGAGCATTAGGTTCTCAAACTATCGAATAACTCCAAAGTGGTTTCAGCATGTTTTATTTTCAAATATGGGCAAAGTTCAAATTTAACAATTTTAATTAAAACATTTCTATACATCATAATTGACTGTTTTGAAGTTATATTGTTGTATAATGTATCTAGGAATTGGCTATGTCTGCTTATACTAATTTATTAATTAAAAAGACTGCAACCAAATCCCCAGTCTTTTCTATTCTTTCTAAGCTTTTTTTTAAAGTCTTTAAACAAAATAAAAACAAATTCTCCATTAAAAAAGATCTTATTGCAGATTTTATTCCAGACCGAAGTAAAAAAAAATCCATATTTTAAAATATTTTTTTGATTGAACCATCCCAAAAATGTACTGAACCATGACTTTAAATGGAGTCACAAACAGCAGTTATAAATTGAGTTAAAGGCATCATTTTTGATTTTAATTTCACTATTAAGGTTTTTACACTAAAGCGGGTAACCAGGACTGGTCATCAGTCCTGATCTCTGATCAGAACCCTTTAGATAAAATGTGTTCCCACAGCTATGTTCCTAGTTGATAGGCAATTGTAAAAATAACCATGTTTAAAGGAGAGAGAGTGGATTCTTGTTAATTTAATGATAAAGAGTTTTATACAGAACTCTAGCAACTTTGTTGGCGTCCATGAGCCACCGTTCATTGTCTGCCTAAGGAAGTTATTTTATCTGCTCCGGAAAGGATTTGATACCAATACAGAACCAGTTTCAGTGCTATGATTACTATCAGTGTAAATAGAAAAAAAAAAAGAAAACATTGTTGACTATCACTGTGCGTTCAAGCATAAACAAAGCTCACTGGTACATTTACAGGCTGTGTTTATAAAATTGAATGGCTGGTGTTTTAACATAAAAATTAAAGAACATTGTTTGGATGCTCATGCTTTATACACAGTTTTCTTAGCTGTATTAAGCATAGCAACTGCAGGAGGAAAATATCTTTAGTTGTTTTTCTAGATAGTTGCACTAAACATCCTCTGTACGTAAAGGAAGGGTGTTTTGTTTTTTCCAAAGGAAAGGCTAAATCAGGTATGAGTCACATTCGACAATCCTTTTACTTTCATCTATTATAAAATGAAACTTGTTTTGATCTATAATAGAATTATGCCAGGATAAAAAAGATGCAATCTGTTTTCTATTCACAAAGATTGATTGTGTTTTGAGTCCAAAGCAGTGTGTGTCTATGAAATGATTTTTTTATGGTTTCTTGAAACCAGTGGGAGCTTTTGTTTTTCTCCAAAAGGCAGAACAGCAGTGGACAATGGTGTAAGAGCCTCTAACTGAGAAAAATATAGGAGTGGGCTTCAGCATTTCATGGCAATCAAAGATAAGATTTTAAAGAAGACATTGGCTTTATCCCTAAGACTGCTGTCCTGAGTAGATTAAATGCAGAGTGGATTTAGTTTAATTTTAATTTTAACCTCACCCTTTCCTTTCTATGTTCTACCCCTTCTCTTTAATCCAGATCGCTGAGACATCAAACTCTTTCCTGAATCGCATGCTGAACAGAGACACCATCACAAGAATAACATATAAAAGTAAGTGCCTGTGCAGTCATCTAAATGTCAGAACATTTCCACCGATTAGATTCTAACCACATTCACTAAGCCATACAGCACAATGCCATTTGAAGCAACTGGTTTTTGATTTTCAGCAGAGGTGAGCAAAAGCACTTTGTTGCTTTTTAGCCTGCAAGACTTCACTGAGATGACAAATAAATAAGCTAACAAGATAATTACAGCTTATAGTGCTGTAAAAAAGTATTTGGCCCCTTACAGATTTCTTCTGTTTTTGCTTTTATCGTGTGCTACACTTAAATCTGAGGTGGCCAAATCCAGTCCCTGAGAGCTTTACTGGTGTGTGATGTAACTAGTTCAAGCAATACATGTGGCAAGTGGTTCCAGAATATGACAAGAAGCAAACATGCAACCAATTAGACTGGAAAAGCCAATCAGGAATAATGATAGACTGATACAAATTCAGGTTCTGAAAACAACCATCCTCCACATTATTGTTGATTTTAGCTTTGTCATCCACTACTGCATTAGCCTTCTATACCTTCTGTAATGCCCAAAATAAATTTATGTACAACATACATTGATTGAATTTTACTCTGAATAAACATATCCCAATAGATTTTCCACTGCTAAACATGAGTTTTTTACTAGAACGGACTAATAATTGTTACATAAAGCTTAAATCACTTAGATGCCCTTCAAGTTCATAGTGACCTGAATTTGTCTACACAATTTGGGACCGGTGTGGGAATTTAGCACATCCTACTGTTACATCCAAATCCCAAAATGGCTGACGTTTACACTTTGCAAAGTAATGTGCAACCAACATGTATTTTTGAAAAAAATGATAAAGTAGAAAAAATTGTAATTATTTTCATAAACCATCATTGTGTCTTTCACTGACATTTTTTAATTGATACTTGTTACACTTGTGTAAAAAGAATATGTTTTTATTTGGTACATTATTACAGCTGTTTTTTCAAAGATAGTAACAATATTGTCAAACACATTTGCTTGAGTGACACTTTATTCTTAATCTGTACCAGCTTTAAATCTTCTTGGAAGGCTTTCCATAAGTTTAAGCTTGTTCATGGGAATCTTTAACCATTACGGAAGCTGATTTCTAAAGTCAGAGATTGATGTTGGACCTGAAGACCTTGCTCGCAGTTCTCTTTTATGATGCTCTGCAGGTATGGCATAAAAATAATTTCATGCCATTTAGTCACAGTTGCTTTACTATAAGAGATTGGTGTGTTCAGATCCTCTTTTAGGGAGTCGCCAATTTGGAGGCACTTGTTTTGTTGCAGAAAATGTAAAGCTTTGCTGCACCTGTGATGAGACAGTCATTGCATTGCTATTCAAGATCTTTTAGAGAACCATTATATTGTTGGAAGATTAGGACGTTGAGATACCTGCAGGGGAAAAACTCTTGATAGCTAGAGGGGGCTTTTGGTATGGCAGAGTCGACAGCTGTTCTCCAGAGATCCCATTCCATCCCACTGCAGAGATTGCCTGAGGCTAACTTAAAAGAAAAGACAAATAATTGGATTAATGGGTGGGGGAGGTGAGTGGCAGAGAACATGCGCTGACCCCTTGTGGTTTGGAGGAATCCCAGAAGCATTTGGATGCAGCTGGAGGGTGTTGTTTTATGAGTGGGGAATTCTTTGTGTCCAACAAGAAGAGCTGCAGAGGATTCTGACAGCTGCCAAAAAACTCAGTCTGATACACCACCTCTCACATGCTGACTCAGAGACACACACACACCACCACCCACTCCTCCTTCTAAGTCTTACAGCAAATGTTTCTCCCTTCCCAACACATCATAATGCACATATGTGCACTCATGCAAACAAAATGATGCATTCACACTATGCATGATTAAGATATCAGAGTTGAGATGCATTGCCCAAAAAACGTCCTTGATGGATTTCCCAGAAAATGTTGGCGCTCTTTGTTTTTCTTTTTGATTGACGTTCTACAGCAGTGTTGAGAACTCAAATTCGTCAAATGCACAAAAGTAAAGTGAAACTGTCATTAGGGGAAGTAAAGGTTTAGGGAAATGTTACTGGAAAAAAAAGTAAACCACATAACCCTGTTTTATAGCATGTGGAAATTAACTTTGCAAATACAACTCAGTGTATTGGCATTTCACAAATGTATATTTTCACGAAATGCTAATATTCAGAATATTTGGGAAACAACGCCTCAGTTGGCCAGGGCTTTGAAAAATTAAACTCTGGTGTCATTGAAAATGGTCATGCAGCTTGTTCAGATTTACCCTGCTCCAGAATAGTTGAAAAATTAAAGGTTATTAAAGTTATTCAGGTAATGTTTAGCAGTGACAACCCAAAAAGCCCACAACCCAGGACCCACTGCCCGGAGGGGCCGTTCTAAGTTCCTAGAATAAAATGTTTTTTTTGTGGCTTTTTATAAAGATGTAAATGCTAATGTTATATTGAAATTCACTCTGGCTGAAGAAGTGATTAAGAGACTAAATGTTGCATTATCGCCACTTTGAAATGATGCAAAAGGCTTAGCCCACACCTGCACCCGAATAAGACTTTTACCCAGAAAGGGAAATCAGGCTACCAAAAAAGAGAAGTAAGAAAGGGGATGGGAGAAAATTAATCAGCTGTACTAACAACTGACCTCTCACAGTCATTGTCTGAGCTAATAGCTTCAGTAGTCTCTGAGATAGTGCTTTATTTTTACAACACAGTTTGATAAAAATCATAGATTCCACAGCATCAAAGTTATAACCGCTGATCATTTCACACAGAGATGTCACAGTTCAACTGCCTATTAATACATTCCCTGTCAAAGCTCCAATTTTGTCTCACCAGTCCAGAGAATATACAGTATTCCCAAAAGTATTTAGGATCATCAGGATGTTTTGTGTGAAATCTGGAAAAGACCAGTGTGTTCTGCTTGGTCAGCAGTTGTGTTGGCCTCAGAACTCTCTCATGTATGCCAATTTTATCGACATCTCTCTTATCATTGAATCATGGAAACTGACATTAAATAGGCCCGCAGTACTATAGATGTTGCTCTTTTGTGGCAATATAGTCACAAAGAGGTAATAACAAAGAAAAACACTTCAAACATTTAAAAATTTTTGTTTGAAATATCATACCACAAGAATCTTATAGCACCTAGACCTAATGCAGTTTAATTAGTGCTCAAGTTTCAGCCCTACGCTACAGTGACCCCCATCACAGTAGGTTGTCCATTTGTCATCTCAGGCTTCAGAAGATGACAAGTTACTGGAAGCAATCTAGTGGAGTGTGAACGAGAGATGGACAGTCTTAGTCTGTCCAATTAGCATTTGTGACAGTGAAGACCGTTTGGATGAAACGGGTTTTGAAGTGCAACACCAACAGCCTGCTACTCACCCAACCATAGATGCTATGTGAAAGAGGCAAAGGAAAATTAGTTCTGAAACATGAGCTGAGAGCACGACGAGCAGTAAGGAGCAGTGCGTACTCAGTAAACCCCCACAGAATGTCATGCTCAGGTCTTAGTGACAAGACTGAGTGTGATGAAAGAGTCAAACCGCAGTGCATGTTGTGAAGGGTTCAAACTGACTGCAACGCTTGTCACCATGACAGTGTCCAGGGCCATAAATATTTGACATTACTACATTATTACCAGCCAAGAGAGTGTAGCTGGGGTTGTTTTCACATGGTGAGTCCCTGTATGTGAAAGTGTGCATCCTCATTGTAAGTAGACTATGTACTGGGTAGCATATTTAAATTTTGTGCTCTAGCTTAACTAATTCTGATTTAACTTATCTCACTCTGGGTGTGTACTGTACCTGTTCAGCTAAAATAGATGGCATCGGATCAGCAATCACAATCATACATTTCGAACCCTATAAAAAAACTGTAATCTCAAATTGGCGAGATTTCAAAATATATAGCTACAATTAAATCAATAGGATATGCAATCAAATAAGCATGGCAACCATGTGAATGTCTTGATCATTAAGCTGATAAGTTGTCATTTGTCATTATTACGAAAGCACAAGTTGATCTATCAAACTGTTTGTTTTTCTAAACTGATTGCTCGAATGATATTCTGGGATGTTATACTTTCATAAGCAACACTGTTTTAAATACTTTTTGCACCAAATCATACCATTAGGTTCATTGTAAATTGATTTTCATGCCGGTTCTAAAATTGGCCAGAAAAAAAGGATTAATTATTGCATAAGATGGTAAAAAGAAATAGGACAAATTAACACCAATAATGCTATTTTATGAAAAAGATGAGATGCGTGACCAACATAGGAGAAAATAATCAAATAGTTTATTGTTTAAATAATTCTTTTGTTTGTTTTCACAAATATTGCAAAGGTTTCACAAAACGCAAACATATTCCATTTGAGGTTTGACAAGACCATATATTTTTTATGTGGTTTTTATGCTCATCACATTTTAGGAAGTTCCTGATGCTAAAATAAAATATTGTTTTTGCTCCCTTTCTGTGCTTTAAAATACATCAAAGGTTTCAAAGATCTCTGTGAAGACTAGAACTATCTTCAATCCATCCATACATTCGTCCATGTTTAATCCATGCAGAGTTTTGAGTGGACTGATGTCTTTCCCCAGCAGTCATTAGACAGGGTATGGCCTGAACAGGTTGCTGGTCCATTAGTGGGCAACCATGCAAACATGCTTCATACCTAAGCACTAGAACTGGCCCTACCTAATGTGGCACCCTAGGCAAGATTTTATTTGTCCACCCCTCCATTTGTGATTTACAGAAACTTAGAAAAGAAATCAAATAGCATTGTCTTTACCACTGTCTTTATTTTATAAGATAACATATCACCCAATTTAAATACTTAACAAATTCTAAATAAATACAAAAAAACACAGCACCCTTAGCATTTGCCTATGTTGCCTAATGGGTTAGCAGGCTTTCCCAAGCACAATTTAGAGATGCCAATTAATAGTCCGAACAGCAACCATGCAACCCAAGATCTGATCATTCTATGTATTTTAGGTTTTGAACTAGGAATTTAATCTAGTCCAGACTCTCGAATATAGGAAGCTTCGCAGCAAGATCTAGCTGTTGTTAGTGGCTAAAGGTAGCGTTACCTAATACTTCTCCTAATTCTTTTAAAATCTTGGTATTCAGTACAATTTGTAATCTTTATAAATGCTCTGTTTATCTAATGGATAGTATGGTTGCATCACAGCTGGGAGGTTGTGTGTTTTAGTCTTAGCCTTGACCTTTCTTTGTGGATTTTTTCTTATCTCCAAATGCCTGTGTTGGTTTTCTCAGGGAAGTTTCAGAGCTACCGCACCCTGTTAGTGGTTAGACGCCTCGAAGCTCCTCCAGATCTTTCTCCAGAAGTGACCCCACTGTCTACAACACCTTCTCTTAAATGAATGACTCAAACAGTACTTTACTTTTAACACTTTTAATCTAAATAAGGCAGAGGAATGGTTACATAGATCAGCGCTGAGGCTCCCGTGCTGGATGGTCTCGGAGATCAAAGTGACAAAGCAGCCCCGAAAGAAAGTCACATGTTTTATCTGGCACTCAAATGCAAGGCATGTACACTCCCTCAGTGATCATCAGTAGACTATGTGTCACCATTCTGAAGTTTATCTGATATGGTGTGTAACAGCAGGTGTCCACTCCTTAATATAAGTGTTGCTGCTTCATTTTAATCAACCCGGTTACAGACTGTTCCACAATAAAACTGAAATAATCTTCGAGGTGGTTTATATGGCTACACCCTGCCCTTAGACCCTAAATGAGATGAAGTGAATATGGAACATATTTGGACTGATGAATCATCATTAGAAAGTCTCTGGGCCAATCATGCTCACATAACCTACACATTTTAAGTTGTACCACACAGCCACAGCAACATGTGTTCCACAGCACCATTATGAGCCTGATCTTCAAAGATCCCAAATAGCGGGTACTAATTTGCGTGTACTATAAATATATTGTATGTGCAATAAGTGGGCGTGTTTCAACGATTTGCGCATGCAATGGATAACACGTGAAAAACAGGTGCAGACCGCCCTATTTAAAATTACACATGCTACTGGCTGGAACAAGAGGAAAAGCAAACAGATCCTATGCGGTGTTGCTTGAAATATGCAGGGATTGTTATGCCGCATCATTATAAATGATCCAGTTGCTGTTTTTTTTTTTCCTTCTGTTCTGTTCTGTTTCACCTGCTAAGAAATGATGGACAAATGATTTTAGCATACAGTTTGCAAATGAAGGATTCAATCTGCCTTATAATGTCTTTAGTTCTTTTCTATTAATTATATTATCAACAGTAAAGCACAGTGGGTCTTTTGCATGATGTGCGATTACAGGTTTTGTGTGCTTGATCAATTATGTGCGCATTTTCACCTGCGTTTCAAACGTGCTAAATCTACACACACAAATTGTGCCCACAAACCGTTTCAAGCTTTAAAAATCGCATTGCAGGTGGTAAGGGATGACATTTGCATATCCTCCTCCCATGAATTTTCTCATTTGGGTCATTATCATATGTTTTGCATATTCATGAAGGCAGACATGCTAAAAGGTTTGCGCCCGCAGTTCCGCTGATTTTGCACATGCAATCTGATTACCACCTCATTTGTAGATCAGCTTTGCTGATGCAAACAAGTTTGAACGCAGTTTTGTACACACAAATCTTTTGAAGATCAGGCCCTAAATGCTTTATCCTGTTTTTGCCCCCTATTTCTCCCTCTGCAGATGATGCATATCTTCTGACTGGCCTGAACATCGAGGAGATTTATCCAGAAACTAATAGTTTCATCACCTATGATGGATCAATGACTATCCCTCCATGCTTTGAGACAGCCACATGGATCTTGATGAACAAGCCAGTGTACCTCACACGCATGCAGGTAAGACTCAGGCTGTGAAACATCTCAGCTTAGTAAGGAATGCAAGTAATTCCTCTGCCTAATGCTCTATACACCCTTCCTACCACTTCCGTTTTTCTAAGAGGATAGCTTAATCCAGCTCTCCATCCAATGGGTCCAGTCTTCCCTAAACCTAAAAGGTCTTACTAAGCAGGTTTACTAAAAGATCATTTTAAGCTGGTGTCGGGAAATGACACGCCCTACCTCTAACAGCCTACATCCAAAAGTCTCACCCTTCTTCAACTGGTGGTTTGGACAACCATGTAGCCTACAGCAGCCATCCAAGTCTCAACAGTCACTTCTGTTAACAGCTGCTAATTCCCTAATTCTACAACTTGCACTTGGTATATGGGTTAGGTTAATTTTGTCACTCAGCACGAGCCCCAAGGGCGTTGTTTTAACAGGTTTGGCTTAAGGCAACCTATAAAAACCTCCAACATTCATTTAGAATCATTACCAAGACCTTTTTACACCATGAAAAAACAAAAATAAGGTGACTCAATAACTGACGGTCCACAATTCATCTGGAATTTTATATGCTTTCTTTAATTAGTAACACTTTTGTAGGGTTCAGTAACAGTATAAAATTAAGCAACACATAATAATCAGATAATAGAAATGAATCAATCAACTTAACCTAACTTTCTTTAATGCTAAAACTAATGAGCTTGAAGAGGAGGCTTTGAAGATGGAATCTCATCTATACACCTGGTTGAGATGAAATCTTCAGGAGGCAACGAGTGGATCTCTTGGGTGGAAGGCAACTTAAATCGTCAGCTTTCTTCTTTTAAACAGACAGGCAATGATGCCCCAGGTTTCAATGGTCTGTCACTAATGTTTTAAGTCAAATAAAGTCAGAAACTTTGTTGTCATATGTCTTAATAGTCAGTAACTTCCAGAAGCTGAATAGTTGAAGGAAACCCTTGATATATAACTGATGTGGGTTAGGACTTCTGGAAGCCTGAAACTTGGAAGCATTCAGTTGTTCACCGACCAAGTTCACTCAGTTATCTAGGTAAAAATGCAATAGATGAAATCAGATTCTCAGTTTCAAGCCATAGTTCTTCTTAGGGCACATGGGTTGATCTTCTTTTCAATGGTGATTATCAGCTGGGCTGTCCCTCTGGTCCCCTGATTCATCTGTAGTGTCTTTCTCCATCCAATCTTGCTTGCTGGTCTTCTGCGAGGAAACAACCCCAGTTCCTTTTTAGGCAACACTTTTATAATGCAGATAGCCTCACTGGCCAGCAATTGTTGTGAAGCTTCTCCATTATTCCCCATTACATTATTGTTGAATAGCTTATTCTTTTCCAATACTTAGTCACTGACATTTTTGGGCTGTTTGTTGGCCTTCAAGATACTCGCTGTCAGCACACAGCTCTCTCCCTTATCTGCTCAACCTTAAACTTTACACAGTATCACACTTTGTACTCTCAGTTTCTTGCTTTTACTTCAGTTACAATTAAAAACCATCACTTCATTTTTTTATTCATACATCACAACTGATTAGCATTGTATCTCTTTCATATATATAGCTGATTAATAGTTTATAAACCTTAATGCTTTTTAATAATCAGTTCAGAAACATAATTCAATAATATTACAATTTATATATGTTTTAACTTGATAGTCAAAGATCACTCATTACATTTGGTACTGTAGAAAATCATCATACACCATTTCATTGGTTGCACTTGTAGTTGTACTTCTGTAAAATATAAGATGGTTAATATATGACTGGATACTGGCCTATTCAGTCTTTCAGTTCCAGAATGAGAAGATATACTCATTTTACATTTTGTGATATAACTGTGAGCATTTAATAATTAGTTCATGGATTACATGGAAAGATCTCACCTTATTTTGACTTTAAATGTTTCCATAATTCTTCTGTAAACTTCTTACTCTGTCTCTGCCGTCTGTCTTTGCACTTAGATGCACTCCTTGCGGCTGCTGAGCCAGAACCAGCCATCTCAGATCTTTCTGAGTATGAGCGACAACGTCCGCCCTGTCCAGCCGCTAAACAACCGATGCATCCGCACAAACATCAACTTCAGCATGCAGGGCAAGGACTGCCCCAACAACAGGGCTCAGAAGCTTCAGTACCGGGGTACAAACTACATTTTTACTGACTTATTCTATTACTTACTCAAGAGAATATTTGCCTTATTAAGGCAAGTTGGCTAATGATACAGATTACTCATTTTTAACACCCAATAAAATGTAAAAACCTGAACTAAGTCACACTTTTATTTACCTTAGGGCAGGAATGGTTGGTGGTTAAAGGAATATATGAAACAGAACCCACATATTGCACAATTGAATCCCAATATTTACTTGCACTGTACAAAAATGCCATCAATACAGGTACACCTAAAAAATGCAATATTGTGGAAATGTTCAATATTTTTGTCACTTATTTCAGAAAGTGAAACTCATATATAGATTAAGTAAACATAGAATGAAATAATTTAAGCCTTTACTTCATGTAATTTTGATGATTATGGCTTACGGATAATGAAACCCAAACTTCTGTCATATCCAGCCAGCGTCTGTGTTGTGAGTTTGCGTTTTTGTTTATTTCTCCTGGTCTGGTCCTCAGTTAACTTTTAGTTCTGTGTCCTGCCTTGTTAATTGGTTTCCCTCCCTATGTCTCCCTGCAGTCTGACCAAAACCTGTTCCTAGTTCCCCTGATTACCCTGTCCCTCTGTTCATTGGTTCTCCCTGTACTCTCTTCCTGTATTTAAGTTCCTTAAGTGCCTTTGTTCCTTGCTGGATCCTTGTCTGTTGTTTATACCATTGTTACCAAAGTCAAGTCTGGTCAACCCATGTCCTGATCTGGATCTGGTTCGGCCTGATTCTGGTTTACCTGCCTGGTCTGCTTACGAGAACAATTAAAGACTCGTCTTACCTTCGCTCCTCTGGCTCCTGCCTCCTTCACTGAACGTTGGTCCTACCACAAACCTACATTCTCTGACAACTTCAGTGTCTCTGAAAATGAGAATATTACAAAAAAGGATATTTCAAACAGAAATATCAGACCAAGAGGAATTTTTTTTTTCATACAGTTTATACAAATATTTGATATCAGCTGTAAGATGGAGCTGTCTGTTTTCAAATGTTGAAACTGAATTATGCTATACTACACTCACCGGCCACTTTATTAGGTACACCTTGCTAGTACCGGGTTGGACCCCCTTTTGCCTTCAGAACTGCCTTAATCCTTCGTGGGATAGATTCAACAAGGTACTGGAAACATTCCTCAAAGAGTTTGGTCCATATTGACATGATAGCATCACACAGATGCTGCAGATTTGTTGGCTGCACATCCATGATCTGAATCTCCCGTTCCACCACATCCCAAAGGTGCTGTATTGGACTGAAATCTCTGGTGACTGTGGAGGTTATTTGAGTACAGTGAACTCATTGTCATGTTCAAGAAACCAGTCTGAGATAATTCGTGCTTTATGACATGGCGCGTTCACCTGCTGGAAGTAACCATCATTAGATGGGTACAAAGGGATGGACATGGTCAGCAACAATACTCAGGTAGGCTGTGGCGTTGACACGATGCTCAATTGGTACTAAGACCCTGTCGTCTCGTTTTGGAGGCCAGAGTTTGACGTCATCTCAGATGAAAGCAGGAAAATGGAGGACCCCTCTGTTCAGCCGCAAGAGCCTTACTTTGTGTGCCAAGAAAATATCCCCCACACCATTACACCACCACCACCAGCCTGAACCGTTGATACAAGGCAGGATGGATTCATGCTTTCATGTTGTTGACGCCAAATTCTGACCCTACCATCCGAATGTCGCAGCAGAAAACGAGACTCATCAGACCAGGCAACGTTTTTCCAATCTTCTATTGTCCAATTTTAGTGAGCCTGTGCAAATTGTAGCCTCTGTTTCCTGTTCTTAGCTGACAGGAGTGGCACCCGGTGTGGTGTTCTGCTGCTGTAGCCCATCCACCTCAAGTTTCGACGTGTTGTGCGTTCAGAGATGCTCTTCTGTATGTTCTACTGTTGCCTTTCTGTCAGCTTGAACCAGTCTGGCCATTCTCCTCTGACCTCTGGCATCAACAAGGCATTTGCGCCCACAGAACTGCCGCTCACTGGATATTTTCTCTTTTTCGGACCATTCTCTGTAAACCCTAGAGAGGATAGTGCGTGAAAATCCCAGTAGATCAGCAGTTTCTGAAATACTCAGACCAGCCCGTCTGGCACCAACTATGGAAGCAAATTGTTACCATATTTCAAATGAAAAAGCATTTTCAGAAATGCTTTTTGATTTTACATTTCAAATTGAATTTTGGTATCTATTTGCTGGGGTACATTTTGAAAAATAAATCTCAAATGTATTTTTCTTTTTCATTTTAATTAAGTGAAAGAATGAGCAGTCTTGGAGAAGAAAATTCAAATGTAAATAGGATTATTGATTACTAATTTCATTTATGAGTCAAACAATGCAGCCACATTCTTAAAATAAAAAAGCATTTCTGAAAATGCTTTTTAATTTGAAATATGGTAACGATTTGCTTCCATAACCAACAACCATGCCACATTCAGTCACTTAAATCACCTTTCTTCCCCATTCTGATGCTCAGTTTGAACTGCAGCAGATCGTCTTGACCATGTCTACATGCCTAAATGTATTGAGTTGCTGCCATGTGATTGGCTGATTAGAAATTTGTATTAACGAGCAGTTCGAAAGGTGTACCTAATAAAGTGGCCGGTGAGTGTATATCTTATTGTTAGTCAGCTCATAAAGCTGTAATGACAAGCCCAGGAGAGGGTTTACATGGCCTGCTGATTGATCTGAACAGCCCATTACATAATGAAAATTATGTCACATAGTTTGAAAGAATTTCAAAATAAAAGAACCCTGTTGATCAATTTTAATGAACCGGCTAATGAAATCTGCAATTATTTGCTTCATGTTTTCTGATTATAATCCTAAGTCTAGCAAAATGTAGAAGGTAAACACAAAGGAGTAAACAAAGTATTGGGCAACATGACTTATCTGCAACTTTACCAGATCTCACAAAGAAACTGTATGTATTTGTTTTCCTTTTAGTTGACAAATTGGTATTTTTGGTTGGTATCTTCTGATAAAATGTCAGGTAAATAATAATAAAAGCATGTTTTCCCCAAGTGGTCTAAGAGGGGAGACTTTTAGCCTACCTATTTAGAATTCCTAACAACTGGCTATACAGTGTTCTGGTTATTTCGGTTCTTTACCACTGCACAGTTTTGCTCTCTTTGTCCCCAGACTTTCATAGCTACGATAAGGATCCACCTGCCATTTGGTTTTTTGTGCACATACAATGACAACTAACACATTAAAATAACCTACTATTATCCTCCCATAGTTTGCTTATAGATATATCAGGTAGATATTTTTACCCAACATTACAAGCACAGCCACAATACCTTTTATAGCTAAAGCAATGTGCTACAACAAACTGGTGCACTATTGTCAATTGGTAGAAAAAAGATACACAGTTTAGGTGGACAGCCATATCTTGGTAGGTTTACACTTGTGCTATGCTCTTTCCATCTTTAGAAGATGGATTGAAGACTGTTCTTTGAGATTTTTCAGTGTGGGGTATTATTTTATACCCTGCTTGAACCTTCTCCACAAGATTCTTTCTGAACTGATGTGTTGCTTCGTCTTCCTGATGATGCTTGCTCACTAATGTTCTTTCATAAACCTCTAAGGCCTTCAAGGAACAGTTGCATTTATATTAAGATTCAATTACACACTGGTCTCTATTGACTTATTTTGTGGCTTCTAAAGGCAAATGGTTGAACTAGATTTTTTTTTCAGTGAATCAAGTAAAGAGGACTGAATACAAACACACACTACACTTGTCAAATTTTCTTAATATAAAATTGTGATCAAAAAAACATCTATCCTTTTCCTTTCATAGTTATGCACTACTTTATGAAGGTCTCTCACATGTAATCTACAAAGAATACATTGAGGTTTGTGGTTGTATCATAACAAAAATAGATAAAAACATTAATGGGTACAGTAGGGAGAAATTACATCAGGCAGAATAAAATGCTAATTTACGCATTCTCATTTTGTGTTTGAATTGTAGATTGTTGATTTCCTAAAGATAAGTTAAAAAAACACAACACATACAGTACAGACCAAAAGTTTGGACACACCTTCTCATTCAAAGAGTTGTCTTTATTTTCATGACTACGAATATTGTAGCTTCATACTGAAGGCATCAAAACTATGAATTAACACGTGGAATTATATACTGAACAAAAAAGTGTGAAACAACTGAAAATATATCTTATATTCTTGGTTCTTCAAAGCAGCCACCTTTTGCTTTGATTACTGCTACGCACACTCTTGGCATTCTATTAAGGAGCTTCCAGAAGTAGTCACCTGAAATGGTTTTCACTTCACAGGTGTGCTCTGTCAGGTTTAATAAGTGGGATTTCAAGCCATATAAATGGGGTTGGGACCATCAGTTGTGTTGTGCAGGATACAGTACACAGCTGATAGTCCTACTAAATAAACTGTTAGAATTTGTATTATGGCAAGAAAAAAGCAGCTAAGTAAAGAAAAACGAGTGGCCATCATTACTTTGAGAAATGAAGGTCAGTCAGTCCGAACAATTGGGAAAACTTTGAAAGTGTCCCCAAGTGCAGTCGCAAAAACCATCAAGCGCTACAAAGAAACTGGCTCACATGAGGTGAGGTGGACAGGTTGTGCTTTCAGACTGGAGGACTCGCAAGGGCGGCTGCCAGGCGCAGCAGAATCCAATCTTGACGGGAGGTGAGTCCCAGAGGGAGAAACCCAGTTCGGCGGCTCAGCTTGAACAGCCTAAGACGAAGGGAAGATACAGACAATTAATCAAGGCTCAAAACAAGAGGATCTTCCAAAATTCAGGAAATGCTGGCCAGGTTAACACTACCACAGTAGGCAAAACACTCAGGCACAGTAGAGCCAGCGAACCACCCTCATATAGTCCTCCAGCTGATGAGGCAACGACGTACACCTGTCAAACCTCCGGCCTGCAGCTCCAGCGCCTCTTAGGGTTGAGAGAAAGTTAGTAGCAGGCAAGTTGAAAAACAGACTGTGACAGTTACTAATGGTCTTCTTTGAGACTGTGGTCCCAGCTCTCTTCAGGTCATTGATGAGGTCTTGGCTGTAGTTCTGGGCTCATCCCTCACCTTCCTCATGATCATTGATGCCCCATGAGGTGAGATCTTGCACGGAGCCCCAGACCGAGGCAAATTGACCGTCATCATGAACTTTTCTTATAATTGTGCCAACAGTTGTTGCCTTCTCACCAAGCTGCTTGGCTATTTACCTGTAGCCCATCCCAGCCTTGTGCAGGTCTACTATTTTATCCCTGATGTTCTTACACAGCTCTCTGGTCTTGGCCATTGTGGAGAGGTTGGAGTTTGTTTAATTGATTGTGTGGACAGGTGTATTTTATACAGATAAAGAGTTCAAACAGGTGTGACAGTGAAAAGGCAGAAAAATAGACCACTCCCTGTGAATTTGGAAAATAGTTTAGTTTGCAGTCTCCTCTTCATTGTTGTAAGCCAAATATGAAGTCGTTGAATTTCACCTCTGGGGAATAAAATGTGTTTAAGGTGAATGGTTGCCTTGGTGCCTTCTGCTCATTGTAGGGTTTACTGTACCGTGGCTGACCCTAAGCATGACCGTTTTTCTCTGCATCTCTTTTTCTCACTCTTTGCCTGTTCTGCACTGTTCACTCCACTTCCCTTAAAAGCCAAATCTCTCATTTTGTACAACAGTTTGTGAGAGACACTTCAGTGTCTATCAAACACTATATGTGGACACTATCATGTAGGCAAGAGAACTAAAGGATTGCTGTTGAGTTCATTGTTTGAATAGTGGAAGATATTCAAGATACAATGGAGGGCATTATAAAGAAGTACATGTCTTGATAAGTTGGGGAACATGTCCCTTTTGGTGGTTCATGTAAGGCATGGATCAATGACATCCACTCTTCCCTTTGACTAGAGATGTGTGTAATTGTACCAACTTAATAAATGGGAGATCAGAATGTTTCTTACATTATTTTTATTACTCATTTCCCTTCTTCTTTTCTCCCTCATGTCCTCACTTTTTTAGCTCTTACTTCTATCCTTGTGTCTCACCTTCCTCCTTTCTGTCCCTGCAATTCATATGGCCTACTTCTTTTCTCTCTGTCCTTCCTCCTTTGACTCCTACCTCCATTCTTTCTTGTGTCCTTTCATCCTAGTTATAAACCCTTTCTTCCTTTTTACTGGTTGTTGTCTCCCTTCTTCCTTAAATCTTTCCTTTTCTTTTAACTTGTTCTTTTCCCTGTTCGGTTCCTCCCTTATTGCCTCATATTCTTCCTTTTTTCTTGTGTTATTCCTTCTTTTGATCCTTGTGTCTTTCGTTCCATATTTCTGTCCTTCCAATTGTGTGCCACCTTTTTTTCTGTCCTTTCTCCTATGTACTACAATTCAGTACTTGTGTCTTTCTTTCCTTCTTAGTCAGTCCATCCTTCCTTCTTTGTGCCCTTTCTTTTTTGCTGTTTTCTTCTTTTTTTCCCTTCTTATCGTCCTGGAGTCCTTCCTTTCTTTTTTCCTATTTTCCCATCTTTCTCTCTCTCTCACTCTCTCGTGTCCTTCCTTTTTTTTCTATGCTCTTACTTTTTTCTGTTCTTCTGTCTTTCCTTCCTTCCTTCCATCTGTCCTTTCATCGCTGTGTCCTACCACCCATTCTTTTATTTTGTCCTTTTTCCCCAAGTCCTTCCTTTTTTCCCTGCATTCTTCCTTTAGTTTATCATTCCTTTTTTTCTTCTTGTTGGTTCTAATATACGCTTCTTACGATCTGACTAAAATGGACATGTTCCAGACACTGTTCAAAAGAACACTGTGCTTTGATTAAAATATGAACTGCAGAGGGGGAAAGATACAAAAAAATTATACTTGACTAAATAATCTCTAAAGTTTTCAAATGAAAAACAAAACCAGAGAGTCAAAGAAGAAACTGAAGAACTAACATTTGAATGGGTCAAAGAAGAGCCAAAATGTTAAGGACAAGCCCAATGATCAGCTCCAGGGTGATCAAAGAAGCTCTACTATTATCTGTAAGTACTATAACAATTAAAATACTATGTCAGGAAGAAACTCCTGCAAAGTCCCATTGCTAAAAAAAGTTATGCTGAGGTTACATTTTTCTAAAGATAAAATGACAGGATTGGAGAAAAAAGGAGCAAATAAATTCCAGCTACAGTACACTGTGAAGCATAGTGGCTCAGGTATCATGCTATGGGAATATTTTTCATACTTCAGTGTCAAGTCTATTTAGATTAAAATACTTGAAGAGGTGATGTTGCCTTTTATTGAAGTGGAAATGCTCTTGAAAGGGATGTTTCAACAAAATCACATCCCCAAACACACCAATAAGAGAGCAACATGTTGGATCCAGACCAGCAAGATTGCAGATTATTAATCCAACAGAAAACCTGTGTGGTTGGCATGAAACGATGAATGCAAAGAAATTGCAGAATCTAGTCTAATCTACACTACTATTTTTAGAACAGCTTTACATTCACATTGACAGCGAATAAATCTTCCTTCGTGTTATAATTTGGAGTAGATAAAAGCTGTAATCAGGATTTTTACTCAAGTTTTTTTCAACACAAAACTATTATCTTGAACTGCACATGGCTGCACATGGCAATTAATATATCAGTATCAGACTGGGTCTCGATGTTTAACGACTGGCATCTGTATCGGGAACATGAAAAAGAAAATTTTGATCTGGTTATCCATAATTCTACTGCAACATATCCAACATGGTGGCATAAAAAGACATGCTAACATCACTTTACAGACTATGTAGTGTAACAGTTTGAATACATCATTTAAGTTCATTTTCAGCTTATGATTATATTGCAATTTTCTAATAAATCCGTTCCCTAATGTGGAGGTTCCTCCAGCTATTTCACAGTGTTAGTATTTTAATGTTTCTTCTACACCTCATATTTGTTTGATGGCACTTTCTTGTATTATTTTGGATGTTTGCTAAGCTGGGTGCACACAGTTAGTAAACAGCCTATGTTTGTGAAGATTATTAATTATTTGTTTCTTTTGCTGAGGTGGAAGGAACTAGCTGGGGGGAGCAAATGTGACGTGACACCAGGAAGTGGAGGAAGCCATCAGGCTGGTGGAAAAGGGGGACTTAACTCTGGAGAAGTTGTCAAACTCTGAAAGCTCCATTGTTTAAAAACTGTTTGGTGTTAGAATGTCTTAGTTTTTATATTTGTGTTGTAGTTATGATTTGTAAGAATTAATTAGTTGTTTAGGTTTATTTATTTTTGGCTTAGTTGTCTTGTCCCTCCCTTTCTTGTTTCATGTAGGCTAGCCTGTATGTTTAAATTCCCTTATGTTTGGTGTAAGAAGTGAGTCCTGGTTTGTCAGTTTAGGTTAGGTATTGGTTGATTCTTTCCTATGGGCCCATTTTTCTAGATTTTATTTGTGTGCTTTTGATGGATTTTTGTCAACTTTCATGGAAGAATAAATGGAGGATATTTCTTGTATACTTTTGTCCTTTGTCTAACTGTTTGGTCCCTGACACCTAAACAACAGGCCAGTTTCCTTTTACAGAGTTTTCTTGCCCTCTTGTGCTCCCAATACCTGTGTTAAATTTCTACAAAGGCTGGCACTTGAAAAATAATGGCAACAGTCCCCTCCTTAACTCCGCCTCCACTCCACCAATCACCACACACCCATTTACATTCACTCCATTCAACACTCCAGCAACATTCCTCTGAAACAGAGTGTTATGGCTAAAGATGAAATATGGATGCAGGATGGGGGAAGCTGAATAATGTCAGAGAGCAGCTGAGCTGTGGAGCGTGGTTAATGCTTTTACAACATTTTTTTTTTATATATACAAATCATTATTCTTGCTGCTCTCTTTCTTTTCTCTTGCAGTGAATGAGTGGTTGCTAAAATAGGGCCCCTCTCCACACCCTGGATGAGCGAGGAGAAGAAACGAATGTCTGAGATGGAAATCGGAACGAGGCAAGCAGGAGGAATACTGGAATGTGGAACTGGACTTAAAGCTTCATCTCATCTGAGATTCTTTCATGGCATTGTACAAAGAAAGAAACAATGGTCATTTGTTTTGAATGAGAGAACTTACAAAGAGACTCTTGTTTTCATACATTAAGAACTGTTAAAACCCTGAATCCAACACATCCTAACAAGCCCTCACCCTCCACTGTATGACTACACCTATATGAACATTTTGATACAGATGATTTCCTTTTTTTGGGTGGGGACAATAAAAAAAACACACAAATTTAAGTGTTAAGAAAAAAAGAAAACTGAAATCATTTGATAGCCTCCTAGCCAACATGATAACCTCGGGACTTTGAAGCCTTTGTACATAAAAAGATGCTGCCATCAGTGGATCCCATCCGAGAACAAACTCACCATCATCATGATCCCCACCTGTCACCAGGACTCTCAGAAACATTTCATCACAGTCACCCAACAGGGCATGTAAACAGCAGAAAGCAACAAAGACAACACAGCCTTACTTAGTCATTATCCAAAACTGAATCATGCAACAGGAAACGAGCAAGCCCATGCCAGCTCAGAGCCTCTTGGCCTCGTTTGTACATATTATTGCTATTATCAATACTGGAGAAAAATGATGATGTAAAGAAAAAGTGATGAATTACAAAATAAAAAGATAAATAAAGAGTATTTGAAAAAAAAAATACTAAAGTTAAGAATTTTAAACAGCTTGGCACACTTTCTCGAGCGGTTCTCAGTGTGAGCTGATGCCTTTTTTTCTGTTTTTTGTTTACAATGGTCATACACTGTGTTTGAGTAATGTTATCAGCCCAATAAATGTGTCTAAAAAGTCCTCTTTGGAGAATGCTTGAATGTGTAAAAATCTATGTCCCTATATATGTTCCTGTCTTTGTACTGTTCTACACTCATGTGAAAAAATTAGGACTAATTCACATTAAATATTATGTTCTTTATCAGGAAACGTTCACGCATCTATGTCTAAACTCATTTTTATATGTCTCTCTGTAAAAGTGATTTAATTACACCTAATCAACAAAAATGAACTTATTTTATTTGTTAAAGATAAGATAGAGATGTGTTTTCTAGCTGAGGTTCCCCTAACAGCTAGTGTATTTCCTTTTAGCAGAAAGAACTGGTCTAACATGTTCTTCAAGCCCCCTTTGATACACAATAGAATTACTGGTGGATTCAGGCCTCATTCAGAATGTAGGTATGCACTTTCATATCAGCAGTAGCAAGAACCTGCTGAAGACCCCATTATGATCTTATTATGAGTTTTAGAGATGTTTCTATAGCCTGACCCAGGCCTGAGCTTGTTGGTGGGTGATTTGAATGTCCCCATCTTCAGGACAGAAGAATGACCCATTTCAAACTCCTTTGAGACCTCTTTAAACCAGACAGCTCTTTAGATCCCAACATGTGGTTTATGACACACTAGAGTAAATATCTGAGGTTTAACATGGCAAAACCTCCTTTAAAATGGTAAGAAACAAACAGATGCTCTAATCAGCAGCTGATGTGATATGCGTGTGTAGGAATAAATATCAAGGTGTTCTAATTAATTCTTCACCACAAGTGGCTTTTTAATTTTATTTGACAGAAATTTTAAAAGAAAATTTCTTTAGCTTTCATTAATTACTTATTTTGTTAAACTTTTTTTTTTATCATTTTTAAAATGGATCTTACACATTCGTAAGTCCATATGTTTTCCATATGTGTATTAAATGTGTTCATCTGTCAATATTCCCCCTGAGAGACTTGACAGAGCATCTGAAAGGGCACCATGAGGTTGTTGTAGAAAGTATCGCAGTATTACAGTCTGGCTTTTTCTTTTCACTGTCAGATGTGCAGTTAGAACTTATTAGACACACAAGGTGGAAACTCTGTTGGGGTCACAGTGACATGTCAGAGTCTTTTAGATTACATCAACAAGCATCAGAGGGCAGGAGGAGGAAAGAGTCTCCACACACCAAATAATACAGGTCTGGTTTTTAACAATATTTTTTATTTTTTTATGAGGAAGCTGGAGAAAACTTTCAGTGTGAAGAATCTGAAATAAAAAATCACACTATGCAGATAGTCAATCTACATAGCGGCTCCAGCAAGTATTTACATCCCTTCATTTTTTAAATATTTTGTTACATTATTGTAAAACTCATTTGATTATAGTTTTCTTGAACAAAATCATGCACAAAATAGCCCATAATGACATATTTTAATATACTTGTACATGTTTAAAAACATTTAAAACATAATGCATGCATAATGCTCATTTGAAACTGAGCTCCAGCACATTTGGTTTCCAACTGCAGGTTTCCAAGAACACAATGAGCGGCTTCAGAAGCAGTCTGTGAATGTCATTGACCAGTCCAGCTAGCTCCTTGACTTATACTGAGTTAAACATCTCTTTGAAGAAAAAAAAAATCTGTCTGTTTAGATTGACTGATCTTCAGAGGACAACCAGTGAAGAATGTAAGAAATTGCCTCAAAAAGGTGGGTCAAGCTTGTAGAGGCAAATCTAAGATGACTTGACACTGTGATTGCTGACAATGGTATTTCAACCTTTCAATTTCCAACAAAATATGCAAGTCATTACTTATGTAATAACTGTGGGTTCTTTTTATATACATTTGCCAAAAAAAAAAATCCGAAAACACGTGTTTCAAACTCCTATGGGCTTTTTGTGTGTGTATTTATTTATATATATATATATATATATATATATATATATATATATATATATAGTAAGAAATATATATATATTTCCATGAAAAGACTACTTTCTACCTACCTAAATCCAACATTGGTATGAACAGTTTTTGGGTTAACTGTATCATTTCACCTTATTTACATTTTGTCAGTTTTAAAATCAAGATCAAAAATTGCCTTCAGAAGTTAACTAATTAGTAAATAAAATAATGAATGTATTTCAGTGTAAATCCAGAAGTTTGATGAAGGCCTCAGAGATTTCTTCGAGAACAATTGTGAATGAACAGCACCATGAAGACTAAGGAACACAGCAGTGATAAATTTGTGAAGACGTTTAAAGCATGGTTAGGTTATAAAATCGTATCCCAAGCTATGAACATCACAGAGCAGTGTTTAATCTGTCATCAGAAAACAGAAAGTGGATGGCACAACTGCAAACCTACTAAGCCATGGACCTCCTCCTAAAATGACAGGCCAGACAAGGAGAGCATTAATGAGGGAAGCAGCAAAGACACCCATGGAGAAAATGGAGGAGCTACAAAGATTTACAGCTCAGATGGGAGAATCTATTGACAGAACAATTATTTCTTGTGCCCTCCAAATCTGTCTAATTTCAGTGGCAAGGAAATGTTATTGTTGAAAGAAAGACACGCACATCTTGTTTGAAGTTTGCCAAAACCAATGAAGGGAACAGTGTAAACATGTGAAAGTAGCTGCTCTGATCAGACAACACTAAATTTAACCTTGTTTTGCTCATATGCAAAATTCTAGGTTTGTTGGAAAACAGTATCCCCAAGATGAAACGTTGTGATGTTCCCATCATGCTGGAGGGAAACTTTTCTTCAGCAGAGACTGGAAAGCTGCTCAGAGTTGGTAAGAAGATGGATGTAGCTTAATGCAGCGCAATCCTGGGAGAAAAAGACTAGAGCAGAGGTTCACCTATCAGCGGGAAAATGACTACAACAGTAAAATGTTTTAGATCAAAGGACAACCATGTGTTGGAATGACCCAATAAAAATTCAGACCTCAATCCAACTGAGAATCGGTGGCAAGACTTGAAATATTTTACAAAGAAGAATGCACAACCATTTTGGTCTCTAGATGCAAAGCTGAAAGAGACAGACTTGCAGTTAAGGTGTGTGGTTGTAAAGTGGAAAAATGTGAAAAAACAAGAGGCATGAATCCTAATTAATGGCCTGCACTAGTATAGTGCTTTCATCAAGTCCCCAGAGACCCCAAAGCGTTTAGAAGTGTAAAACGCAATATCACTGACACACTGACAATGACATTGTAACCACAGGTGCCCTGGGGCAACCTGACAGAAATGAGGCTGCCATACACAGGCGCCACCAAGCCCTCTGACCTCCATCAGCAGCAAGGAGGGTGAAGTGTCTTGTCCAAGGACACAATGACTAAGGCAGACAGAGCGGGGTTCAAACCGGCAACCCACCGGTTGCAGGATGAACCTCTACCACTGTCCCCCCATTAAATTAAATGCTGATAACTGTTGACTAGATGTTTAAGTTTAGAGTGAGTTAGCAGTAACAAGTGGCAGAATTCAGGGATATGACAGAGAGAATTCCACATAGAGGAGATCTAGCTGGGAATTGAACCTAAGAATTGGAATTGGATGCATCTTTCAGTCCTGTGCTGAAAACAGTATATAACAGTATATTTTTAATTTTAGGACTGCTATATTTATATTTCTTAGTTTCCTCCCCTAGATGCTATAATAACACAGCAGCCCCACAGCTACTTTGCTGAGTTTTATATATCTATCTTTTATCATGATGACCTTTTGTCTTCTTCTTCTGATTTTTTTTTACAGTCATTTTATATTTAAAACATATCCTTTCTTGGTTCTTTGGTTTTAGGTATTAAAACATAATAATATTTAAATAATAATATAAAATGTGTTTCTTACCAAGTCCTGAAAGCAAATGTGAGCCAGATTACCTACAAAGCATTATAATGTTACTCGTACTCGTCGTCTTATGCTTTATACGGGACCAGGTCGCGGGGGCAGCAGACTCAGCAGAGACACCCAGACGTCCCTCTCCCTAGCTCCTACGGTGGAAGCCCAAGGAATTCCCAGGCCAGCCAAGAGACATAGTCCCTCCAGCTTGTCCTGGGCCGTCCCCTGGGCCTCCTCCTGATGGGACGTGCCTGGAACACCACCCGAGGAACGCATCCAGGAGGCATCTGGTATAGATGCCCGAGCCACCTCAACTGGCTGCTCTCGATGTGGAGGAGCAGCGGCTCCACTCCGAGCCCCACTCTGATGACCGAGCTCCTCACCCTATCTCTAAGGGAGTGCCTGGCCACCCTATGGAGGAAGCTCATTTCAGCCGCTTGTATCTGGGATCTCGTTCTTTCGGTCATGACCCAAAGTTCATGGCAATAGTTCAGGGTAGGAACGTAGACCGAACGGTAAATCGAGAGCTTCGCTTTTCAGCTCAGCAATCTCTTCACCACAACGGACAGGCACAGCGCCCCCATTACTGTGGCAGCCGCTCTGATCCATTTGTCGATCTCCCGCTCCATTCTTCCCTCACTCGTGAATAAGACCCCGAGATACTTGAACGCCTCCATTTGAGGCAGGAACTCCCCTCCAACCTGAAGAGGACAAGCCACCCTTTTCCGGTCGAGACAAATGGCAGCCCTGCCAGAGATCAACATGCACCTGGAACAGGTCCGACTTAGTGCCGGCAATGCGGACCAAACTCCTGCTCCGCTTGTACAGAGACTGGATGGCCCCTAATAAAGGGCCCCCGATTCCATACTCCTGGAGCACCCCCCACAGGGCACCATGAGGGACACAGTCGAATACCTTCTCCAGGTCCACAAAACACATGTGGAACGGTTGGGAAAACTCCCATAAACCCTCGAGTATAGAGCTGGTCCAGAGTTCCACTGCCGGGATGAAAACCACACTGCTCCTTCTGAAGGCGAGGTTCGACTATCAGCGGGACTCTCCTCTCCAATACCCTGGCGTAGGCCTTACTAGGGAGCCTGAGGAGTATGATCCCCCTGTAGTTGGAACACATCTTACACCACCCCAGTCTGCCAGTCCAGAGGCACTGTCCCTAACCGCCACGCAATGTTGAAAAGGCGTGTCAACCCTGACAGCCCCACAACATCCAGAGACTTCATGTACTCAGGGCAAATCTCATCCACCCCCAAAGCCCTGCCACCACGGAGCTTTTTAAACACCTCGGTGACTTCAGCCTGGGTGAGGAAAGAGTCTAACCCCGAGTCCCAAGCCTCTGTTTTCACGAGGGAATGCGTGATGGCAGGATTGAGGAGATCCTCGAAGTACTCCTTCCACCACCCTGTAATGTCCCCAGTCGAGGCCAGCAGCCTCCCACCACCATTGTAAACAGTGTTGAGGCACCGAACGGTTTGCCAGAATTGCTTCGATGCCAACTGGTAGTCCTTCTCCATGGCCTCACCAAACTCCTCCCAGGCCCGGGTTTTTGCCTCTGCCACAGCCCAGGCTGCGGCACGCTTGGCCTCACGGTACCCGTCAGCTGCCTCAGGAGTCCCACAAGCCAACCACAGTCGATAGGACTCCTTCTTCAGCTTGACAGCATCCCTTACTGCCGGTGTCCACCACCAGGTTGGAAGATTGTAAAGTCTTCCACGAAAGGCACCACAGACCTTACGGCGGCACCTACGGGCAGCAGCATTGACAATAGATGCAGAGAACATTGTCCACTCAGACTCTATGTCTCCAACATCCCCCTGAATCTGGTCAAAGCTCTCCCAGAGGTGGGTGTTGAATACATCCCTGGCCGAGGGCTCTGCCAGACGTTCCCAGCAGACCCTCACTATCTGCTTGGGCCTGCAAAGTCTGTCCGGCTTTCTCCTCCTCCAGCTGATCCAACTCACCACCAGGTGGTGATCAGTGGACAGCTCAGCCCCTCTCTTCACCTGTGTGTTCAAGACAGGCAGCCGAAGGTCCAAAGGCCCGACTAGCACTGATGTCCAATAATGAAACAACATTCGGGTTCAGATCGGGGCGGCCATTCCTCCCAATAACACCCCTGCAGGTGTCACTGCCGTTTCCCACGTGGGCGATGAAGTCCCCGAAAAGGGCACTATCCAGCACCCCCTTTAGGGACACCAAGAAGGTACTCTGCACCGCCGCCCAGCTCGTAGGTTGAAATGACAACCAGAGACCTGTCTCCGACCTGAAGGTACAGGGATAAAACCTTCTCATCCACTGGGGTAAACCCCAACATGAGACTCCTGCAACAACTGGCATCAATCATCTGTATTGTATACATCACTCTTTGCAGAATTCTTTGACTGGGCCACTCATAAACTGTTATTTTTGTTTATTTGTGCCATTCAACTTGATCTGCTGGAAAGCAGAATTCATTGCTCTATTAATTTTAAAGAATTCTTCAGGTTCAGAAGCAGCAACAAAGCTCAAACCATCACACAACAACCACAATTTTGCACTGTCAGCACGTCTTTTCCTAAAGTACCACGCTTCCAAAAGTACTGATTTCTGTTACATCGGTCCATAGAAAATTAACCCCAAAAGTCATCAGGATGTTTTGTTTGCAAAACAAATGGATGCATGAACACTGACCTTAACTAAGGCTTGCTTTGTGTCCCTTTCTAGATTGATTGATGTCAATGACTTTATTTCTCATATGTTATTGAATTTAATTTAGATTGGGTCAAGATGTGTTGGGTTCTGAGATACTTTTATATATATATATATATATATATATATAGATACTTTCCACTTCATGTTATCAGACAAGTTCTGTTTTTGTTTTTTTTATTCCTTATCTCTACTTGGTAGAATGCAAACTCAGTGTCTCTAGTGGAACTGAACATAGATGTGAGAGGCTGCTTGGAAGTAAAAAGCTGCATGAATGAAGATGAAACTTTTTATGCATTTCTGCATTTAGTTAGCATCTATCCACAATTTTTGCAGCTTACAGCCAAGATTAAGTAGTGGTGGACTGAAGAAATGTTTTTCATAATATATTGTGTAATCTATCAAGACAAAGAGCAGCCGTTGACCCAACCAGAACTTTAGAAAGTTTTGACAAGATTTCATAATGTTTTACAAAATGTTACAATGAATATTAAGTCATTGACTGTAGTAAATTAAACCCCAAAAGAAAATAGTTTTAACAAATAGTCATCTCTTTACTTAACACATTTATTGCAATGCTATTTATTTTCCATTATAAGTCAACTGTGAAATGCTGTCACAGATAGGGATGCACAGAGCATCTGTTGGTAAAATCGGTCAATTCTCTATCGATTTCTATACTATTACAGAACCATTGTATAGTCTTGTCCTTTATGGTAGTACCAGGATGGAGGCCCTTTAACCTCCACAGCAAAGCTTTAGACATTGGGCATTGTGCGGTTTTATGATTATTGATTATAAATATTTATCAAAATTGTAATAAATAAAATCATAAATCAGAAGTAATAAATTCTAACCAAAAATTATTTCTTCCTAATAGGAATCAGAGATACACTCTGGTGTTGTTATCACTGTGTTCACAATTAGTTAATTGTCATTAATAATTGATAAATATCAACCAAATCACACTAATGTCACTGTGTTATCAACCATTTTAGCAAATGGTGGGGAACACTGACCTTACTTTGACAGACAAATCACTCTTGTACAAAATAAACACAAACACTGTCTCTTTATGTATTAAACCGATGATTCACTGTTACAATCCACTACCCTGGTCCAACAATAGCATGCACTATACAAAAGTGGGTAAATGACTAACCAAAAATAAGGATGCGTACTAAGGGTAGATGAAGATCAAACCAGCAGTTTATGGACAAGAGTGGGAAAAAAACTATTGGATTGACTTGGAAGATAGAACAAAATAAATACACGGTAAAACCTTTGGTCTGTTGATGTGTCTTCATAGCGGCTGTCAGCTGGTAGAACGATAGGACCAGGCCAGCTCAGACACAGTAAAGCACCTTGAAGCCGGCCCCTTAGCCACTAACAGCTGATAGCCAACTAGTCTAGACAAATGATAATAAAACAGAAAAAGCGGGAATCCAGCAGAAATACCTGGAGGGTAATAAAACTCTGAGGTGGTAACCAGTTGAAAAACACAAGCCATAAACTGGTAAGACAATGGAGATGAGCACAAGGGTCAGTTCAGATCCTCATTCTACTTTAAAGTCCACTTTAACTCCAACTGAGTCAGCGCTTAGGTGATCAAATAAATGGTGAACACCCTGACATTCAACTTTTGCCCAGCACAGCTGCACTTCGCAGCCCAACAATATTCAAAAGCAGTCACAGTTCAGCATTAACATCGCACCCAACATACAACTTTTAAACACCTTGGGTTAAATGAATGGCGATTATAAATCCCATCCTTCTTTATCCCGCCCAGGCTATTTCTACTGTACCAACAGAAAAATAACTAAATTACTTGGTGTAGTCTTCTTTGGAGCAGCAAGTAGACAAGGGGGCAGAGGCGTCATGCGTCCATGACAAACTCAAGAATGGTCAACTTCTCCTCCTTCGACAAAGGGGAAAATAAGATAGACCACTGGCAGTCGACTAGAACAACACAAAAGAGGAAAAATTTGTCATTTCCTGTCCAAATGGACGATGACCCAACACAGTTATTACTACTTTAATTTTGTACCTAAAACAGTAGAAATTAAATGTCCTCCACATGCATCGCAGTTACCTGTAAAGTAGTTCTGCTGGGAGCATTTTTGGCAGACTACTGATAGGGCAAATATTTGTTTGCAAAAATCTGTAAAGTTGACAACAAAATTACTCATATCTAATGTGGGTGGATCATAACAGGTCAAACATGCTGACTTTTCAGTATGATATTAGTAATTCAACATAATTTTGAATCCTACATTTATAGATGTATGAAATAAAACTACCAAGTGAGTATGAAATATTTGTCATCATGTTGCTGTGATAACTGTGGAAATGTTTTAATCAGAAAAAAATAATTGACTGCTGTTCTATCCTGTAGGACCTGCAGGGAGGATTCTTTTTAGTTCAATTCAGTTTAAATTACTTTACCAATCCCAAAGGGAGATGAAATCTGAGCTAACTATGTTTCTTTCTGGAGTCATTATAAGTGGTGAAGGATATGGTTAGGAAGGACCACTCATTGCGCTCTGTGTTATAACAGATCTGAAGAAGCCTCTGTCTGAAGACACTTTGTTGAGTCAAAGTATCATTAAGGGGATGCTCGAGGTTTGTAAATTATGTTCTTCATTTTATTGAGCATTTTTCTTTTCACAATCATTTCCAATGGTTCCATAGTAGTTTCCAAAACAGAACCAGCCTCCTTTATCAGCTTGTTAAATCGTTTTAAGCCAATGGCCCTGATGCTGTGCGCCTAAAAAATGATGGCAGACGTGGCACTACAAACTTACAGAAGCTCTGCATCTTGTTGCAATTACTGAATGATCTAAGCTTCTTCAAGAACTACAGTCTTCCCAGTCCCTTCCTGTATAAAGCTTCAGTGTTGCATCTCCAGTCCAGTCTGTTTTTTAGGTTAAAACCAAGGCACTTATACTTTTCTCCTACTTACTACCTATGATTGAAATGGTCATTGGCATGTTTCTGTTTCTCCTGAAATCTACAGTCATTTCATTTGTCTAGGGCTAGGGTTAGGGTATTTTATTATGTGAGATGCCAGAGCAACAGGTGTTTAGTCATTGTTGACTGATGGGTAAGCTTTCTTTGATACCACAATAAGAGAAGCTGTGTTCCACAACACTGAAACATTCTCCTGGGTCAGGCTAATGTTGAAGAGGTGCTTCAAAATCTCACATAGGTGGTACACATAGGCCTTCAGGACTCAGGAGCTGACACCATTTAGACCTGCAGCTTTGTTCTGGTTTTGTTCTCTTCAGCTGTCTTTTCACCTTATTTCTAGGTGGGAGGGGGAGATGAAGGGTGTATCAGTATCTCTTGATTTGATTGAAGACATTGATGGAGCAGCAGCAGAATCCCTGAAGATTACACATTTTGTATATCAGCAAACCCATGAGTCAAGTGTGTGGTCTCTCCAGCTAGGGGTAGGAAAGAAGAATGCTGAGCTCGTTCCTACAATTAAATGATTGAAGAATGCCCTCAGTTCATTGGCTCTGTCTAGACTTAAATGGTTCTGACCCCCCTTCTGCTTGAAACCTATGCAATTCTTCATTCCGGATTACAAAGCTGTTCTTGGTTTCCAGCTTTTACCTCATCGCTGTCTTTCATCCTGACATCAAGTTGCTTTTGTATACACCTCAATAATTCATTATGATCTGCTTTGCCAAGAGCAGATCTTGCGGAGGAAGTTCATGCATTCCTGATAATTTTGTGATACAAATTAAATTGTTTCTCTAGTAAAGCAGTTACAACTGCTACAGTAAAACTGTTACAGTGTTGAACTGTAGAAAGAATGTAAAGAGTGGCCGAGGGTGAAAAGTGATGGGGTTGGTGATATTAAAAACTCAAGACATTGGCAAAAAAGTGCATTTTGGTGTTGTCTATATAGCTTAGCTACAATTGAGGTGATGACAACACATGCAAAGTGGGCAACAGCTGATGGCGGAAAATGTTGCTAATATAACACTAGTGGACTCCCTATGTAAATAATATGGACTAAAACTCACAGCTTACCGCAGGGACATAATTTCAAAGTAGCAGGTCCCAAATTACACCACCTGTTGTCAACTAATCAACCTAATTTGTTTTTGTCGCTCCTCTTTAAATCTCTGTCAATTTGAATAGTCAAAACGTTGGACAGAATGTGCTCTGAGTGAGAGTGCACATTTGCGCTGTGAGATAATGTGTAGTATAGTTGATATAAATAATACTAATAAAATTAAGCGAAACCTTTCCAAAAGCGAAACCTTTCCAAAAGCAAAACAAGTTTGAGAACCTCAAATTCAGGTCAGAAATGATCCTGCTATGTAAGACATTAAAGAATATCGTGCTTTGATTACAATCAGAGAAAGGAAAACACATATTAGACAGCTGCTTTGGGTCAGTGTAGAAATTCTGAGTTTCTCACAGAAAACCTGTTAGGAAGCGTTAACCTAATTAGATTGTTAACAAAGCAGATCTCTGGAATGCTCACCCCTCCAACTTTGTTGGTAGTATCATTATGAAGTCAACATTCTGATCCACATTAAAGAAAGATACAATTTCCTTTAATATTCCATGTTTGGTTTAATTTTATTGAGAAGTTCACACAGAGCTGAGAATAAAGTCATATCCAAATTGATAAGTAATTGTTTCTAGCAAATAGGCTAACCTCTATCCCTATTATAACCTATGCAACACTGGCATGTGTATTGTGTGTGTGCCTGCGTGTGTGTGTGTCTGTGTGTGTGTGCGCGCGCGTGTGTGTTTCACTGATTTTATAATGTATAATGTGTTAATAATTTAAATATTGCAGCTATTATTTAGTAAAATATGCATGAAAAATACTGAATTTTAAAGTTGTTTTTTTCTAGAAACTTCTGATTATTAAAGTCAGGATTCCTGACATCAGCATTGTTTTCTTCTCAGTAAATATTTGTTTGCTGATTTATTGCCTGGTGTTGCAGCCTGTTTTATGTTTTTTTTTTTTTTCTTCTTCTTCATTGAGAATTTGTTTCCCTTAAGCATTTTGTGTGTTTTTATTTTAGTTTGTTTGTTACAATGATCCTGTCCAGGATGTACCCCACCTCTCGCCCACAGACTGCTGGAGATAGGCACCAGCTTCCCAGCGACCCACTATGGAATAAGCAGTGAAAATGACTGACTGACTGACTGACATTCTGCTGGAGGTTTCTTCCTGCTAAAAGGGAGTTTTACTCTCCACTGTCACTAGATGCATGCTCAGTATGAGGGATTTCTGCAGTCACTTCAAGCGACTGTCCACTATTGCTACATGCTCATTCTGCAAGTCACTGACTCCATGCAACCTGTTGGGTTTTCTTAGATAGAAACATTTTTAAACAATTTGAATAATAAACTGAATCTGACTGCACTGTTTGATACTTAGGATTAATTGGAATGTACAGTATGTACCCAACTTCAAATGTGCCTTGAGACGACGTGTTGTGAATGTGCTATATAAATAAACTAAACTGAATTGAATTGAATTGACACAGCACATGGATTCAACATCACAATCCTCATCATCACCATCAGTGTCCATAACTGGCCATGCCACTTTGCCTGAAAGAACACATTTCTGTGTAAAGTTTTTATTTTTTTTTTAGGAGATTACAAATTTGGTAATAAGAAATGAAGGTTACCACATCTATTTCTACAAAATAAATACTGCCTTGGAAGAATTTATATTTACTTTATATTGCTGTAATCAATCATGGTCAGTATAAATTGGCCTTTCCTTCAACAAATAAATCAATCAATGTCAAGGTCAAATCAAATGTCTACAAAGCATGCAACCATAAATGTAATATAACATTGACACATAGAATGTGTTTTCATATTTATGTGAAGACAGCCAATGTATATTTGAGGCGACTGTGGCTCAGTAGGAAGAGTAGTCGTCTTGCAATCAGAAGGTTGTGGGTTCAATTGGTTGTGGGTTGCCATATGTTGAAGTGCCCCTGGGCAAGGCACTTAACCTCAAGCTGCCTACCAATCTGCACATCAGTGTATGAATGTGTGAGCGTTAGTGAGTGCAATTGGGTGAATGTGGCTTTGAGCGGTCTGTATGACTGGAAAAGCGTTATATAAGTTCAGTCCATTTACTTGCACCATGTTTGTTTTTACAGCAATGAAAAAAAAACTGAATACTTTCAACCGCACTGTAGGTACAGATCCATAATACTGTATGAATGGAATAATCAAAAATGTACCTGAAGTGATTACTTTTCTTTAATTTGGAAATAACTTAAATGACCTAATAACCGATGGTTTAAACAGAATTTCTGACATCTTGGGAAAAAAGAAGAATGGCAACATCAGGCCTAGATGTCTGCAGGGACCACACCATTGCATCTTTCAGTCCTTTTCTCAGCTGTTTTATTTGTTACATGGTTCTTTAAATGACCTAAAAAACTGATCCAAAAAATCATGAAGCCTAAAACCCCCTGACCTAGTCCAGATTCCGCCAAATTTGAACCCTAAAAGGAAAATATTAAAACATAATCTGGTGAATGTCTACAGACACTGCAGTGCACCTAAAACCCTTTAACACTGTGTGTGACTTTAAATCGCATTGCTCTTAATTTTTCCCATAGTATCTAAAGAAAAGAAATGTACTCCTATTATCTTTGGGTCATCTTAAGACCAGGCAAATAAAATTACAATAACACAGTCAGACCAGACTAAAAAGAGCACAAACCAGCAGACAAGTATTGACCATAAAACTACAATTTTCGTCTGCATCACCATAAGACAAACAAGGCAGAATTTTAGCACAAATTCTCAAAAACTGCAGTTAAGGATGTTCTTGCCACATTTCATCACACTAGCTTTTAAAATGCGGAACATGAGAAATTTAAAGGCTTCAAAACATGAGAAAGGCCTGGACGCTTCCAAAGGTTTGTTGATCTTAAATGTTTAAAGATCAATAGGTGAGGGAAAATCTAATATCTGGGATGCAGAGACATGTTTGGGAATAAAGTGGGTTGGTTGTTTTTCTACAGTGGTTATTGTTTGCTCTCAGATTGCCTGCTTGGTTTATGATGCTTACATGTCCTTATTGTCAGATATATCTTTAGTAAACTGCATTCAACGCTACTTTCTGCACATATGTGATACTTTCTTGGCAATACAACTAAATTGTCTTCATATAAAATTGTTCACCACATTAGCAGTACCGTGACTAATAAAGTTTTACTTTAGTAAAGAAAACAATGGACAGATTTGTTAAAAATCTTCATCAAAGACTCGGTCGTGGGGGGCAGCAGACTCAGTAGAGACACCCAGACTCAGTAGAGACACCCAGATTTTCTTCTCCCCAGACACCTCCTCCAGCTCCTCTGGGGGGAGCCCAAGGTGTTCCCAGGCCAGCTGAGAGACATAGTCCCTCCAGCGTGTCCTGGGCCATCTCCTGGGCTCCTCCTGGTGGGACATGCCTGGGACACCTCCCAAAAGAAGGCGTCCAGGAGGCATCTGATACAGATGCCCGTGCCACCTCAACTGACTCCTCTCAATGTGGAGGAGCAGCGGCTCTACTCCGAGCTCCTCCCGGATAGCCGAACTCCTCACCCTATCTTTAAGGGAGTGCTCTGTCACCCTGCGAAAGAAGCTCATTTCAGCCGCTTGTATCCGGGATCTCGTTCTTTTGGTCATGACCGAAAGAACAAGTTTATACCCATAGGTGATGGTAGGAACATAGACCGACTGGTAAATCGAGAGTTTTGGTTTTCGGCTCAGCTCTCTCTTCACCACAATGCACCGGCACAGTGTCCTCATTACTTTGTCAGCTGCCCTGATCTGTATGACGACCTCCCGCTCCATTCTCCCCTCACTCAACAAGAACAAGATCCCCGAGATACTTGAACTCCTCCACTTCAGACAGGAACTCCCCTCCTACATGAAAAGGGAAGCCATCCTTTTCCGGTCGAGAACAATGGCCTCTGACTTGGAGGAGCTGAAAGTTCTGGAAGTTATGAAAAGGACTGGTGACAAAGGGCAGCCCTACCAGAGTCCAACATGCACTAGGAACATGTCCGACTTAGGTGCTGGCAATGCAGAACACACCACTGCTTTACTTTTATAGAGACCGAATGGCCCCTAATAAAGGCCCCCCGACTGCGTACTCCTCGAGTACCCCCCACAGAGCAACATGAGGGACACGGTCAAATTCCTTCTCCAGGTGCAAAAAACACATGGACCGGTTGGGCAATTTCCCATAAACTCTTGAGCAACATGTAGATGTTGTAACGCTAGTCCAGTGTTCCACTGCTGGGACGAAACCACACTGCTCCTCCTAAAGCCAAGGGTTGACTATCCTCTCCTATACCCTGGCATAGGCCTTATCAGGGAGGCTGAGGAGTATGATCCCCTGTAGTTGGAGCACATCCTACACAACCCCGGTCTGCCAGTCCAGAGGCACTGTCCCCGACTACCACGCAATGTTGAAGAGATGTGTCAGCCACAACAGCCCCACAACATCCAGAGACTTGATGTACTCAGGGCAAATCTCATCCACCCCCAAAGCCCTGCCACCACGGAGCTTTTTAAACACCTCGGTGACTTCAGCCTGGGTGAGGAAAGAGTCTAACCCCAAGTCCCCAGCCTCTGTTTCCACGAGGGAATGCGTGATGGCAGGATTGAGGAGATCCTCGAAGTACTCCTTCCACCACCCTGTAATGTCCCCAGTCGAGGCCAGCAGCCTCCCACCACCATTGTAAACAGTGTTGAGGCACCGAACGGTTTGCCAGAATTGCTTCGATGCAAACCGGTAGTCCTCCTCCATGGCCTCACCAAACTCCTCCCAGGCCCGAGTTTTTGCCTCTGCCACAGCCCAGGCCGTGGCACACTTGGCCTCACGGTACCCGTCAGCTGCCTCAGGAGTCCCACAAGCCAACCACAGCTGATAGGACTCCTTCTTCAGCTTGACGGGCAGCAGCATTGACAATAGATGCGGAGAACATGGTCCACTCAGACACTATGTCTCCAACATCCCCCTGAATCTGGTCAAAGCTCTCCCAGAGGTGGGAGTTGAATACATCCCTGGCCGAGGGCTCTGCCAGACGTTCCCAGCAGACCCTCACTATGTGCTTGGGCCTGCCAAGTCTGTCCGGCTTTCTCCTCCTCCAGCGGATCCAACTCACCACCAGGTGGTGATCAGTGGACAGCTCAGCCCCTCTCTTCACCCGAGTGTTCAAAACATGCAGCCGAAGGTCCAAAGGCCCGACTACAAAATTAATCATCGGCCTCCTGCCTATGGTGTCTTGGTGCCAAGTGCACTGATGAACATCCTTATCCTTGAACATTGTGTTCATTATGGGCAATCCGTGACTGGCACTGATGTCCAATAATGAAACAACACTCGGGTTCAGATCGGGGCGGCCATTCCTCCCAATCACACCCCTGCAGGTGTCACTGTTGTTTCTCACGTGGGCGATGAAGTCCCCGAAAGGGGCACTATCCAGCACCCCCTTTAGGGACACCAAGAAGGTACTCTGCACCGCCGCCCAGCCTGTAGGGTGAAACGACAGCCAGAGACTTGTCCCCGACCTGAAGGTACAGGAATAAAACCCCTCTCATCCACCGGCTGAGCTGGGGGTGACAAGCTTGTTGCAAAAAAAGTAATGTTTACTAAATATGAGTAATTTTTCAGAAATGGAAAAATTATTTTTTCTTAAAGCTGATTAAGGATGATGATGACACTAATAATAATTACCTTTTTTTAGATTTTTTGTGACAGAACGTAATTTTGGAAAAAGAGGTCAAGGGGTGTTTAATGAATATTATGATATCAGTCAGGTTAACAACACCAAAAAAGCAGAGAAAAAAGTTAGTTAATTACACTCTTAAATACACAAGTTTAGTCAGATAGCATTTAAAGTAGCAACAAGCTTTTGCTGATCTACACTCACTGAAAGAAGTGCTGACATCTCTAGCTATTATAAAAAAAATCCATCACAATGTGCACTTGGCTTTTTTGCTAATGAAGGTTAGCTGATGGCCTGTAGCTGCTACCAGTGGTAGCAACATAGCAGTAACCATGGCAACTGTGAATTCTTTCGGCATATTGAAAGGGTGAGAATTTATCAATATGTCCAGAGAGCAGTGTTTATCTATGATATTTGATGATATTGTTCATCTCCGTTTCCTTTTTCTCTGCTTCTACCAGAGTCTAACTGTAACGTTCTCTAAGACTGACCACCACAGTAATGCCACAAATCGCTCACTAAGTGTTAAATTACCTTAAACTTATTTTTGACTATTGCTCAAACCATTTTGGATTATCTAGGTTACCCAAAATTAGAGAGACAACATGCCAGTAGAAAGCTTGCTTGATAACTTACAAGTAACGTTACTCCTCTGGCCTTCCTCAGGTTCACCACCACTGATACTCAAAATGGAAGCTGTGTATGCAAAAAGTAAAGTAAAAGTAAAAACCAAAAAACATTTCAAACCTCAAACTTACTGTGTTCTAATTCCTCCAGTCTATTAGCAGCTTTCCTTAAGAGGTTGGACGCCAAAGGTCTGCCTGCCGAGTTTGCCTTTGCTAAACAACGTTTTGTGGTGGGGAAAAGCCAAGTAGATTCCACCTTACAGGCTAATGCTAACCGACCAATAGGCAGAAGTTGACCCATGAAGACACAACCCCTCCTTATTAGCATAATAAGGCAGAAACGCATATAGACATGTAAAAAGCACAGGCAGAAATGTAAAAAGCAAAGGCAGAAATTTAAAAAAGGACACGCAGCAATAAATATCGTTGAAGAAATAAAGGGTAAAAAATACAAATTTTTGAAAACTTTGAATGGAACTAGACAATATTTTTAATGTGATGAATGTGAAGGGGAACACAGCTCCACCTCGTAACTTAACGGTGATCTGTTTTCGAAGTAAACAAAAGATTTACTTTGCGTTTTTCAGGGGCAAACTTTTAATATTTCATGCAGATATAGCTGTAGAATTTTCCCTCGAGCCGAACAAGCAGACCTCTGAGAATCTGTGTGTGCGCACATGCAGCTAGTTTATTCCTTCTTTGGCCTATTTGTCTCCCCTGACTTTAAACCTGACTCTGCTGCCTTCGGCTTTGCTTTATATATAAGGATAGTAACGGAGGGCAAAAGCCACAAACCTCAAAACTAACAGATTTTGTGTCTACCTGATTGTATTATTTATAGACAGAAGACACAGCAAAGACAAGCAGAGAAGCTGCAGCTGCATTTTGTTACACTTCTAAGTTTTTCCATAGAGGATCATTTAACTTCTTAAGGATGAACTGATACATTACTGTTTGTAAGTCATGTGAGAATTTGGGACTATCCTGACTTTCACACAAATTGTTGTAGACATTTATAGGTCATTCGGTACACAGTTGAAAAGCTTTTGAGAATAATTTATCTTCAAACAACAGTTTCAATCATTAGCTTTATCTAATTATTAAAACACATAGAAAATTTTAATTGCTACCGATATGTCCAATGATGCAGCCCTACCTTAATCCCTGGTTATTGGTTTCAACCTAAACTCCAATGTTATCATTAATGTAAGAAACATGAAATTTGACCCATAAACGCAGAAAACATAAGTTTCACCTTGTTCACTTAAATGTGCTTTAAATTAAAAATACTTTTTATTTCAAATTTGAGGAGTTCTGCCCCCAAAATGCTGCTGGTGTAGGATCTCTGCTCCTCCCCTTCTGGTTGGTTCTGGCAGCTCATTGTCTGCAGCTGCAACGCATTCTCCTAATGAGCTCATGGGCTTCTTAAGGTAGCTGCTGATACAGACCTTTGCTGGAACATAACCTCAGTTATGTGGACTCCTGCCTACCTGCCTACCTGCCTGCCTGCCAACATCTGGTAATACTCCCTCCTAAGGACTGCACTGTAAATATTCTCATCACCAGTACTCTCTCTCTCTCCTTGGATTCCGGGGTTTACCTCCTCCTCCTCTGGCTTCTGGACAACTCCAGCTCAAGATTCCTTAAACAAAGTCTACAGTAGAAATAAACCTCATTTACCGTCTTATCCTGTGTGCTGAGTCTGTTTCATCCTGTGGTTTTGTTCTATTTCGACTATCTAAGCAATTCATGATAGCTGGCAGACACACTGCAGTTCAATACTGCAAAAGTTCTCAAAAGGAATTGAGACATGTAGTACATGTTATTGTAGTCATTATTTCATGTTTTGAAGTTGTGGTTGAGTCAGCAAACTCGGTTTTCATCATCAATGTCAGGACATACAGGAACTAAAAGACAAAATATGCATCTTCCAATTTGCATTATTTTGTAAATTAAACATATTCAGTTGAATCTGTACTAATACTTAGGACAAGGAACTGACTGCTGTTTTCTCTTGAGCAATGACATTTTGCATACTCTTTTGCAGTGGCTATGTCTGAGGCATTTAAACATTTCCAAAGTCTTGTGTCAGCTGAATCTGTGTATCATGTTTCAGCCCCACGCTTATATTAATCATCCATCTATATGTTTTGCAGTTAGGCCCCATTAAAAGCTTTTCAGCACATGGTGATAATGGCAGGGCTGTATATGTAGCCTTCTGTTACTTTGGATATTTAAGCTGTGTAGAAAAGCAGTTTTTGTCAAAACTCAGAGGCTTAACCGTTTTTCCTTTCACCTAAAACAGAAAGAAAAGAAATGAATGGCAGCAGCTTTATTGACCATTTAACCTACATAAAAACGCATTGTGTGTGAGCGTAGACAGACGGGGGGAAACACGCTTTCTTATCTTTCACCTGCTGTGATCAAACTGCCCTGAACACAACTGTTTAATCAATCCTACAAAATAGATTAGATTTTTGCTTAAATAAAAAAATCTAATCACAGTCGATATCCTACTGCTTCATTTCCAAATGTACTGCCTCATGTGTTCCTCTGCCTGAGTAAACGAGAGAAGTTTGACTCTCCTGCAGCTGGGTTGATTGAAAGCCCCTCTGTGCTGGAAGCACATCTGTTCAGGTGTATCTCTTGAGTCCACACACAAACTTCGCATTTTTTGATTTGGCCCAGCAGCTGTTCTGCTCTGCTCATGCTCCCAGAGTGCCTACGCCTTATTACACTCTTATTAATGTAATATCATTAAATGTCCCCACTGAAAATGTGAGAGCTGCAATTTATACACAGCTCATAACATCCATTCATTTTGGCAGGGCCAGATAGCGGGCGAGTCCGCAGAGATCTACGGCAGAGTCAGGAGGGTAGAACTGATTATTTGGAGAGAAGTGGTGGCGCAAGCGGAGTTGTAGTAGGTGGTTGGGTCATTGAATCCTCTGGCCTATTTATTATCTGTCCTGCTCTGGTTTAATCCTGCATCTCTTAGAACAGGCAAAATAATGGCCTCCATAACCTTGGGCGTGTGTGGCCTCTAAAACCTCCCTTTCTCCAACTCCCCTCTGCTGTCTTTTCTTTACATATCTTTAATATAGAGGGCATGGATCAAACAGCAAACAAAAAATACATGCATGAGCATGCTCACATCTACCTCTAGGCATTATTTATCTCCATATCAGGGCTGCAGGAGGAGGCACCCCAACCTTGTGAAGATATATTTAAAGAGGGCTGGAAGACAGAGGATAGTGCAATTGACCCCGGCTGATTTAGACACAAGGCCAGACAGGGAAGAAAAAACAACACCCAAATATATTTGGACCCTAGAAACAATGCTATAGAGGACAATGTATTAAAAAACAAACTATATAACCTATGAATGCTATTTTAGATAATAACTTACAGTGGTATACTCTGAAAACAGTCCAGACTAAAACTATTCAGTTTTTGGACTTTAATATTCCTCAACAACTTCGTACAGTTTAAAGAATAGGTCTGTGTGGATGGGTTTGAAGCAAGAAACACAATGCAAGTCTTTTTCGGCATGGTACGGTGTTTCAAGTGTAGCTTTAGCAAATGTTGCATCAAAAATACACCTTATCTAATAGATTCTGATTGGCAGCGACTTTAACCATGCATTTCAAAAATCCAGGTTTAAATTAATTACTCCAGGAATGGAGGACTCAATAAGTGAAATATTTAACGCATTAGGTCAGTTAACACAATTATTTCTGTGAACTATATGCCAGAATCTTTTGGCACTGTTGCCATTCAGCGAAAAGATCATGGGTTGGAAACCCAGCCCAGGCTCCTTCTGCATAGAGTTTACATGTTTTTCCCATGAAAGCGTGGGTTCTCTCTGGGTACTCCAGTTAAACTCGCCGTCCAAGAACATGACTCTTTAATTGTTTTACTGTAAACTTCTCTAAGGTAGTAGTGTGTGCATGCCTTGTGGTTTTGTCCTGTGTGTCTCTGTGTTGCCCTGCGATGGACTGCCAATCTGTCCAGGGGCTGCCCTGCCTCTTCCTCAATGAACAATGAAAATAGGCACTGTCCCTCTGCAACCATGCAAGAATATCTGCATATAGACAATGGATAGATTCATAAATAGTAGAATAATGATAATCTGTTTTTTAAAACTTCCTTTACACTCAGAAATGTACATAAATTTCCTGTGTATTTGGTATACTTGCCTTTTAAACTGTATGACGTACATTTTGTGTATCCTTCCACCAGCCTCTTGCAAATGTTTGCAGGAATTTTGTCCCATTCCTCTTTGAAAGAATTGGTGTAACTGAAGCAGGTTTGTAGGCTGTGTTTCTTACACACATTGTTTTCAACTCTGTCAAAAGATTTTCCATTGAACTGTTTAGTGCAGCACTCCCTATATGTGTTACTGAAATATTATTCCAGTGCCCACCATAGCAATACTGTAGTGCTGTAAACATTTCAGTTTACAGCTACCACTTCACTCAGATGACATCCATGTTCATAAATAGCTTTCTTTACAGAAAATGTTAATCTCACACAAGAATCCGCTCATTAAACACATTTAAATCTAAGACATGCAGTTGATATACATGGAAATGTTCACAGTTGGAATTTTTCAGCAATTGTTGTGGTACAAAATAACATCTGACTCAGCCACTCCAAGTGCACTCATGTTGGAAATATGCTCAGAGCTGGGATTAGTCTTGAACCAAAACACTGTGAGGAGCTTTTGTTTTGCCCATACCCATCCATTCTGCTGACTAAACTGGGCTCCCAAGTAAAGGGAGCTAATGGACTGATCCAAACTGTGCCAGTAAACCCTGAGTGGAGCCATGCCAGCAGGGAAGGTTGGATTATCCATTATACATTTCTAAACAATGAAGTTGAACAGGCCAATTAAACAAACAGAAAATACAAGTGACTCCATACATATGAAAATGAAAGCACAATCACTGTATGAATGTGTTTATGGAAGCATTTTCATTAAGTCAATGTAAAAATTATATATAATGCACAAATGCAACAACATTGCATGCAACAGATTTTGCCGAGGTGGCCCAGTTGTACACAAAATTCATTCCTTCTATGAACATTAAAGGCCAGTAGGAACTTTTCTGGAACTTTCAAAATAATTTGCATTAACTGCTTCCAGCACAGCCAGGAACAAGAGGGGTAACAGCGGACGTCCCTTGACATCACTGAATTAAAACCCTCCATTCCAAAAAACAGACCTCTTCCATGCAGGTCCCAGCAGAACTGAAAGGAGAGACACAGTGCGCTAATGTCTCTCTGCTGACAAACAGACATAACTCTTCAAACTGGACCCCAAAGTGTCATACGGTCACGCGATCATGTGCACTAAGTTAAGTAGGAATGAATTGCTCTTTGTGAATCCAGTATTAATTCATGAACGGGGGTAATTAGGGTGCAAGCATGGCTTGACTTTTCTTTCAGAGAGTTCCCAGCAGAGACCCTGTCTCTACAACACAGAGTGAAGCGGTTTTCGCGGTCTAAAGGAAGGACAAAAGGTACCACACAAAGGTCGTTTCCAATCTAGGAAGTAATATTTCCTTACATATTATTTTACTAAACATGATAACTAATTAAACACCATTAAGACCCATTAATCCAGAAAGGTTTGGTTCTTATTCAAAATTATATTTCCTTAAATATTATTTTACTGTTTCTTTATTTCTTTCTTTAAATAATATTTTAATAAATAAATTCAATTCAATTCAAATTCAAAAATACTTTATTAATCCCAAAGGGAAATTAAATGTTGTTATAGCTCATATTATGAAGGTTTCCTCAAAGAGCCGTTGTAGATGCTGATGGCTGTGGGCAGGAAGGATCTCCTGTAGCGCTCCGTCTTACAGCAGATCTGAAGAAGCTTCTGACTGAAGACACTCTGTTGTTGTAGGACAGTCTCATGAAGAGGATGCTCAGGGTTCTCCATAATGTTCTTCATTTTATGAAGAATCCGTCTTTCCACAATGATCTCCAGAGGTTCCAGAGGAGTCCCCAGAACAGAATCAGCTTGTTGAGCTTTTTTAAGTCCCTGGCTCTGATGCTGCTTCCCCAGCAGATGATGGTAGAAGAGATCACACTCTCCACAACAGACTTATAGAAGATATGCAGCATCTTGCTGCAAACACCAAAGGACCTAAGCTTCCTCAAGAAGTACAGTCTGCTCTGTCCCTTCTTGTAGATGGCTTCACAGTTGCATCTCCACTCTAGTCTGTTGTCCAGGTGAACACCGAGGTATTTATACTCCTCCACCACCTCCACTTCTTCTCCCATGATAGAAATAGTTTTTGACTTATTCCTGTTTCTCTTAAAATCTACAATCATCTCCTTTGTTTTAGTCACGTTCAAAATGAGATGATTGTTTCCACACCATGCCACAAAGCGGTCCACCACCTTCCTGTACTCAGCTTCTTGTCCATCTCTGATCCACCCCACGACTGCAGAATCATCCGAGTATTTCTGCAGATGACAGGAGTCTGTCTTGTACTGGAAGTCTGAGGTGTACAGAGTGAAAAGGAATGGTGAGAGTACAGTCCCCTGTGGTGCTCCTGTGCTGCTGACTACCTGGTTAGACTCACAACTCTTCAGTCTCACAAACTGTGGTCTGTTTGTCAGGTAGTCTTTGATCCAGGAGATTGTTGAGGCCTCCACCTGAGTCTTTTGGAGTTTCTGACAAAGCAAATCAGGTTGGATTTAAAGGCAGCTAATTAAACACCATTGAGAATTGGACATCCAGAAGGTTGGTTTTATTCGGCACGTCATTATTTAAAATGTTTTATCAAAATTATGTTTTATCTGATCTTGCATTGTGAATGGTTGTTTAAAGATATACCATGTATTGCCTAAGTTAGTCCCAAGACTAACTTAACTTCATTTCCAGATTCTTCAAGATAATCCTTGGTTCTCAAACATAAATAACATTGCATGGTAATGTTGCATCACTCCTTCAGTCATGGTTTTCAACCATCTTTGATCAATTTGTTTATGTTGTGCATAGCCCATTAGTCTTCCTTATTCTTTCATTCTGCTTGGTAGTTTAGTTGGATTGTTTTAGCATAGTAAAGAGTTTGCTGATTGAAATATCTTTGACTTTGAGTTGACTTATTTTTGTTAATAAATTCTTGTATTTTAAGAAATTATGTGAATTTATTCTGTGTCTGTACAGAGTTTTGCTGTTCAATAAAGCCCGAGCTTGGCTCATCCCTTTCAATTTTGTCCTAATACCACCGCCTTATTGGGCTGATATTCATAGCACAACCCTTAACAGACCGAATTATTACTTAATAAAATATTAAAGAATGAATATTAAATGTTAAATAATATATTTATATTCATAATCACAACATGAGCAATGTCTAATATACAGTGGCTTATAAAAGTATTCACACCCCTTGAACTTTGCCACATATTGTCACATTACAACCACAAGCATTATAAATATATTTTATTGGAATTGTATGTGAACGACCAACACAAAGGTATGCAATTCTGAAGTGGAACAAAAATTATACATTATTTCTTTTTTTTTTTTTTTACAAATAAAATACGGAAAAAGGCATTGTGCAAAAGTACTTTGTGGAACCACCTTTTGCTGCAATTACGGCTACTAGTCTTTTAGGGTATGTCTCTACTAGCTTTCCACATCTAGTGACTGAAATCTTTACCCATTCTTATTTGCAAAACAGCACAAACTCAGTCAGATTAGATGTAGAGCATTTGTGAACAGCAGTTGTAAGATGTTGCACAGATTCTCCATTGGGTTTATGTCTGGACTTTGACAGGGCCATTCTAACACATTAATATGTTTTATTTTAGACCATTCCATTGTAGCCTTTATGTTTAGGGTAATTATCCTGCTGGAAGATAAACCTCAGGTCTCAAGTCTTTTGCAGACTCCAACAGGTTTTCTTCCAAGATTGCCCTGTATTTGGCTCCCTCCATCTTCCCATCAATTCTGACCACCTTCCCTGTTCTTGCTGAAGAGAATCTTGCCCAGAGGATGATGCTGCCACCACCATATTTGACAGTGGGGTTGGTGTAATCACAGTGATGTGTAGTGTTAGTTCTCTGTCATTCTTCCATAAAGGCCACATTTGTGCAGTGCACGACTAATAGTTGTCCAGTGGACAGATTCCCCCACCTGGGCTGTAGATCTCTGCAGTTCACCCAGAGTCACAATGGGCCTCTTGTCTGCATCTCTAATCAGTGCTCTCCTTGTTTTTCCTGTAAGTTTAGGTGGACGGCCTTGTCTTGGTAGGTTTACAGTTGTGCCATACTCTTTCCATTTCTGGATGATGGATTGAACAATGCTCCGTGAAATGTTCAAATCTTGGGAAATCTTGTCATAGCCTACGCCTGCTATAAACTTCTCCACAGCTTTATCCCTGACCTGTATGGTGTGTTCTTTGGACTTCATGATGCTGTTTGCTCCTATATTCTCTTTACTAACCTCTGTGGCCATCACAGAGCAGCTGTATTTGTACTGAGATTAGATTACACACAGGTGGACTCTATTTGGTCATTAGCAATCATCAGGCAGTTTCTGAAGGCTGCACTGAGAGTAAAAGGGGACTGGATACTGTTGCACACTGCTGTCGGGATGCAACATTTTGGACTCTGTTGTGGTTTTGTGTTTTGACTTCAGTTTGGTTTTGTACTCATGTTTGGTTGTTTATTTCCTTCTACTGCCTCCTAGTGTTTGTTGTTTTCTCTTCCCTCGTTTCTAGTTCCTTTTGTGGTTGCTCTCCTATTTCTTGTTAGTTTTCTTATGATTATTCATTATTATTATTATTATTTATTATTATTATTATTATTATCTTTGCTCTCTAGCTTAGTTCCCCTGTTTACCTCTATTTCTCCAGTTCCTCTTGATTGGTTCGTTTTAGTTATTGTTTAAGTTTTGTTACACTTAGTTTAGTTCTCTTACACTTAGTTTTGTTTACTTTCGTACTTAGGGTTTCTTAGGTTGTAGTGTTCTTCTGTTCCCTCTAGTTTCTCTGTTTTACTTTAGTTAATTATTATTTCTAGGTTCTTATGTTCCTTTGGTTATCCATCTATGTTCATAGCTTCGCTTAGTTCTGTTTCCATGAGTTTAGTTTTACAGTGCTTACTTTCAGTTTGGTTTTCATTGTCTAGTTCCTCTCTCGTTCCCTTTTTTAGTTTGGTCACCTTAGCAATTATTCTTACTCCCTCAGTTTCTCTACAGCCTGGTTCACACCTGTTGTCCATTCTCATCTGATTACCTGCCTCAGTGTCTCATTGGTTCATACCTCACTCCCTTCTGTTTATTAGCTCTCTGGTTTTCATTGTTCTTCGCTGTTTCCTTCCGTTCACAACCCCATTCCCTATCCTCGACTATGTTGTGAGTTTAACTATGATCCTGCACAGTCAACGTCTGTAAGTCTGTGGATATTGTTGTGGAATTTAATTATCAAAGTGGAGAGAAGTTGATTCATAACAAGAGAAAATCCGGACTTTGTCTTAATAAGTTTTATTCAAAGGCATTCAGCGTTTGAATGACTCTGTCACCAAGCAAGTCAGTTGAACAGAGCCCCGATCAACATTTTAAAAGTTTTAGCTGGTGATATCTTAGAAAACAACAAGTGTTTTAATATTTCTGTGCAACACAGAACTGATCAGGTGTCCTTTCCTTCCCCAAAGGGTGAAAAAAGAACCTGCAGAACCAAACCTTTCATAGTTTTTGTCAGGACTTGATATAAGGTACAGTGTAAATCAACACGCTGCATGAATCAGAAGAGGGAAGAAAAAACCTAATATAACCTCATCCCAGCAGCTGCTGTGAAAAACAATGAATTTGTACTTTCCATAAGCATCAGTTAGCACTTACGGACAAAACCTGCACCAAACTGGAAGTACTGTGTCAGAAACTGTATGAAGACCATCTGCAGTAGAACTAAGCCTGTTTTAATGAGGTCTCTACCCATTAGATTTATGGGATACAAACTCTGACAACAGAAAATAATACCTGAAGGAGAAACCCATCAGGTTTTACGCATACGCTGGGTTTTAAAAATACTCCTTCATGAGATCTGTCCTGAGAATAACATAGAAACACATGGTTACTGCTGAGTTTTGGAGATGTAACTTCCTCTGCTTTTAATAACTTTTAATAACTAGAATAATTGACCCTGAATATTCCACAATGAAAGAGAACTTGCTTCTCTAAAATAATTAACTGGAAAGTATCAAATGAACTAAGTTATCACCTTTTAAAGATACTTTTCTAACCCTAAAATAATATTTTAACCCGCTATATCTGTCAACGTCAAGCAAGCGTCACATGATCAGCGGTTAATAAGCGTTCTTCATTGCAGAAAATAGGAAAAGATTTATGCAAATGTGTGTGTTTTTGTACGTTACCCCCATCAGTTTCTACATCGCTCCAGAGTCAGACTGTCATGGCACACAGTCCTCTATCAGTCCAAAAAAACAACCAAGCCCTTCCCCGGTCTGTTGGTGAGACATTCAATCATTCTTTGTCCACTTTAACTTCTCCAGGAGGGAGAAAGAAGAAACTTTGCTCCGGTTTCTCTTCTGCCCGCATAAGATGCTTTCAATATAAATCCAGTGTATCGCTCTTCTGGCTCTTGCAAACAGCATGGATCGTTGTCCATCTCAGTGGGTCCAGACTTCTTCTGAGTTTTGTTTTTTTTTTTTCTTGTAGAAAGTCACACTGCGATTTTCAACATACAGGAAGGCAGATCTCTCTCTTTCAGGCCGTGCTGGAGAAGCGTCTCTGGCTGGAGTAGCCATGGAGAAGGGCAGGTTTCTAAAATCCAGACTCAAAAACGCAGATGTTGAACTCAAATCCCATAAATGTGTGTGTGTGTGTGAGAGAGGCAAAAGAAAAGTTTAGTATAGGTTCAGATTTTGCACAAAGAAATATTATCAGTCAGTCAGTCTGCCTGTCACTTCCTTCCACAACATGCACTATACTCCTTTCTAAAACAACTTTCTTTTCGACTCTCTAATGTCCCTTTTCACTTTAACCTTCTTTTCCGACTGATCGCAATATTTAAGACAAACGAAACTTCCTTCAGGAAAGTTTTGACTCTTTAACCCCTTAATTGATGCACTCCGTGCTTTTTAATCTTTTTCTTATGTTTTTATTTTTTATTTTTCCATCAACTGTTTTACTTGAAACTATTTAAACTATTTAACTTATTTACACTCAAACTTCCACGCTGTGAAAAACCAAACTTATCTTCCAAATTAAAGCACATTTAACACAATCATCCCCACTTTTTCCTTTCATTATTTTATAAATCAGAGTATGAAGAAGGAGACACCCCTGATGCCACAAGGTTCCGGAACCATTTTTTTTTTACCTGTTCAGCAGCACGTCTGCCCACTGGCTTTTCTCCTTTATGAGGTGTAGAAAATTGCTAAAAACCACCCGCAAAACCCTGTGTTTTGCTTTATCCCATTGTTACCAATGAGAACCTCCCTGCCATTCCTTTTGCAGGGTGACCGGGCCCTCAGCTGATGTCCTCCCTCTCGCAACTCTGGAACCTAATTAATTAGTTAGGAGATGGTTAATGTGTAATAAAAAATAATAATATACATTATATCATACAGAGCAACTTCTCACCCAGATATATTTGACAACAAATTGTTCGGACTCCACCACCGTAATATGGAAGTGGACTGAGGACAACGTCTCCAGGCTGGCCAGGCGTCCGTGTCCCCCTCCTGCGGTCTCCTCTGGCACGTCAGATCCTGTTCGTGATGCTAAAATTGTTGTGGAATTTAATTATCAAAGTGGAGAGAAGTTGACTCATAACAAGAGAAAATCCGGACTTTGTCTTAATAAGTTTTATTCAAAGGCATTCAGCGTTTGAATGACTCTGTCACCAAGCAAGTCAGTTGAACAGAGCCCCGATCAACATTTACACACAGTATTTATACCAGAACAAGACAGTGTTATCTCAACTGCAAAGAGTCCATGTTCTATGACCCCAACCCTTCTTGAGTTCAACAGTGACAAGCTTATCTAGGAACAGACATAACTGCCCTAACTGACATTGTCGTAAAGATGGGTCTGAACCATCAAACTTCTGATAATGGCTTTACAGCTTCTTCCTCTAACACAGATATTCTGAGGAGTAAAAAAGGTCATACACTGTGAAATGCTTACTGCAAGAATTTCCATCACAATATTGATTTTTTACAACTTTCCGGTGCCAAGCTCTTGTCTGCGCATTGGTAACTCTAAACCTCAGAACGCGACAGTAGGAACCAGCCAACAAGACCAAGCAGATAAAGCTAGAGAACTGAAGAAGTGGGTGCAACAGCAGCAGGAGGCGCTTCGGGCTATGTATGGTGAGGAGGTGGATCTATCACCCTCACCTTTATTGTTAGAGGAAATGGAGAAGGTTTTCGTGGATTCCGACTGGGCATCTTTGGGTTACGAGCCAGGTCAGAACTGCTTTACTCCAGCTCACTCTTCCTCCAAGCAACGTCGCCCTCGCCGCAAGCGCTCCACAACAGCTGCAGCAGCTCCGTTCAAGCCATCTACATCAGCAGAGGCTCTGGTCGAGCCATCTTCATCGGCAACAGTTTCACCCACGTCTGGAGTGACTCCAGCTGCCTCCGAATTTCCTGCTGGGTTTGGCTCCCGCCCAGGACGACATCGTTGCTGCAGGGCAGTCGCCATTGGGGTGGTTAGGATGGCGGCCTCCAACTCATCCAGAGTTGGTAGGTGGGAGTGTTACCAGGTGAGAAATGTAGGATTATCGTACTAGAGACATAAAATTATCGTATTTTGAGGGAAATTATCGTACACTCATCATAACCAAAATAACTGTTGATGTGTTGAATAGTATCTAACAGGCACTCGCAGCTTTGTGGCATCAGTACGGAATGGATTTATCAACAGCTGCAGCCCCACAGTGCCGGGCTCTGCTTCTTCTTCTTTTCTTTTTTTCTTTTCCTCAATCATGGGTGGGCGCAGTGGACTATTCAGGCAATCATGGCCGTTGTTCTGAGGCCAACGCATCACGTCACACGTAGGTCACATTTTGAAAAGCACGATTGGCTGGAATTTCCAGCATTTGTTTCCGAATCTGGACACAGATGCCTTCAAGGTTCACAAAAAAACTCCGACAGACTTTGGCGATAGGCTGATGACGACTGATTACAACCACACATTCACGGAATGGTCAAATTATCGTACATTTGGCCTGTTTTAGGAATATTCATCGTACAGAGAGCAAAATTATCGTACAGATACGATAATTATCGTACACCTGGCAACACTGGTGGGTGGTCACTCAGCGCCCTCTGCAGTTCACCAGCCGTCGGTGCAGCCTCCAGCCCTGAATTGGGTTCAAGCCAGGCTGGAGAATATGAAAAAGGAAGTCACGTTGCTGCGAGTTTGTGTTATATTTGATGGATCATCCAAAGGATTTGGACATAGAGCACGCTGTTCTTCAGGCTGAGTTTCTTGAAGAGGGATTGCTTGATGCTCCAGCTCCTGTCTCTGCTGGAGGTCCTTCCGACCCTCTTCTAGCAGCCATTAAAGCAGCCAAGCTTTTAGAACCTCAGCATGCAGCCCAGTCTTCAGAGCCTCAGCACGCTGCTAAGCTTTCAGAGCCTCAGCACGCAGCTAAGCTTTCAGAACCTCAGCACGCAGCTAAGCTTTCAGAACCTCAGCACGCAGCTAATCTTTCAGAGCCTCAGCACGCAGCTAAGCTTTCAAAGCCTCAGCACGCAGCTAAGCTTTCAGAGCCTCAGCACACAGCTAAGCTTTCAGAGCCTCAGCACGCAGCCAAGCGTCATGAGTCCAGTGGGGGTTTCAAGGATGAACCATCTCACATCCATGTTCCAGAGTCTAGTGAGGGGTTCAAGGATGAACCGCCTCACATCCACATTCCAGAGTCTAGTGAGGAGTTCAAGGATGAACTGCCTCACATCCATGTTCCAGGATTTCCAGAGGGGTTCAAGGTCAAACCACCTCTGGTTCAAGTTCCAGAGTCTACTGAGGGGTCCAAGGATGGATCGCCTCAGACCCATGCTCCTGACTTTCAAGAGGGGTTCGAGGACAAACCGCCTCTGACCATAGACCCTGGCCAGATGGACTGTACTGCTGGCCAGATGGACTGGACTCCTGAGATGACTGACCTTTTGACAGACACGACTGACTTTTTGCCAGTCACGACTGAGTGTGTTCTTGGCACGACCGACGGTATTCCTGGTACAACTGACTGTGTTCCTGGCACGACGGACTGTATTCCTGGCATGACTGACTTTTTGTCTAAGACACCAGACTCCATGCCAGACTTTGTGGTGCCTGACTATGGTGCACCTGACTACAAGGCGCCTGACCCGCAGCCTGATTACAAGGCACCTGACCTGCAACCTAGCTATGTGGGACCTGACCTTACACCTAACTATACGCTTGACTTTTCGTTGGACTTTTCGTCTGACTCTCCGACTGACTATGTGCCTGACTCTCCAACTGACTATGCGCCTGACTATGCGCCTGACGACGTCTCCCCAGGGTCCAAGGCAGACGTCAGGCCCAAGTCTTCTGAGTTTCTGCCTGGGTCCGAGCCGGACGCCAGGCCCAAGTCTTCTGAGTTTCTGCCTGGGTCGGAGCCGGACGCCAGGTCCAAGTCTTCTGGGTTTCTGCCTGGGTCCAAGCCGGACGCCAGGTCCAAGTCTTCTGGTTTTCTGCCTGGGTCCAAGCCGGACACCAGGCTCAAGTCTACTAGGATCTCGCTTCATGGGTCAACCTGGCTACATCGTAGACCTCCTAAACATCAGCTCCAACGCCTTAGACCTCCTAGACATCAGCTCCAATGCCATGAACCTCCTAGACATCAGCTCCTACTCCATAGACCTCCTAGACATCAACTGCTTCATCGCTGGCTTCTTCGCTGCAGGCCTCCTGACCGTCAGCTTCTTCACCGGTGGGTACTACGCTACAGGCCTCCTGACCGCCACCTCCTTTGCTGCTGGTCTCCGGACTGTAAGCTCCTTCATCGCTGGTTTTTTTGCCGCCAACCTCCAGATCATCAACTACTTCATTGCAGGCCCCTTAGCAGCCAGGTTCCTGGACCTTTGCCTCATTCGCCACCGGTCTCCTGGACTTTATTTTGGTTTTTGGACTCTTGCCCTCCTTCCAAGGCCTCCGTCCGCCCACCCTGGTTGGGTTATTTTGGTTCTTGGACTCTTGCGCTCATCCCAAGGCCTCCCTCCACCCAACCTGGTCGGGCTATTTTTGTTTTTGGACTCTGGCCCTCCTCCGAGGCCCCCTCCACCCACACCGATTGGAAGAGTTTGTGTTTTTGGACTTTTGTCTTTGGACTTTTTCTGGTCGTCTGGAATCTGAGCTTAAGGGGGTTGATGTCATGATGCAACATTTTGGACTTGTGTTAGGTATTGTTTAGTCAACTCAAAGGAACGACACAGTCTCTGTTATCTTTCTGCAGTAAGAGGTAGCAACACTCTGCAGTGCAGCTACAAAGTGATGACACCCTCTCTCTTTATTTATATGTTGGTTCAAACACAGTTCCGCAGACAGTTCAGACAGTTAGAGTGTGTGTGTGTGTGTGTGTGTGTGTGTGTGTGTGTGTGTGTGTGTGTGTGTGTGTGTGTGTGTGTGTGTGTGTGTGTGTGTGTGTGTGTGTGTGTGAGAAGAGGAACCGCTGGTTTTGGAAGATTAGCAGAACAGGGTGCGATTCAGCCTCTGTGTCTAGTTTCACATGTGCAGCTCAGAATGTACAAGGTCTTATGAGTGATAAACACAAGATATAAGTTTTCACACCCAACAGTCCCTCCTTTTTTATCATGAATAAAGTCATGATTAGATACATGTAAAAAGAAAACACTGTGTGTGAGCGAAAAACCCACGGACGGGAAAGCAGATTATATTGTGGGAAAATACTCGCACGGCCCCTCCATCCAAGGCGACCACCAACCATGGTAGAGTACAAAAATAATAAATCAAAGAAAACAAAATGCAATAAAAGTAAAGGAATTAAAATAAGCCTTGTTTATGTCATCATTATGCTTTTTCTCATATTGCTTAAACAGCAACTTCTTTCGATTGTCTGCTATAAGGTCATTTTATGAAGTACAATCATGAGTACACTCAGGCGTCAAAGATATTTTCATTTATAACATGTCATCATAGGAGTAATGGTCTTTCTTTTGTAGCTCGGTAAAATAATCCTTTTCTGTGTCATCATAGTCATCTGTTTTTTGGGTCCAGTGTGGTGTCAACTTGGATCATTGCTGCATATGCAAGAGAATTGTTGTAATATGTATATGTTTCGTTATCCTTACCAACCACTTGGATGCCTTCTCCTTCCGCCAGCCCCTTTGTAACTGGACTTCCCCTGCTACCCCGTCGGTTGAGTTGGCTCCTGTAAAGGTAGAACAGGTTTACAGTGGCTCTTGTGAATCCAGGATGGTCTCTCTGCGATTTTTAGAGCTGTTGGTGTGGTCAGGAGAACTCGGTATGGCCCTTCCCATCGAGGGATGCTACAGTCTTTTCTTTGGAGCGTTTTGATCAGTACCAGGTCTCCAGGCCTCAGGTTATTCTGTGGGATAGGAGCAGAGTTTACTGGCAGACTACTGGACAACTGTGTTTCTTTTGTTTGTAACATTTTATTCATCCATTCAGCTAATGTGGTTTCATGCTGAGCTTTTTTAATGTCATTCATTTCTGATGGTAGTGGAAAGGATCTCCCATGTACTATTTCAAAAGGAGTGAGGGCAGTGTGACTGGGTGTTATTCTCATCCATAGCTTTACTAAAGTAAGGCAATCTGGCCAGGGCCTCCCTGTTTCTTCTACTGTTTTCCTCAGTCTATTTTTTATAGTTCCATTATCTGACCTGATGATTTGAGGAATGCCATAAGTAGGGAATAAATGTGCTACTAGGTTTTTTGCTACTGTAAGAGCATCACAGTGTTTTGCTGGGTATATTTCAACCCATTTGGAAAAGGCATCTATGACAACTAGACAGTATTTCTTTCCTTGTAACCACGAAAGTTCAATGAAATCCATGTATATGGTATGGAATGGATGTGCTGCTGCTGGGATTTATAGTATAGAATTGATTATTTACTAGATGTTCCATATTTCCCCTTCTTGACACATGGGTTTTTTCCATGGGTCACTATGGCAGCTGTTTTGTATAAATTTTTGGTAGTATTGGTTTTCCTTCTAAATGATAGATATCATTCTGTTTAACAGGTCCTCTGTTAAGCCTAGGTTTAACTTCTGTTGCTGCTGTCACTGTGAGTCTTTCAGCATGACATCTATAATTAACAGATCAGACATGTTCAGTGTGAGGGGAAGTTTAGATGCAGCCTTTTGCGGAAACATCTGCAAAGTTATTTCCTCTACTTTCGACAGTGTCAGTGCTGTTCCTACAGAGGTTTTAAAGCCTCTGTTTTTCCAAATTCTTCTTATTCTTTTTTATCATATTTTATTTTATTGGGGACTTTATTTTATTTTTTTATGACGTAAGTCCTTATTACATTTAAAAGTGAGATCACTATTTTTGGTAGTTGCTATTATTTTAAATAATGCTTGGTTTAGTTCTTATTAAAAAATAAAAACTCACTCACTGATGAACACAAAAAATGAATGGCATATTATATCTTATAATCTTAGTTTGTCTTACCCAGTTTTATAGATACATCGTACAGTTTCAGTCAGCTTTGTATTTAGTTCAAGTAACTAAAGTTTGTTTCAATTAACTCAAGCTTTCTCTATTTCAGTCCAGTCCAGTAATTCTGTTAAAGTTCATTTCATCTTGTGTTAAGTTTGAGTCTAATTTGATCATTCTGAACCTGACTGGAAAAAGTCTAAATGTTAAAATCTTTTTGTTTTACAATAGAGAACTGACCTAATATTATTATGGTACTGTTGAAGACTCTAATTTTTACATAACATGAAACAGACATTTATTTCAGAAAAATAGACAGTCAAATACAGACATTTGGCCACATGAAAGTTTAAATACCCTGTTTGTAAAAGAATTGTGAAAAATTGAAGACAGGTCCATGAATTTTCTTATGGTTATTGGTATTTCCAATACAGGTAGAACCTTTGCTATCATAATATGATTTTTCGGAAAAGATTCTGGAAACCTTATTAAGATATAAGTTTGGCAATGATCATCAGAACATCAGACCTTTATTGGCGCTTTTAAAGTCCCTCAAAGATGTATTACAATGAAATCAGTCATTCCCATTCACACACATTCACACACTACTTACTTATTTCTCTGTCAGAGTAATTTTATTTGCAAAAATTTGAACATAATTTGACTTCTATTATTCTTAAAATGCACATCGTTTCCTCATAACCCCTTTTGTTTCCACTAGGTCTGTTTTGAACGCTTCAATTCTTTTTTTATTCACCAAGAATCAATAAGGTGGTCTTAGTGGGGTCCACCTTAAAGGTGTTATCTGTTGGGTGTCATGTTATCATTGTCAGGTCAGTGAGGTTCATAGGTCAGTCAGAACCTTGGTCATTTGGTCTGTGCACATAATTTTTCATATATCCAGCCTATGATTAGTCAGCAAAACCTCCACCTATAGGAGAAAAATTGTTAATGAATGAGCTGCATTTCTTAGGAACACTGCAATCCCACTGTCTTCCTTCTGGATGAGCATCACCTGTTGAAAAACTTTCATCATTGTTTGTTTCACATATTCAATCAGATCTTTATATTATACCAGTAGACAAAGTTGTTAGTATCTCATGTAGACTGACATATACTGTTGCATTTGGAGAGGATCTCAGATTAAATATAGATAGTTAGAGCTTCAATCCAGGTTAATTTTGTGTCTGCAGACTTTAGCCAATTTTTCTTTTTTTTTTTTATACATAAAGAGCAAGATTCAAAAGGCAGATTGTGGCAGAATGTAGACAAAACTGCTTATTGATTGACAAAATAACATTCAAGCACACAATCACCATATCAAAGGCTCTACTTCTAGAGAATCACTAAACTTCTGGGGGCCTATTTTGGCCTTGAGTTTGACACATGCAAGGTAGAGTTACAATCTTCATCGGAGCTCTCTGCTGTATGCAGAAGTTTTATCTTTGTTTTCAGGCAGCTGCATTTCCTGTGTCAAGGTCGTTTCACAGAGCTGAAATTTAACTTCTCTCAAAGAGGATAGAATCAAGAATGCACACAATCTGAGCCAAATATGGAATTATTTCCCTGTAAAATGAATCTTTTGCATTTTATTATGGTGTTGCTGATAGTATAACACCATAGAATGATTTTTAAAGCACCTGTTTCTCACTAATACTTGCCTACAAAATCATTTACTCTCAGATTACTTCTTTAACAACATTCTGTTCTCCCTTCTTTCAGCACACTGTATGAAGTTTTCTGATTCTTTCCACTGCCCCCCCCCACGGGTTTAGTTAATGACAGATGAGGTGTACTGCCTTTAAACTGTTGGAGTTGTTTTTCCTGACAGTATGATTGAGATGGAGGATTTCCCTGTTTTGGGGTCAACACACAGGTGCTGTATGGTAACAGTCACTGTGAAAAACAGTGTCATACTGATGATCTGATCCTGGAGTGTTTTTGTACCTCATAGTTACATGAAGTTCAGTATCTGGCATGTACTGAGTTTGTTGGAAAGTTTGCTTTTCTCTTGTTTTTCTTAGCAGGTCTCGAGCCGTTGCTGTGGGCCCTAAATATAGGGACCAGTGATAGTGTGGTTGTGAGGGCCCGTGCACAACTAGGGCTCCCTCCTCTACCACAGCTTTCATACCTGTCTCTTCATACATGTAGCTTTGAATCAGACAAAAGGATAGGCTTGTTAAAACACTACGGGTTAAAACATGGAAATGATGGCTGCAGCCAGTCAGTGCCTTGTCTTCACGCAGATTGCCCTTGTTCATTCAAAATATTTAATACCCTCAAGACCCATTTATCAAGACATGTTGAACTGGTGATGCAAAATGAGTTTTTTTCTGTCAGTTGTCTGCTATTTTCCTTTTCTTTTTTAGTACTTAAAGGCAATATTTTGAGCATCTTGGTAGCCACCAAAAGACGTTTGATGCAGTTGCCTGTGTTTTCAAAGACTGTACTTTCAGTACAAACATTTATTCCACATTTGACACTTATAGTCGAGAAACATATTTTACATTCATCTTCAAAACTGAAGTTTTGAATAGACACCCTGCACCCCAATGCTGTTCAAGTTCAGGACAGCGTTGAACTTGCCTCAGGGACTTTGAATGAGGAACCACGGGAAATGTCTCAAGACATTAAAAAAGGTTGGGTCACCTTTTTCTGACGTTGGAAAGCACTTTTAATGTGCCAACTGTTGGACCATGTTTTGCATAATATTGGACCATTGTAAGTTGCTGGACACCAGGATGCCTTCCGGCATTATCGACCATTTTATATCCCAGGACACTCCGCTACTACAAATCCCAGTGGCCACCGCGGCTGATAGGACAGGGGCGTCGCAGCTCTGATGCCACAGTCAACTATATAACAGAGTATGAGACGGCCAACCACTGCTTTCAGCTTGGGACTGAGACGCGGTTACCTCGCAACTGGAGCATCAGTCTGGAGAAGAAATCCCACGTGGACTTTCATTAATTTTCCCCGTTGGCCAACGAGAAAACTAAACAAATTAAACTTTATTGATCGAAGACGTGGGTTTAACATGTATCCAAAAAAAAAACACGGAGTTTTCAAGGAGACGCAATTTTTCCCCCTTGTTTTTTGTTCCAGTCGACTAGTGACGGTCCGTCATATTTTCCACCTTTCTGCCAAGGAGGCCACAAGGACGGAAAATGGACTGCTTTCCACTGACGCGTGGAACTCATCAACCCCTTTCTCTCTCGCTCCCTCTGCTCAGAGGAGACATCAAGTAAAATCCATCCTTCTCTTTTATTTCTTTATTAGGAAGAGCTTGGGCAAGGTAGAGTAGGATTTTAGTGCGATTTAGAATCGCCACTTATATTCTAATGTGTTCTGTATTGTATGTGCGTGCCATTGTTTTTTTTGTAAAACTTGATTGCTGTTGAATTTCGGAGGCCGCCGAGTCTCACAAGTTGTGCTTTTACTGTCTGGACACCTGAACGCAGGTGCGCTGTGAAACTGGACTGCTATAATAACCTTATGGTGAAAATCAACCATTTTCTTTGTCTTCAACTTTGTGCTTTACTAGCTTGCCACCAAAGGTTTTATTATCCTTTGTCCTCTGGGTTTACAACTTTGCTTGGGGAAGTTTTATGACTGCCTGTCTTCCACTGAGCTACACTTTGGGGGGAGTGCTCCCGAAGCTCCGCTCAACACCATATTATCACGTGTTGCTATAACTGCTAGTTGGATTTTCATACACACTACATGTTGTTTTGTTCTGTTTTGTTTTATTTGGTTTAGTTAGATATTTTACCCCTTTTTATGTAGGACTTTGCATGTTTGATTAGGTGAAGATTATTGAATCGGAAGAGCGAATTGTATCAGGGCTGTTGATTTAATATATATTCACGTAGATAAAGCGAAAGCGTTTGTGTTTATTTTGTGCAAGAGTGATTTGTCAGTCAAAATAAGGTTAAAGTTCCCCACGTTTCGGCAGAAACGGTTGACTAAACAGTGACATCTAGTAATAGTTATCAACTATTGCTGAGAATTTAATAATTGTAATTATCAAGGGCTTGGGCCACAATTACAACACCGGAGGACATCTCTGATTTCGATTCATAAATAAGGATTTTTGGTTAAGAAATAAATTTTCTCAAATTATGATTTTTAATTATAATTCTTGATAAATATTAATTAACCAATAATCATAATCCCAACACAACTAAGTGCATTGATGAAATTATTGATGAGTTGCAGTTAATATCAAGCTGTGCATCTGATCTATTAATAAGTGATGTGGTTGAGTCCACCTTGAGTAATCTGAACCCATCAGTTGTCACTGATTTGGTGAAACATCTTTGTGAGTCACGCCATATAAGTAAATCTTTGGTGCAGATAAACCATTCTCTACTTCATACAGGAGAAGAAAATTTATGAAGAAACATTTATTAGTTGTTGAACCAGAAGAGTACATACTGGACAAAAAAGAAGCTAAATCATTCCAGTATACCCCAATACTGAAATCCTTACTGCAGGTGTTAAATAAATCAGTTCAAGAAAAAGCATTTCAATGCAGAAGAAATTCCAAAAAGGCTTCATTCTAGACATTTTACGATGGGTCTCACTATCAGAAAAATTTGTTTTTTTCAGGAGAGGAGAATAGACTGTATCTTATACTTTACATTGACGACTTTGAAATCTGTAATCCTCTAGGGACATCCCAAAAGAAATATAAAAACACAGCTGTGTGTTGGGAAACTTTCCAGTGCAGTTACGATCAGGACTGACGTCCATTAATCTTGCTGTTCTGTCCAAGGCAGTGGAGACAAAAAGTTTGGGTTTGACAAAATTTTAGAGCCATTGTTAAATGATCTTCAAAGTTTGGAGAAAGATGGTCTCTTTACCCCAGGTTTGGGAAAGGTCATTGAAGGTACTGGTGCCTGATAATTTGGGGGCCCTTTCAGTTGCAGATTTTGTCAAAAGCTCTACAGGACCCTTCATTTGTCAGTTTTGTCTTGGGGAACGGTCAGAGTTTAATTCTCAAGTCAGAAGGGGGTGTTTTCATCAACGAACAAAAGAACAGCATACAGTGCATGTTCAGAAGGCTCTGTCAGATCCAAAATCCACTCAGTGGTGTGGTGGGAAAAGACACTGTGCCCTTTCTGAAAAACCTAAACATTTGTAACACATGTAACATCTGGTTACCTATCCAGATGTCTTGCATGACCTCCTGGAGGGCATTGTTCCAATGGAATTGGCTTTGTCATTTCATGCTTTGATAAGGAAAAAATATTTTTCTTTCATCGAACTCAATAGCGCCATTCGTCGGTTCACCTACAAGTGGAGTGACAAAATAAATCGCCCACATCTAGTCCCAGATCATTTTGCTACAGGAAGAGCAGTGGGAGGAAATGCACACAAAAACCTATGCTTATAATCTTTGCTGCCTCTAATAATTGGCTTAAAAGTACCTGAACATGAGCCTGCATGGCAGATGCTGATGACATTGAAAGACATTGTGGGCCTTGTTATGTTGCCAGTCCATAAAGAGGACAGCATTTGGTATCTGGACTCCATCTTATTGGAGCATCGCAACAAATTCCTTGGATCTTTCCCTCAAGAAAAGCTCCTACCTAAATACCACTTTCTTGAGCATTACCCTCAGCTCATTCAGGAATTCGGCCTTTTTGCAGCCTGGTGTACAATGGGGTTTGAGACTAAACACATTCAAGCGAATTGTCAGGCAGACAGGTTGTACTGCTATGCACTCGCTGCTACAAATGGAGGGGAAGAAGAAATGGAGAATTACGCCTGTTGAGGGCTCACCTGGTCTTGTCTTTGGATTGCAAACTCCAGCACAGAGTCTAAGCTCCCTGGGAGTTGTGCTGGCTATGAAATGCAAAGCTCTGGGAAATATTTCTACCGATGGTTACAGCCTGCTGCATTGGACACCAGGCACACGTTTCCTTGTTGTGCTCCAGAGAATCTTCTCTTGCTCCCTAGAGTCTGATCCATGTCCGATCTGCGCGGCTGTGATTAACTCTAAGTACATTGCGAATAAGACTTCTATCTTAATCTACTTTTTTAAATTTCACACTTTGGATTTTACTTTATTACTGATACCTGGCTGCAACCAGGTGAAAACAGTGTCGTTGTGGAGCTCCTCCCACCCAGCTGTAGCTTCTACAGCTCTGCGCGAGGGACAGGGCGAGGAGAAGGGTTAGCTGTTGTGTTCAGGGACTGCTTCAAATTTTGACCTTTTCACATGGATACCTACACTTCATTGAACTGCAAATGTTTGTAGTGGAATTTACAAGTCCCTTGCTATGTGCAGTCGTTTATTGTCCTCCAAACTATAATAAGGACGTTGTCAATGAGTTTGTGGGGATTTTAGTGTTCACGTTTCTTGCCCAGGTGACATACTTGGCACTGATTTTAAAACTTTTCTGTTAACGTATGACTTAAATCAAATGGTGGATAAACCCACTCACCAATTGGGGCACACTTTGGATCTTGTGATCTTTCATGGGTTTTAGTCTCCCTTACAGAGATTGCTGAGACCGCCATCTCAGACTATCTCCCTGTTATTTTTAATTTTCAAGCCCCCCTATCTCTGTGAAAACTCTTACTCAATCTTGCAAATGTCGCATCATGACTTCATCTACTGCCGATTAATTTTCTGCTGCTTTTCGGAACTCTGAATTTTATGCCTTAAATGGCTTGGTTTCCCCTCAGTGTCACGATTTTACTCTCTCATTCTTCCACTCAATCTTCTCTGGCATCTTGAACGATAATGGCCCTTGGAGATATAAATCCTCTAAACCTAAAATGGAGCCGTTGGCGAGGTGACAATGCGCACCTACAGACATCATTGCAGGCAAGCTGAATACAAATGGAAGGACAAACTACACATGTCACCTTCCTCCCAGTCTGTGGGTTCACCTTGTTTTTCACGTTTCTTTATTGAAACCAGTCCTGACTGGGGATTATCAGAGAGCTGTTAAATATTGAGAAACTGTGTGAAGGATTATAAGAGAGCTGTTAAAGAGGCAAAATTTCAGCACCTCTCTCATATTATTGGTAACAATAAGTCGCTTTGGGTTTTATTCAAGACAATCAACTCTGACTTAAATCCATGCACTTTAGCAATCACTGATATTACAATTGCCACATACGAACATTTTCTTAGTTTTTTTGTAGGTGTAAGTGCTATATGTAAGGCGAGTCACTAGCAGAACAATAAATGTGTGTAGTGGTAAAGACCAGGAGCCTCATGTACGAAGCATACGTATGCACAAAAATCTTGTGGAGCAATGTTTTACACACAACTTGGCATGTACTAAATCGAACGATGCGTGAAATTGTGCGTAAATCCACCCAAACTTTTGACCTGCCGTGAAACTTTGCAGAAGCCACGCAAACTTTTTCCATCAACAATAATAAACTATAGAAAACTAAAACTCACCTAAATACACTGAAATATGACTTCATTCAGCTTTATTTAAGTCATGGAGCATCAAACCTGATGTTTTTTCACGAGTTTGAGCTTTTATGGTTTAAACCAGAGCGATGAAACTGAATCACATTTGTCATCATACAATAACGTAACACACCTCAGAAAATGATGGAAACAACCTCAGTCAGATGGAAACTGTGAAACGTCCTCTGCTTTTGTCACCTTTAGATACTGATGTTCATCAGTCTGTGTGCTGAGGAGCATAAAATGCATGTCAATCATCTAAGGGACACTTTAATTCTCACTGAGAAGAAAATGTATTGGATCAGCTGATTAATTCCTAACAAGTCAGGTTTGATGATTCCTAAGTTGGACAAGCTGGAGACAATCACATATCCATAAATAGCTGCGTAAAGTTGCGTGTTATTGTGGAACAATGGCAGTTTTGGCTCAGCTGGAGGACATTACCAATGGAAGAAGTCAGAGGGAGCATTTTTTCCTTTTTTTTCAGAGATCGTACTGATCTGCTAGTACATATCAACCGCCTTAGATTGCCCAGTGCATTATTTTGGAGCTCTGCACAGAGCTGGCCTTAGTGTTACAGAGGGAAAACAGAAGGAACCATACGTCTCTGGTACCAGTTTCAGTTTTCAGTACGCTGCGTCCTTTTCAACCGGAGCTTTTTAAAGGGAGCTGACTGACAGGTTGGGTATTTAACAGTCATCCCTGAGCCGGGCCATACCGGTCTCATCCATATGTTGCTCTGATATATAACGTTCCCCTAAACTGTGGCTCTCATTTGCTATGAGGAGACGATTTTTGAATGTAATCAGAGCTATGCACTGCATTCATACTGCTATAAGGGCACCAGCTCTAAGTGAAAATGCTTTAGAAATTGAATTCGATATGTGTGCATCCTATTTGTGATGCGCAATGCAACTCATGATTCCTTTATACTATCAAAACAGTTATAATTCATCTAATAATAATAGTTGTGTTGGGAAACCTCTGTGTGCGAGGCTGGGTAAGATTTAAAGGAGTGTGCATAGTGTGACTTCACATTTGTTTGAATCATTGGATTTCTGTTTTTCACTAATTATGTTTTGTTCTCCCTGCTTCTGTCAGCCATAGCAATCAGCTGCATTCGGTCCACCTGCATCATGCAATCAGTCTTTTTCGTTCACCTGTACCATGCTCCATATATACACCGTCATTCTGTTTACTTGTCCCAGAAATATCATTTCTGCTTGTCGTCTGTGCCTGTTAATGGTTTGTTTCTGCCTCCACCCTGGAGTAATTTATTTTGCCTAAAATAAACTGTCTTTACTTACGGTTAAGATGCCTGTCCGTCTGCATTCTGGGGTCCTCCACCACACCAAACTTGACACTCAGTCCTTCTGTCATGTTTAAGTCAAAATATTGGATTTGAGGTACGGCATTTAAATGGTTTGCTTCATACTTAGCAGAGAGAGCTTTCTCTGTAATGATTGGTGACATGTCTTCTTCTACTGCTCCTCTTTCTTGTGGTGTCCCACAAGGCTCCATCCTTGGCCCATTACTTTTTTCTCTTGATATGCTACCACTTGGATCAATCAATGCCAAACACAACCTGTCCTTTCACTGCCCTGCTGATGGCATACAAATATATTTGCCCGGACATTCTGACAGGGATGAAGCAACTACTTCACTGTCTGTCTGTATGTCAGATATTAAGCAGTGGCTGGCTCAAAGTCTTTTACATTTAAATGAGGAAAAAAATAAATGTATTGTATTTGGGAAAAGTACAGCAGCTGGCCTTGATTTTTCTCTCAGCTACACATCTTGGGTTAGAAATCTTGTTGTGCTCTTTGACTCGAAATTCAAACTTGACAAACAAATGTGGTTTGGATGAGCTTCTTTTTTTTACAGCTCCAGGGCAAAGCCAAAAGGTTTTCAATGAGCTTGAAAAAGCTGTCCATGCTTTTATAACTTTGCGTCTGAACTAATCCTTGTATTTTGGTATAAACCAGTCTTTATTGAGTCGCCTCCAAACCATCCAGAATGCTGCTGGCCGTCTTTTAACGAGTACTAGGAAACAGGATCACATCACACCGACACTTAAATCCCTTCACTGGCTCCCCATTAGGTTTAATATTGATTTTAAACTATTAATGCCTGTTTTTAAAGTTCAAAATGATTTGGCTCCATTGTATTTGTGTGATCTTTTAACTATTCGTGTGCATGGCCAAGTCTTGAGGGCTTCAAATTAGCACCTGTTGGAAGAACCCAGGTCTAAATATAAGCACTGGGGTTATCAAGGCTTTTTTGTGGCAGCTCCTAGACTTTGGAATAAACTCCCGGCCACATTAAGACTTATCCCTGACCTGGGCCTTTTCAAGTCGAGTCTTAAGACACATCAATCTAAGTTGGCTTTCAGTACTTAGTAATGTGACACATTTTACATCTAATTTGTGTTTCTTGTGTTTCTATGTCGCTGTTTCTAAAACGCTGTTTTATTGATTGTGTCACTGTAAAGCACTTTGGTTTATCTACTGGTTATTGTAAAGAATCAGAATCAGAATCAGCTTTATTGCCAAGTTCGTGCATACAAACAAGGAATTTGACTCTGGTACACTTTGCTCTTTGGTTCTGTTTTTGGATTACAGAATATACAAATTTACAATTTACAATGTACAATATACAGTGTACAATGCAATATTCTGCATTACAGAATATACAAATTTACAATTTACAATGTACAATATACACATATCTAATAGAAAAGGTGCATTTGCAACATGTGTATGCTGTTGTTCTGTACTGTATTGAATGTTCATCAGAGAAACAGCCTGGGGGAAGAAACTGTCTTTGTGGCGGCTGGTTTTAGTGAACAGCGCTCTGTAGCGGCGGCCTGAAGGTAAAGCTCTAAACAGTTTATGTGCAGGGTGTGTGGGGTCTGCAGAGATTTTGGCAGCTCTATTCTTGACCCTAGACCTGTATAAGTCCTGGATGGAGTGAAGGTCAGCTCTGATTATTCTCTCTGCAGACCTGATTATTCGTTGCAGTCTGGACCTGTCCTGTTTTGTGGATGAGCCAAACCACACTGAGATGGATGAAGACAGGACAGACTGAATGATGGCAGTGTAGAAGATGACCAACAGCTCCTGTGGAAGGTTGAACTTCTTGAGTTGCCTCAGGAAGTACAGTCTCTGCTGGGCCTTCTTTCGAACAGTGTCTATGTGCGAAGACCATCTCAGGTCCTCAGAGATGGTGGTTCCTAAGAACCTGAAGTGGTCCACGGCCAATACAGTGTTGTTGAGGATGGTGAGGGGGGTGTATGGGGTGGTGTTCTCCGAACGTCCACCACCATTTCCACAGTCTTGAGTGGGTTCAGTTCAAGGTAGTTCTGACCGCACCAGTGTACCAGCCGATCCACCTGCTGTCTGTATGCACACTCATCACCATCCTGGATCAGTCCAATGACAGTGGTGTCGTCTGCAAACTTAAGGAGTTTCACGGACGAGTCCGATGAGGTGCAGTCATTTGTGTACAGAGAGAAGAAGAGTGGGGATAGAACACACCACTGGGGGGCACCAGTACTTAATGATCTGGATCGGGAGAAGATGCTCCCCAGTCTCACCTGCTACCAGGGCTATACAAATAAATTATTATTATTACAAAATATGTATGCATTGTATGAAACATTGCCTTCTGTTCGGAAGAACCTTATGCAACCAAACGCTGACCTTCATTAAATCTTTGTTTGCTTCTGTCTTAAATTAACAAACACTCTGTTTTGTTTTTTTTACACTGAACACTACTGATACTTTTTTTACAGAGGGTTTAACTTGCTTTTCTTTTTGTTTCATTGGGAAAATTACAGTTCAAAAAATAGTTTTTACTTTTCCATGTCTGGAAATCTATAATATTGTGTTTGAACATGACTTCTGGACCAGCAGATACTAACCACCAAACATCCAAGATGGGCTCCTCTGGGAAAACGGAATCTAATATGAATGTATTAGTTTTGTTCAGTTAATGGATGCTGTTTCTCTCCTGATGTAGAAAATAATACTGCATTCTGTGTGTGTGGGATGGAGAGTGGATATGTGTATGCCAGCTGGGTCAGTTAACATGACAGAGGAAAGAAAAAATAGACATCCATTCTTCCGACCATGCATTGAAATGATAAATAGAAGGTCCCCAGCAGTATCAAAAGCAATTTCATGACATCTTCATTACAGAGCAATGAAGTGTTTATGGAAGATTTTCAAAATTTTATTATCAGGAAAAGGCAACACAGAAAAGGATTATACAGAAAAGATGTCCAGGCTTGCTAAGTGTTATGTTTTTTGTTTTTATAAAACCAACAGCATCTTGGTTGTTGTGATGAATAATTTTCAATGAGAAGGAAAATGTAAAGGTCATGGATCTATTTATATGCTAATTTCGTTAATTAGAGTGATAAGAAACCGGTTGCTGTTTTTTTTTTTCCCCCATTTTCTAATTTACTACTGCCAGTCTTGTTCCTGGGCTTCTATTCCATTAACCATTGGAAGAAAGTGGTTAAGCCCCTTTCACAATAATAATAATAATAATAATAATAATAATAAAATCCCTCTTGTTTCTGAATAGCAAGCAATGTTTATTGTAATTATATATATTACATATTTCCAACTCATAATACTTCAGTTTTCTATGATGCTTTCTTCTTGTTGTTGGTTATTAACTGTTTTTGGGTTATTGCTTTGGGACAAAATTATCAGCTATCTTCAGTTCAGTGTAGTTATATCAGAAGCACAGAAGCCATGAAAGATTTCAGCTTAAAACTACTCCTTCAAGTCAAGTCAAATTTATTTATATGGCGCTTTTCAGCAATAGGGCACTCAAAGTGCTGTACACGAGGAAAAACATTACAATGATACAGAAAATCAAACACAGAAAAACAAATCAAATGACATTGATAATCCTTGGGGGTTTACTGGTTAGAGCTGGTTCTAATCCAATCTTTCTAATAGAGGTAATTAGCTTATTAAGTCCTCTGTGGTAAGGAATTTGTCGTGTGCTAGGAGAAAAATTATAATATTAATGCTTGAGGTCGCTGGTATGAGGCAGCTGTGGTCCCATCATTCAAAAAGTAACAGTCATGGGCACTCACTGAAGTCTAAGTAGAGAAGCTGGGTCACTGGTAGGTCCAAACTTTTTAATTATAATGTTTGGCTTTCACTGGTTTGAAATTGTTGTAATACAATCCTTCTAAGAAATCTAAAAATCTATGAATTGGTGTAGAAACAGCTGTAGTCAAATTTTCAAATACTAATAATATTTGTTTTTGCAGGTAATCCTTCTGAGAAATCTGAAAATCTATGAAAAGTAATGAAATCACACATTTAGGTAAAGTAAGATAGTAGGGGGAAAAAATACATTTCAGACTCTATTCTGCTCAGAATAGAGTCTGAAATAGTACCAAAAAAAAACACAGCAGGGGTAAGCAACACACACATAAGTAAAGATTTAGCAAGGGTACGGTGGAATCATGAGGGTGCAAATATATAAGTCTGAATGTGTTTGCAAGAATTAGACTGTCAACGCTGATAGAAGCGCCATTGTCCTTGAGAAGAGAGGAGGAAGTTTTATCAATGGGCCTCATAGTTCTATCAGCACACAGCTGGTAGGGGAGTGCTGTGGAAGAGTGTCGTGTTTATATAACATCCAGGAGACATTTTGTCGATAACCGGTTAGCAGAAGTTGCCAAGGACACATTGGGGCAACAGATTTAGAAAAACAACAAATGTTGTGGTTTAGGCAGTTGTGAATTTCCTACCACCTTAAGAGTTTTACTGGTATGTCTCAAATGCGAATCCAGATAGCCAAATTTCTGGTACCTCCACAGATCTCGGGCATACAACTTCTCCAAGATTATATCCTTTAACCTCTGAGTCAAACCTTTGCCAGGCTGCAATTATGTTCAAGAATCGTGTCCAGCTTGCGATTCTGCCCTCTTAACATTTCAGTCTGAGTGTTGATCGCTCTACAGACTCCATCCAACATCGCAGGCAGCTTTGGAAGGCTTTGAACAGCCGCCCACGTTTTGCAAATCACTTGATAAGCCAGGTAAGCACCAACTCCAAAAAGCAGAAATCCTGTTGTCAAAAGTCCAAATATGTATAACAGACATCATAGTCAGGCACACAATCTTCCACTGCTGCCAAGAATCCATTGTGTATCCAGAGGAGAACGTCCTGTCTGGACAAGAGAGTCTCCTTTACCCTGTCTTCCTGTCAAACAAATTTGATCAATTACGTTGAGAGTCCACCTGACCAAATCCATAATTTACATGTTTGGAGGATATGCAAGTCGAGGCTCTGAAAAAAATACAGACAGAAGCAGGGATCAGCAAAGAGGGAGGGAGAGAAAACGCATGTGTCTTCCACTGAGAGCAAGAGGAAAAAAATTATAATAATAATCAGTCTAATTAACGTTGATATCTGTTGGGTGTTATGATTATGGATTGATTAATCTTGATCAATGATTATAATTAAAAATCATAAGCTGACAAAATCAACTTCTTAACCAAAATCCTCATTTATGAATCGAGACCAGAGATGTTTCTGGTGTTGTAATTGTGGCTCAACGCCTTTGACAATTACAACTGTTAAATACTCCGTAATAATTAATAACTATTGCCGGAGATGTCACTGTTTAATCAACCGTTTCTGCCAAAACGTGTGGAACTTTTAACCTTATCTTGAATGACGAATCACTTTTGCATACAATGAACACAAACCGCTCTCTTTTTATCTATGTGAATATTTATTAATCTTCACCTACTCAACATGCAAAATTCTACATAACAAGGGTAACACATCTAACTAAGCAAAAATAAAGCAAACAGCAGTGGGTGTGTATTGAATCAACCAGCAGTTATGGCAAAAAGAAGGAATGAGAATATGACAAAGGGGTGTGGTGGTGAGCGGAGAGTGGGGGGCGCAGCTCCAACTGTAACTCAGTTATTCTGACTCATAAAACCTCCCCCAACTCCTGAGCAAACAAAGCGTTATAAAACTTTTGGCGGCAGCTAGCCAGCGTGAGGTTGGAGACAAAGAAAAATGGGGAATTTCACCATGAGGTTATTTCGGTAGTCCAGTCTCACAGCACACCTGCGCTTGCTCTCAGGTGGTAAAACGCACACAGAGCTGGGAGCGCAGCAGCTTCAGACATCAGCACAGCACATCAAAGTTCAATTAGCAAGGTTACATGCACATATCATTCAGAACACATTAGATTCTAACCAGCGATTCTCATCGCACTATAACCTCTGACCCTGCCCAGGCCTTCTAATAAAGAAATAAAAGATTAAAATAAAACTTGGGTTTTACTTGGTAAAGTTTCCTTCTGGGGCAGCGAGTGAGAGGGAAAGAGGGGGTGTTTTGAAGCGTTGCTGCGCGTCCGCAGTTAAACTCCAAGAAAGCGGTCAGTCCTCGTCCTTTGGCCTTCTTGGCGAAAAGGAAAAATATGATCTGATCATCAAAGTCGACTTGGGATGAAACACGGTAGCGGTTCGACTCCTCGAAACTCCGTGTTCTTAGTTACGTGTTAAGCTCATGTCTTCAATCGGCAAAGTGAAATTTCTGGCATTCTCATTCCAGAAACCTCAGTTAGGAATTGTTCGTTGTCCAACGAGAGAAAATCAATGAATTCCACAAGGAACTCTTCTCTTGAATGGTGCGCTTCAGTTGCTAGTCCGGTCTCCAGCAGAAGGCGGGGTGTTCAAAACGGAGGCCTTCCTATATAGAGTCTTGTGACGTCAGACTTGGGACGCTCGTCATATCAGTCGCAGTGTTCGTCGGGATATGTAGTAGCAGGCTGTCCTGGATACAAAATGGCCGATGCCATTGGCGAGGCATAGTGACGTCCAACAACGTGCAGATAGTCCAATACTCAGCAAACAAGTGGTCCAACATTCCCCCCTAGGTTCAAAGGGAGAGATGAATCGCAGTGTTTGAAGCTACTGGGACCATTCTGTCCTTTGCTGAACAATCAGTGATCCGTGACGAAGCAGAACAAAACAAAACTGTCTCTGTGTTCCTCAAAACCTATGACTGGGCAGAGTAGAGGTTAGCCTGGGCAGGACTAAACTCTGACTAACTCATACCTTTCTACATTGTTCAATGAGAAAATACAGGACAATACATTGTGTACCCCGCCTCTCGCCCATAGACTGCTGGAGATAGGCACCAGCTCCCCCGCAACCCACTATGGAATAAGCGGTAGAAAATGACTGACTGACTGACATTCATATCATCATTACATTCCTTGGTCATCAGCTTTGGTAACCCTGAGACAAAATGAAACAGCAATAAAAGATACCGTACATATATATGTATATATATAAAAAGAAAACAAAATCATGGTTCATAGCTTATACGTCCAACTTCTACTAGGCACTGGAACCTGGCTGTGTCATTGGCAAAGGCGGTGCTATGAATCGTGGGGGAATGAATGTGAGGGAATCAATCCTGACCTGTAAATGCTTAACCTGCTGCTTTGCGGTGTATAATCCAAAAAAAAAAAACGAATGTTTAAAACAGGTTTAGGCTTAAACCATTAGCTCTTCCGAATGATGATGGGTTTTAATATGACTCCTGTCTCTAAACTATCTAGATGTGAAAAGAGGGAGAAAAAGAATAAATGAATTGCAGTACCTAGGCTATAAGCCAGGTGTGTTTGTGGAGGTCGCAAGGTGTCTGCTGTGGTGGATTTAGGATTTCTCTACTAAGTTCAGCAGAACTAGGCCAGTGGGTATCTGTGCCTTGGTGGGACTGTCTACAGATGAACCAACCTCCTTTAATAAGATTTTGCATGAAATCTCTGGCAATGTGGGTGTCCATTACATCATTCTTAATCATTTTGTGAGGTCTGCTGTGCATGCAGAGTGTTATGGAAAATTATCGTGCCAACTTACAGTTTAAGACTGTGTCCTAGAAGGTAGTTCTATTTTTAACTGTTTCTGTTGAAGAAAGTTGTTAGTGATTAGTGCATGTTAGTGTGAGTTCATGAAACATGCACCTATTTAACTGGTCCTACGCACTGGTCTCGCCTTTCCCGGACATGGAGACAAGCTCTGTTCTTGGGGAGGAGAGTTCGATGTAGGACTTCATCAGGTTCAGCAAAAACGCAGCAGCTGGGATGATGGTGTCAACCTTTTCTGACAAGCATCCAACCCACTTAATGAAGCTGCATGTCACAGTTAGGAGGAATTTGTTACCTCCTGTTAATTTTGGAGCTGGTTCGGCCCAGTTGGTCTGAAGGTGGAACCAAGGTAATGTAACCCCCCTTCGCTGAAGCGGAGGTTGACTGGTTGGCTGGGATGGCTGAAACTGGCGGCAGGTTAAACATCCTTTGATGTAGACCTTGGTGTCGTAAGACGTTGGAGGCCAGTGCGCCATCCGTTGGAGGGTGTGGAGTGTGGCTTTGTAGCTCCTATGGCACCCTACAGGAGAGTAATGCGTAGGATAACGTGACCCCCCTTTGGTCTGTTGGAACAATGTCCACAGCATGGGAGAGCTGTTTGATGCCAATCTGCACACTGAAGGTGCACACTCTGGCTGTCTTGAGGAGAGGGCGGAGCCTGTCTGCTAAGAGGAGTGTGTGGCTGTGTTGTGCCTCAGTTACAAGGGGGTCTTTTTGGCACAAACAGTCATACAGCTCTCTAATGGTTGATGGATTTCCCAGCCAGCATGCTAGAAGCATTTCTGGTATGAACATGGATTCCAGGTGTACACCTTCCAACACTTTGGGGTTGTAAGTTTTCACACCTGGGTTCTTTAAAGAGCAAAGAAAGGATGCATGACTGCATCTGGGAGGAGTTTTCTGGGTTGCTGGGTGCAGCTGTGTCTCAGAGGTGCACATGACCGGCTCTGATGAGGGGCTGAGAGGTTCTTCGGGTTCCTCTAAGCTGGTGATCTGGTTGGCCACAAAGAGTGGTTTGCTGCTTAAACCCAGTGGGTTTTATACCTCCGCCTGGACCCAGAGTAGGTCCTGGTGGCAGTCAATGAGTGGGGCCAGCCTGCCCAGCAGGTCCTGGCCACCAAGGAAAAACTCTTTGTTCAATGTGCACATATAGATGGGGTGCACCAGAGCCGTGTCTTCGAGTGTGATGTCCAGCTCCACCCAACTAGTGATGCTTAATCGGTTTTGGGTGCAGCTGGTGATGTTTACATCACAAGCGTCGGCCTGAAATGGTTCATTGAAGGAGAGCATGGCTCTACTCACCTCCTCAAACATGATTGAGCACATCAGGTTGATCTCTGATCCTATTTTAAAATAGAAACTCAGTGGGAAACGTCCTCCTATCATGATCAGACAGTATAGACGACGTGCATGTCCATTTCGGTTCAGTTCACCTGAGAACATTGGAAAAATGGTTTGTGGTGTTTCTCCTGGGGAGGTCCCAAGGGGTACTTGGAGTTTCCCAGGTTTGTCTCCCCATCCGATCAGGTAGACTCTGATGGCTGTGGAGACTGGGTCCACGCCTAGTCATGCTGACGGGAAGTTTGGGTCTGGTTTAACTGGAGGGTCGGTTTCCTGTTTCAAGGGTTGTGGGGGCGTGGTGGCCTGACGCACCGCTTCTGTCACCATCTTACGCAAGGCCTCCTCCATCTCTTTCCCCATAATCCCTTCTGAGTGTCGGTTCCAAAATTTAGGCTTCACGTGATGGTCAGGTCGTCTGTTCGACCGGAAGTGGTCCGGCAACTTTGACTGTGGTTGGTATTCAGTACCACCCCCCCAGTCCAGCTGACCAAACCTACGTTGTTCCCTGAACCTGTTCTTCACATGGGTTCTGGTTGAAGGCATTTCCTGATCTTCCAACGCAAGACTGTTCCTTTCTGCATGTATCCGTAAAACTCTAGCCTCGCTCTCCGATCCCTTGGTCGGGCGAGCACGTGCTTCCCACGCTATCTGAGCATATTGGCGGATCTCTTGCATGCTCATGGCCTTGGTTCTGCAATACATAGTAACATCGTATCGCACACTTTCATGAAGGTTGTGGAGGAACAGGGATTTAAAAGCATGTTCCTCCTCAATGCCGGGCGCATTGCATCCTTGGAAGTAAACGGCTCTCAAGCGCCGGTAATACTCTCTGGGTGCTTCGCTTTTCTTTTGCTGGATAGTGAAAGCACCAAGTGTGGCGGAGGCCCGGTCCGTGTACACAGAATATTCTTCCCTTAAAGCTTCACAAAGGGTTGAATAATGGTCTCTGACTGCGGGTGTCAGGCCCTCCATGAAAACATGGATGCTCCTGGATGTTGTCTTCCAGATGAGCTTCAGTTTTTCCCGTGCTGATGGGCAATACAAATCTAGAAGACAGCGTTCAACTTCCCTAAGATAATCATCAATGTTTGATTCTGCATTATTAGGGTCGAAACGCTCTATGTCTTTGGCAAGGGACTCAGGCTGGCGGGTGCGCAATCGACTCTCAGGGATTGGTGCCGGCCCATCTGAGTCATCATCGGAGAGTTCACTCCGGCTGCACTCAGGGTGTATCAGTGCATCACGCCTCATCCTCGGAGGAGGCAGTGGAGGCTGCTCCCGGTACAACGGTGGGCCCTCTGCTTCCCGGACTCGGGTCCTGGGCAGTGGTTGAGGGCAGTAGGAACCACCTGAATCCCAGGGGCAGCTCTCCTGTCGCCTTGGCGGAGGTGAGGGATGATAGAAGACCGTACTGCGAGTCAAGTTTGAAGGCTGCTCGCATCTGAGCCGTGAACTATTTACACCTGCTGGGTCCCCAGCCAGGTACCGTTCATGGTTGCTGATTGCAGTGGGGTGGGGCACCGCACCACTGAATCGATTCTGACTACTCACACCTGTTCTTGCCTCGGTGGATGTATGGGGAACCCTATGAGCCTGGAAAGGTAATCTCTGGAGAGCAGCTTCTACATCCTCCAGATCTGACCTGCAGGTTCTCTCAGGGTTTCGCAGGTGTGGCTCACCTCCAAAGGTTTCAACCTGTGAGGTGGGTTTCGGTTCGTCCCCCCATTCTTCCAGGGGTGGAGGGGTGGCATGGCTACCCTCTATTTCTTCCAATCTATTTCCAACTTCTGTTATTTCACCTCTAAGGACATCCACTGTCTGCAAAGTATCATTCAGCTCGAACTGCAGTTTAACGCGCTGGTGAACTTCCAACATTAACCTTCGCTGATATAACAGAGTGAGCTGTCCTAACACATCTGAGACCCGTCTGTCCTTCGGTGGGTTTTTAATGACGTGGAGCAACTCCTGAATCCTGGCTTCACATTGCTCAATGCCATACTCATTGAGGCCTTTACGCTCCTCTGGGGACAACAGAATCAATGACCCAATCACCTCTTGTGCCTGCATTCCTATGGGGTCCTCCACCATACACACATCTCCAGCTGCAGTCTGGGATGTTCCCTCCATCTTTGGCCCAAAATGCCACAATGCACACACACAAAACTGTTTATCTATGAACCACCACTAAAGAAATTAGCAGCACACAACAGGCTAAGCTGTTCAGTGATTAAAGGATTGCTAAAATTAATTAGCAGTACACAACAGGCTGAGCTGTTCAGTGATTAAAGGATTGCTAAAATTAATTAGCTGCACACAACAGGCTAAGCTATTCAGCTAGCTGTCTGATTCATACATGTATCTTCCAGGTGTATGGGTTTGCTTAAAATGGGCACACAGGTTTGACCGTTCAAACTGTGGCTTATGCTTTAATGGGGGTAATCAAGCAAACACACAAAAAAGGCAAGAAAGAAGAAGAGAAAGAATTTTGAAATAACCCAAAACCAAATTCAAAAATAAAATTTAAAAAATGGGAAACGAAACTAAACATTCAATGCTGTTCTTAGTTTCACATAAATGTTAGTGTTCTCTAATATTAATCACCTACCTTCCTGTTAGACAGCTAAGTTAGTTTTATGAGTCAGATCAAAACATGCTTCACACAATAAAACCCAGCAAAAATGCTTAAATTTTATCCAAAAGTGGTAATGAATGATTTGTAACTTCAACTTTCAACTTTAAGTTATGCCCTTTTGATCATAGGTGATGGAATTATCTGCCTGTGTTAATGAATTGAGTGATTTAAAAAAAATTCATAGTAGGAAATGCAATTCGCACTAGTGACCACAAGATGGTACCGAGTGCAGGTCTGCGGTTTGGGAAATTCAGCTGCAATCTGTAATTTATTAAATGGCCACCAGATGTAGGTGTTGTTCTCTACCTGACAGGGAGGATGTTGGTCACAACTGTAATTACGCCCAGCGGACACTGGGGGCAGGTCTGCTGCTTAACAGCGCTGGTTTTCTGTAGCTGAATGCAGCAAACTGGCGGCTGGAAATTAACTTTAACTTTTCCACAAGTTAAACCAACTTTCACCTTGCATCCACAACAAACACCTCTGAAAGACTGTTATCCGATGCAGCAGAACTGAGCAAACCCTAGTCAAAATATCCCCTAATTCACAAACGTTCTGTGCGAAACTCAAAAATCTCACAATAAAATGTCTAGTTAATGGAGATCACAATTGTTTATTATGTGCAACAGTGATTTGATGTATGAAATCAATGAATTCCGCAAGGAACTCTTCTCTTGAATGGTGCGCTTCAGTTGCTAGTCCGGTCTCCAGCAGAAGGCGGGGTGTTCAAAACGGAGGCCTTCCTATATAGAGTCTTGTGACGTCAGACTTGGGACGTTCGTCATATCAGTCGCAGTTCTCGACGGGATATGTAGTAGCAGGCTGTCCTGGATACAAAATGGCCGATGCCATTGGCGAGGCACAGTGACGTCCAACAACGTGCAGATAGTCCAATACTCAGCAAACAAGTGGTCCAACAATATCAGAATAATCTGGAAAGCCCTCTGGAAAAGACTAAAATAGGTAACTCCTCTCATAAAGCATTCCTGACCAAACTGGTTTTATAAAACGGAGGCATTCATCCACAAATTCACGCAGATTACTTAATTTAATAGAGTATTCCTACAGTAAAAACATTTAGACTAATATACTATCTCTAGATGCAGAAAAGAAACATTTAATAGAATTAACTGGAAAACCTTGTTTGCAACCTTGAGTAAATTTGGTTTTGGGATGTCTCTCTCTCAAACTCCTTAGGCTGGAACAATTCAACTTAAACTATCAAGCAAAATGAAGGAATTACAAAAACTATTGAACATTATACAAATGAAGGAACAAGAAACCCAAGATAAATGGTTTAAAACCATAACCAATAAAATTATACAATATTGCCATTGAGTGTTATCTATGTTTGAGAAGTTAGTTAGTTAGTTTTAGAAGTTCTACAATTAGTCTTAGAACTAAAGAACAATCACTGGTATCTTTTCAAACAACCAATCACAATGCACAATTAGAAGAGTAGATAAAACATCATTTTATTGAAATACTATTTTAAAGAATCAACCTTCTGGATGTTTTTAATCCATGGCTGGGGGCACAACAACAAAAACTGAAGTAAGTGGATGGCTGAGAGACAGAGCAGATGATGGCCAACAGTCAGGGTGAAGATAGGTCTGTTCTTAGTTTTTACTCCCATGAGGTAGGTGGATGGATTCTTCAGATTAAACTGTGGGATAAACCAATGACTGTGATCTTGTTGGTAAGTATATTGCTCAAGAAACTCCTTTATGAAAGTCAGTGTTGGTTATACTTTCCAGAAGGGAATTGATTATCCCTTAGGTTGCACTGGTGGATCCTAGAAGAGAGTTCACAGACTTCTAGAAAGCCAGACTCGGGGAATTAAACTAAAGTATTTTAACTAACAAGACCAACTAGGAAACTTTACCACAATCAAAATGGATGACCAGGCAGGGAGAAAAGGCTGGATTCTAACTACACTGCAGATAATAAGCAGATGTGCTTCAGGTGCACATCAGGAGACCACACCAAAGAATAGCCCATATGATAGCAGGTACCAATCAAGTTTTGGCTAGCTACCATACTTCAATAAGTATGGACCTGACAACATGTTTGATTCAGTTTTCTGGCCCACAAAACCCCCCCACCGTCCTCCATAAAGGCCAGATTTGTGCAGTGTACGACTGACTGTTGTCCTATGGACAGACTCTCCCACCTCAGCTGTAGATCTCTACAATTCATCAAGTGATCATGTTCATCTTGGCTGCATCTCTGATCAGTCTTCTCCTTGTTCGAGATCAAAGTTTAGAGGGACGGACGGGTCTTGGTAGATTTGCAGTGGTCTGATACTCCTTCCATTTCAATATGATTGCTTGCACAGTGCTCCTTGGGATGTTTAAACCTTGGAAAATCGTTTTGCATCCAAATCCAGTTTTAAACGTCTCCACAACAGTATCTCGGACCTGCCTGGTGTGTTCCTTGGTCTTCATGATGCTCTTTGCTTGTTGTTGATTCTTCACAAAAAATTAGAATTTTATATCTTTATGTTTGAAGCCTGAAATATGGCAAGAGGTGTACCAGTTCAAGGGTGCCGAGTACTTTCGCAAGGCACTGTTGGAAAGCAAGGTACTGTGACACTGAAAAATTTTCCCTGTTTGCATCTATTGTGATGAACCTATCTTCAGGAACTTTCTGATGGATTTAGCCTAGTTTCAGTCACACAGAGGAAAAGCTTACAGTAAACTGTAGTTTAGTTACATTTTCTCTGTGATGGTGTGCAGGTGGGCTAAACTGCAACTGGAAGAAGATGTAGGCAGGTTCAGATTATCAAGTTCAAAGATCCCTATTTCCTGAAAAATGAAAAAAGCACACATTCATGCAAAAGTCTTTTTAAAGCTAGTCAGGAGGAAGTTTGAAATTCTGCCATGTGTCTGAGTTAAAGTTGTTGCACAGCAATATTTTAACAGTTGCTTACATCTCAGTCGACCTTTAGCTAAATGTAATATTTAATGCTGATGTTGAAATTATCAATTCTTTAATTGACTACATTGTGTTCACAGTATACATTCTATACATGTACTGTATACATTGCATAGTGTATGATACAGTTACAGTGCCATTTGAATTGTAAAATTCCTTATAAATGTTTTGGACTTGCTCAGATCACTTCTTTACTTAATTGTTTAGAAAAAATTATCAAAGAGATTATTTAAAAACATACAGAATTATTATCCTTATGCGTGGATGAGCCATGTAATATAATTAAAATGTAATCACTCACCTCTTTCAGGACCTCTGAACCAAAGAAGAGTCTGCAAGACACCACAAACATACATCATTGCACTCAATTATTCTAATTAATTTTGGGCATTTGTTACAAGTTAGAAGCTGTTATCCTTGAAGGCATTATGTTTTCTTTTTATGTTCAATGATAAAGAATGCAAGGGTATAGAGGCATCACATATGTAATTAGTTTGAACCGTAAAGGCAGATGATAAATGATCTTCATTACGATGGTAGATGGTGTTGTAGCTGAATGGAATACTGGAAAAAGATTATTTAAAAGTGGGATTTAGCGGCAAAAGAATCAGTCTGATCCACATGCTTGATTTTTTGTAAGGCATTAATTTATTTAACAAAACATCAGGGACACTAGATCATAAAGGATTGCTGCTTTCAATAGTTACTGTAATTTACATTTTGAAAGACTTCGCAGCTTCATTCTGCTTTTGCCCCAAAAGATGGGGACAACAAGCTCCTGGTAATCTTGTCTCAATGAAACTCAACAAAATAAAATTCATTTTGCATTATCTCTGAATCAGTGCAATTGATTACAAGCTGCTTGTGCAAATTAATTCAATTCCATTTAATTTATTTGAACAGAATAAAGCGGTTTATTATTCTTCCACATATTTCTGAGTGGGTCTCCAAATTGTAAGCAACAGAATATAATGTGAAGATGTACACCTCTAAATATGATTGGGCATTCTATTTGTCTTCAGACCTTGAGAGTTCTAGGTCAGAAAAACAACCAAAATGCCCATCTGAAGTAAGTTATAAGGATTTCTGATGGTTTATATTTTATTAAATCAGTTTCAAACATGTTTGCAACTTCTGGTAGCAAACCTGGTACTGGTCAGCTACTGCTACCAAGGTGTGCCAAAGATTTAAAACATTGCTGTTTCAAAACTGCTAGAAGGTTCTGGCATACTGTTCCTATGTATCAAATTCATTTTATTACATTTGAACATTAGGTAGTTTTATCTGGCTGTGTGTAGAATGAGACAATCCAGAGCTGCTGTCCCCTACCTATTGCTGCCTACTACCAGTCAGCAAGCTGAAAGACGGCTCCTAGATTGTCTTCTCGCTTACAAAAAAAAAAAGACATATTTGACCTTTGAAAATAATTCTGGTTGCAGATTTGGAAAGGAGTGCCACTCAGCAGCGTTATTATGGAAGTGCTTGTTTTTAAACTACAGCTGTCATCTGTGAGTGGCACATCTATTAAGCTACATCAATGATGAAACAGGTCATGTGAGCATGTTATGCTTGTGTTTTCCTATAAAGAGAGGGACTGCCAAAAACTATATTATGTGCAGTAGGCAAAAACTGTGTGGGTTTTTGGTCAAAATGTTTGCTAGAGTCTATGTTTCACATTCAAAATAATACAAATAATTGTTAGAGATTACATGATTAAAACTGTAATGATTAATATGTTGTATCATTTTGTCAGCATTACGATTTATTCTTGCCCTTCTTTTTTATACAAAAGCAATTTGATGATGTTATACTTCTATCCATCCATCCATCTTCTATGCCTCTTTAATCTATGAATGCTTATAGGGGGATGGGTACACATTGTTTAAAATCTTTCTGCAAATAATATTTCATAGTAATATTTTCCATCAAAGTTATACTGTGAGAATCTTGTGTGACCCCATACTATAGCCAGTCCCACTGATGTCATAGTTGTTATACTAAAACATTTAAGTTGGTTGTGGGAAGTTGTTCATCCATGCCCTCTTTAACATCTTTATATAGAAGAAAAGCAAATCTACATGAATGCTTGCCAAACACATCTTACTAAACTGTCTCTGCTTAGTTGATCATGGTTTACAATATCTGTTAAGAAATCTTATGGTTCTTTCAGGCTTTCCATATTCAATTCAAATGCAAGCTTTGCAGTTTGAGGACTTTGGATTCATGTGGTATTTAGTTTATCCTTATGTTTTGAGAAGTCTGGACCAGCCTCCTGTTTTTCAGAATGCTGGTCATTTTGAGTTCTCTATTAGTTTTTGTTTTTTTTCCCCCTCTTTTAGACCATAGTTCCTGTTTTGGTTATCTGACTTCCCTTTGGTTCTGTTTCTCTGCCAATTTTTATTTATTGTTCACCTATTGGCTGGTTTCTGCTCATGTGGTGGTGTTCTGGTTTGTGCTCTTATCTAGTTTCTGTGTCCTTGTGCATTCTTTCTGTTTAGGTTTTCACTGTACCTCAGCCACACAACTGTTATCCTCACAGCTATAGCCACATAGCTGTTTAACTCACCTGTAAGGCAACCCATTAATTACTTCTCACCAAAATTTAAACACTTTGTTTTCCTGGTTGCACTTCCTCGTCAGTGTCTCAGTTTTTCTGAAAGTTGTGTACCTTTTGTTGTTTATTGAATAACTCGTATAAATCTGTTCTGCCTGCTGGTTGCAGCTGGGTCATCCAAAAGCACTACTTTTTCTTTTCTGAAATTCAGTGAACTTCCTTCTCTTTTTAGTTAGTTTTTACTTCAGTTCATAAGACAAGACTGTTATTCAGTAAGATTTGTATGTGCTGTGTTCTGTTCAACTGTTTGTTCCTCGTTTCTGTGGTTAGATGTTATAATTTTTAAATATCATTAGTAACACTTATTTTGGTTCTATCTAGCCCTTTTACCACCGGCTCCCTCTTTTTAATCAGTTGGTTTTCTTATTCAGTGCCAGATTCTTGTTCATCATCCAAGTCAGATCTGGCTTTGTGTCTTGGACCCTTTCATGAACATACTTTTGGATGTCCTGCCTGGCAGCACCTCTGAGATGCAGATAAAATTCTCCTTTGTGGATGCAACCCATGACAATGCTCCAGTACACATGCGCAGGTGAAACTGAATATATTTCCAGTATAACATTTGTGCATCAGTGGTCTTTCATGGTAATAAACCCTGTGACACAACAGGGGCTCATATGCTAGGGCTAATTTAAGAACAAATTAACAATGCATTGACCTCAAACTTTTGTACAACACATGTGACGGGTTATCAAACTGAATTGTGTCACTGAGCACAGTCTGATAACCAATGAACGTTTTCCTCTGACACACACACACAGACACACACACACACACACACACACACACACACACACACACACACACACACAAAAAGCCTTCTGAAAGCAGCCTATAGTACAACTGCGAGCCATAAATCTCAAGCAATCTGTGCGGCTGCTTTAACAGCTCAGTGAGTGTCTCTGGGCTGCAAGTAACCAGAGGTATAAGGCTGCAGAGGGCCAGTGAAACATGAAGGACTGATACCTACATCATGACCAGGCTGCTTGCTTTAACTTGGTTTTATTAGCCAACAGATGGACTACCCTATATATGCTGTTTCACTAGTATTACACTAGGCAGCATAGAAATTGTACACAGTTCAAAGAATCACAAAGTCTCAGTCTTACACAGAAATTCATTTGACACCTGACGGTGTGTTTTGGTTTTTTTTAAAGTTTCTTCAATAATTACTAAGTCAAAAACAGCAGTGTGATTTGGCTATATTAAATAAGACTTATATTAATGTACCAATCAGTCTTACAGTCTGTCAAAAATCTGTCAATCTCAAAATCAATCTGCAGGATGAATTCATGACCTTTATCACAAATAAAAAAGGTGTTTTTTGTCAGAATATGAATTTATTTACAGTCCGTAAATAAAACATCAGTGGTAATCAGCAAAATCAAAAATTATTTAATTTATTAATCTCACTCATACCACCACACTATTGGGTATCAGCCTTTGACTTAGATGATCTAAAAAGACATGATGCCATAGGAACTGAAGCTCCCACATCACAATCCTTCTCATTTAACACCTAAATATGCAAACTGTGGATCCCCCACATAAACCAGCCAATTTTCACCACATATGATACCTAGTACTGTAGCTCTCAAACATCGTATAGTCTGCAAATGTACACCACTCCTACAGAAAAAAATCCTAACTTCAATTCAAACATCACAGCAATGACCCAATAATTACATTACCTAATCTCACCCCAGAGCATCAAATAAACCCTTAAACAGCTGATGAGTTCATGAAAATACTGATAGTTTGGGTCTGCCACATGTGGAAAAAGTGGTTACATTGGTGGTTTCTTCTGGAGGGTTTCTACTGGAGGTTTATTCCTGTTAATAGTGTCAAGAAAGTGGTTCTTGAAGCAGAACCAAGTGCAGACAGGCAGCAGCAGAACAATGCATCCAAAAATTTAATAAAAATGAAAACCTTACATCTGGACATGAGATGATCAGAAAAAGTCAAACATGAGCAGGCATAGCATGACCAAACAGTTTTCTCAAGAAGATGAGAAGAGTATATATAGTGGATGGCACAGGTGAAAACAAGAAGACTGATTTGTGTGAAATAGGTGGACTGAATGAAGCCGATTAAGGTGGCAAAGGCTGGGAGTGGAAACAAAACGTAGCTGGAGTCGAACAGAGATACTGAGAATAATCAAATAGATAACTCAAAGAATAAAGAACACAAGAATAAACAAAAAAGGCTAAATGACAAGAAATATACATACATGAAAGAAAAACACAGAAAAGTGAACTGATATGGCAAAAGCTAATAGAACACTACAACAAGAAAAATAGTGAAAAACATGAACCGGAAAATAAAAACTATAACCAGCCCCTCCAAATCATGACAAAATGGGAGTTTTCCGTTCCACTGTCGCTACATGCATGCTCAGTATGAGGGACTGCTGCAAAGTCAACAACACAGTGCAAGCAACAGTACGCTGTTGATGCGACCTGATGCAGTCTGCTAGGTTTCCTTAGATAAAAAAGCTTTTCAACCTATTTGAACAATACATTGAAATTAACTGCATTGTTTGATAACCACGACCAATTTAGAATGTATATAATTGACTTGAAATTTGTCTGTATGATTGGATTGTATTCACACTATTCTGTAAAATGCCTTGAGATGACATATTTATTATTCATATATTATATTATTAAACTGGATTGAAATTGAATTGAATAAGTTTGACCTAAAAGTCATAGTGAAGCTTTTTGAAATTAACATTGAGAGAAGTTGTTCTTGTAGGGTAATGGTCAAATCTAAGATGTTGGCGTACCTCCCAAGAGGTTCCATTGCTGACATAATAAAGTGTAAGTAATGTTACCACCAGAGGCTTTCAAAAGGCTCTGTGTGTCGTAGCAAAAATGTGGTTGAAAAGAAGACTTTCTTGTCCTGCACAACAGTATGAGGGATAGTCCTTGTTACATGAATTAAATTGCAGTGCATCTGGCAGCAGCTTTGTAGATGTAAGAATAATCCAACCAGTCATTTCTTAAGCATGACTAACACACTTAAACATGACTATTGGGTTTTATCTACATTTTTCATTTACCTTTTACTTCTGTATTCTGTGTGCCTGCTTAAAACCCCTGAATTTTCCTTTTTCTTATTTTTTATTTAATTATAAGCGGGACTGTTGTATTATCCCAAAATAAACTTCTAACTAAAAAAAATTTAATTCAGTGGCTGTCTTAAGAACCAGTCACTGGAACCCAGGTTAACTTTAAAAACTACACAGTGAAAACACCATTATTAGGCCAAAGCTGCAGAGGAAGTGTCAGCTCTGTTGTACATATACTTTTTTATAAACTGGACATGGCATTACTGTCAAGGTGTGAGTTTGGGTTGGACCAAAATTCAGACAAACCTCCGGAAGCAGCATTGTGTGAGGTAATTCTTTCTTCTTTAATAATAACAAACCGAAAACTTAAATTTACTGCCACAACAGCCCAGAAGACATCAAGGGATTTGGCCAAGGATGAGACATGAGGAACCAGCAAGGAATTGTGCAAACAAACCAGCTTATAAACAGAGGGAGGAGGAGTGTGGACCAATGAGAGAGGAAGGCAGGCAATCAGATGGAAGTGGTAACAGGTGAGGAACTGAGCAGCTAGGAAATTGAGGGAATGTGACTAATTACAGCAAGCAGAGGGAAATACAAAACTTGGCATTAACCAATATGAGGGAAAAAGAGAACAAACATAAACACTACGTGACTGACTGCAACTAATGATCTGACAGAAAGGAAATAAACATGAGACTAAACAAGGAGAACTACACTAAAATAACAAACCTGGGGAAACACATACAAGAACCTAGGCAGAGAAAAACATAAATGAGCATAACTACTAAACAGAAGGCACAAGAGAAGGATCTAACTAAAAAGGTAAACAAACACCAAGACCCTAGAATGGCAGATCCTGACAATTTAAAGGTAAATGGAAACTTTTTAAGGTAAAGTTGTTTTGCATCGTTGTAGCAAAAATCTTTTGGCTCTGCCTGCCTTTAAAAACTTTCACTAATGAATGCAGGAGCAGCCTGCTTAATAATTAGATCATCAAATTTTCTGATGAGCCACTGGTTTTTTCTTATTGCTGCACAGGGATAACTGCTCCCCAGTCTACTTTAAAGAAACTGATGATGAACAGTGGTGTGACAGTTTACATTTAATTGTTAATGCTAAAAAGGGTCCAATTATATTTTATGATGTTTGAGCCCATTACTGTCATTATGAGTGACAATAGACTTTAATGGATTTGTAGCTTTATCTACAGAGTTTCTTTCCATTTCTTTTAAATCTTTTTGGATTTTTTTGTTTACTTTTTCTTTTTTTTTTTTGGGGGGGGGGGGCATATTTACATCCAAATGTAAAGATTTAAAATTAATGTCGAGTACAATCTGCAAACATGGGTTAAGTGGCCAAAAAATTTACTTAAGTTAAAGTAGCGTTACTTCGATCATTCTTTTATGAAGTATAGAAATAAATAGTCATCCAAAAAAAATACTCAGCAAAAAAAAGTCAGCGAAATCCATCACTTTCTTTACACTATAAAGCTTTTAAATGCAATCCTAACAGTACATATTGTGTTAGAACACAGTATTTTCAGTGACAGTATATACCGTTTATTCTATTCATTTAACCTCACAGCAGGTTTGCAGATGGAAAAGTACATCAGAACAATAACGCTGTAGCTTTGTGTCAGTGTCAATCTGCGAGTTTTGATTTCCTTTTGTGGATATTTTTGTCAATTTTTTTTACTGTTGACTTTGTACTTCAGGTTTTGTCTTCTTTTTTTTCTTTTCTTTATGCTTGTTATTGTTATGTGTTTTCCTTATTAGATTATTATTCTATGTCTAAGTGTTCTAAACCATCTAGAGTTAATTTCCTGTTAGATTTCTGTTACTCCCCTGGACTTCCTGTGTTCCTGCTCATTTGCGTTAATTAGCCTCCCTCCTTCAGTTGCCTTGCATTCTCCTTGCCCCAGTTGCTCCACATTTGATCTGATTATTTCTTTCTGGTTCAATGGTCTTTTCTCCACCCTGTCTCTGTATTTAAACTCTCTGGTTTCATTGTTCAATACTACAGGCATTCACTGTTTGCTTGCTCGTTCTATGCCTGTTCTTTGCCTAATTGCCTAAGTTATCAGTTTTTGTTATCAAAGACTACTACCAACCATGCATATCACATGCTCCAGTTTGCTCTTTGGTCCTCAAGAAACTACCTCCATGTATATATATATATATATATATATATATATATATATACAGGGGTTGGACAATGAAACTGAAACACATGGTTTTAGACCACAATAATTTATTAGTATGGTGTAGGGCCTCCTTTTGCGGCCAATACAGCGTCAATTCGTCTTGGGAATGACAGTGGTCAGAGGGATTTTAAGCCATTCTTCTTGCAGGATAGTGGCCAGGTCACTACGTGATACTGGTGGAGGAAAAGGTTTCCTTACTCGCTCCTCCAAAACACCCTAAAGTGGCTCAATAATATTTAGATCTGGTGACTGTGCAGGCCATGGTAGATGTTCAGCTTCACTTTCATGTTCATCAAACCAATCTTTCACCATTCTTGCTGTGTGTATTGGTGCATTGTCATCCTGATACATGGCACCGCCTTCAGGATACAATATTTGAACCATTGGATGCACATGGTCCTCAAGAATGGTTCGGTAGTCCTTGGCAGTGACGCGCCCATCTAGCACAAGTATTGGGCCAAGGGAATGCCATGATATGGCAGCCCAAACCATCACTGATCCACCCCCATGCTTCACTCTGGGCATGCAACAGTCTGGGTGGTACGCTTCTTTGGTGCTTCTCCACACCGTAACTCTCCCGGATGTGGGGAAAACAGTAAAAGTGGACTCATCAGAGAACAATACATGTTTCACATTGTCCACAGCCCAAGATTTGCGCTCCTTGCACCATTGAAATTGACGTTTGGCATTGGCATGAGTGACCAAAGGTTTGGCTATAGCAGCCCTGCCGTGTATATTGACCCTGTGGAACTCCTGACGGACAGTTCTGGTGGAAACAGGAGAGTTGAGGTGCACATTTAATTATGCCGTAATTTGGGCAGCTGTGGTTTTATGTTTTTTGGATACAATCCGGGTTAGCACCCGAACATCTCTTTCAGACAGCTTCCTCTTGCGTCCATAGTTAATCCTGTTGGATGTGGTTCGTCCTTCTTGGTGGTATGCTGACATTACCCTGGATACCGTGGCTCTTGATACATCACAAAGACTTGCTGTCTTGGTCACAGATGCGACAGCAAGACGTGCACCAACAATTTGTCCTCTTTTGAACTCTGGTATGTCACCCATAATGTTGTGTGCATTTCAATATTTTGAGCAAAACTGTGCTCTTACCCTGCTAATTGAACCTTCACACTCTGCTCTTACTGGTGCAATGTGCAATCAATGAAGACTGGCTACCAGGTTGGTCCAATTTAGCCATGAAACCTCCCACACTAAAATGACAGGTGTTTCAGTTTCATTGTCCAACCCCTGTATATATATATATAATAAATGTTGGGTAGAATAGCCTAGCATTAGTTCAAAAAAATACTACTCAAGTAGAAGTAAAAATTATGGTGCAGCTACTAGAAGTACTTTTTTTCAAACGTTACTCAGGTAAATGTAACTGGGTAAGTGTTGCTAGTTACTACCCACTTCTGGCTATATGGTATTGTAGCCCGTTATCTCTATGTTTCAAAAACAATGAAAAGTCAAGTTCCCCGCTGGAATTTAAATATTTTTAAAACATTTTAGAACAAAAGAAGAAGGTGTTAGACAAATCTCAAGAAATAGCAATATTTATTTTATTCTGCTTTTTAAAGTACATCAGATAACGCCAATGTTTGTCCTCCAGTTTTTGTTGGGTTTTTTTTCGCCATATTTATAAATATCTCAAAAATACTAAATTCTACTAAATTCCAGAAAATAGAAAGTATAATGATTTCATTCATCTTAAAACAACTCCAAGTTAAAAAAAAATTATTGCACCTTATGGAACATTCTTTTATACAACATAAACAGCTGTCGTGTTTTCAGTATTAGATTGCTTATATAGGAATAGTTATTTTCAATGAAGACTTTGGTAGTCTGCACTCTGAAACTAACTGCAGAAATGTATGAACCACATCTGGCAAGAGAAACTATACAAGGACAAAAGCAGGTTGTATGATAAATCAATGAAATTGCTTTTGGCTACCGTAAGATTTTATGGCTGCATGTGCTAAACACATATAGAAAAGCAGTAACTGTAGTGCTAAAAGGAAGCTATAGTTTTCTGAGTCAATGTATTTGAGTTCTTTCTTTGGTGTTTAATAGTCTGACACACCGAGGTGGTTAAAAAGCTCCGCGGTGGCAAGGCTTCGGGGGTGGATGAGATCCGCCCTGAGTACCTCAAGTCTCTGGATGTTGTTGGGCTGTCATGGTTGACACGCCTCTTGACGGGGACAGTGCCTCTGGACTGGCAGACTGGGGTGGTGGTCCCCCTGTAGTTGGAACACACCCAACTACAGGGGGACCACCACCCCAGTCTGCCAGTCCAGAGGAATCACACTCCTCAGCTTTCCTGGTAAGGCCTACGCCAGGGTATTGGAGAGGAGAGTCCGGCCGATAGTCGAACCTTGGCTTCAGGAGGAGCAGTGTGGTTTTCGTCCCAGCCGTGGAACACTGGACCAGCTCTATACCCTCTACAGGGTGCTCGAGGGTTCATGGGAGTTTGCCCAACCGGTTCATATGTGTTTTGTGGACATGTAGAAGGCATTCGACTGTGTCCCTCGTGATGCCCTGTGGGGGGCGCTCCAGGAGTATGGAATCGGGGACCCTTTATTAGGGGCCATCCGGTCCCTGTACGAACGGAGCAGGAGTTTGGTCCGCATTGCCGGCACTAAGTCGGACCTGTTCCCGGTGCATGTTGGACTCTGGCAGGGCTGCCCTTTGTCACCGGTCCTGTTCATAACTTTCATGGACAGGATTTCTAGACGCAGCCAAGGGCTGGAGGGGGTCTGGTTTGGGGACCAGTGGATTTCGTCTCTTCTTTTTGCAGATGACGTGGTCCTGCTGGCCCCCTCTAGCCAAGACCTACAGCATGCACTGGGGCGGTTCGCAGCCGAGTGTAAAGAGGCTGGGATGAAGATCAGCTCCTCCAAGTCCGAGGCCATGGTACTCGACCGGAAAAGGGTTGCTTGTCCTCTTCAGGTTGGAGGGGAGTTCCTGCCTCAAGTGGAGGAACTCCAGCCCAGGACACGCTGGAGGGACTATGTCTCTCGGCTGGCCTGGGAACGCCTTGGGCTCCACCCGGAGGAGCTGGAGGAGGTGTCTGGGGAGATGGACGTCTGGGCGTCTCTGCTGAGTCTGCTGCCCCCGCGACCATGTCCCGGATAAGCGGAAGACGACGAGTAGGAGTAGTCTGACACATTTTTATTTTATTTGCATTAAAATGTTGTTTTTGCAGAACATGTCATCAGACTTTTAGTAATTAGTTTGGAAATTTGTGCAATATATTAATCTACATACATACGTAACTTGGTGAAAGCAAACCTAACCTCTGACCTAGATATAGCATTTTTACCATTTCCTAGTGTATTTAAACATTTCTTGAACGAAACCTTTGAGAGTATTCAGATATGTGGTCATTTTCTAACTATCAAACTGTAAATGTTTAAGTCAAATGCAAAAAAAAATGTTTTTACACCAATTAAATGACACTATAATTTTAAATACTAGTATTTGTTTGTTTTTTTGTTTTTTTTTTATGAAAGGCGACCTCTCAATGGCTTTTAATAATTTTACAACCAAACTACAACTTGAATGGTTTTCCTTTCCAATATGGCAAATGCTTTAAAGGGCCACAGCAAACACCTCAGTCAGTGCTGCCTTTAGCTATTTCTGTAAGCATAACAGGAAGTACGAGAACATTTAAAATTCTGTTTTTCTAATTAATTTTATAAGTACCAAACAATGCCATTATTCATAATGGATTAATATCTTCGTTAAAGCCACATTAAATCATTGGCTAGTTTTAGTCTCCGGTGAGATGATAAGATTTAAACAGTGTAACTATAAATCCTCCTTCTCACATATAAACCCCTTAATGATCTAGCTCCATCATACATCAGAGATCTAATTGTTACATATATTACTAACAGGGCACTTGGTTCTCAGACTGCATGTTTAATGGTGCTTCTTAGAGTCTCTAGAAGTAGAATGGGAGGCAGACTTTAGTTATCAGGCTCCTCTCCTGTGGAACCAGCTCCCAGTTATAGTCCATGAGGCAGGCACCCTGTCTACTTTTAAGGCTAGGCTTAAAACTTTCCTTTTTGATAAAGCTTATAGTTAGGTTGCTTAGGTTATCATGAGCTATCTCTGTAGTTATGCTGCTATAGGCTTAGGCTGCTGGAGGACATAATGACCACTTTCTCTGCTACATTCTCATACTACTCTCTTATTGGCTTTTATTTCAGCTTTTAACTCTATGTTCTCTCTCTGTTTTTACTCTTTCTAGGAGCTAAATCTGACTTGGCTCTGTGTTTAGCTGTGGCACCTTCCTGGAGTGGGGTATCGTCTGAGCTGCTGCTGCCAACAACTTACCTTCTATAGATGGTAAACCTGTCTTTCAGTGTTTAACCCTGTCTCTCTCCTAGACATAGCTACTGGCTGAGCTTCCACTGTGACTAACTGTATGTGCTCTCTTTCATACTCGAGAGTTGAAAACTGGCTCAGAGATCACCTGCTTAGCTGTCTTTCTCTTCAGACAAAGCCTTTTAAAGGAGCTATAACCATTAATGTTTATAGCTCCTATAAACATTAATGTTCATAGAACTACTATAAACATTAATCTAATCTAGTAGTACTTCCTATAGAAAGTACTACTAGATTAGTGCTTCCGTGTTATTTTTCTGACTCTGCTCTGTTCTCTCAAATCCCCAGTCGGTCGTGGCAGATGGCTGCTTATACTGAGCCTGGTTCTGCTGGAGGTTTCTTCCTGTTGAAAGGGAGTTTTCCTCTCCACTGTCACTACATGTATGCTCAGTATGAGGGATTGCTACATCCTCATCCAGGTGGAGTGAATGCTGCAAGTCACTGACTTGATGCAATCTGCCGTATTTCCTTAGATAGAAACCAATTTGAATAATAAACTGAATCCGACTGCAATGTATATACCGGACTTGAAATCTGTATGATTTGATTGAACTGACTTTGTAAAGTGCCTTGAGACGACATGTGTTGTGAATTAGTGCTATATAAATAAAACAGAATTGAATTGGATTGAAAAATCTTGATTTGAAAATATATAATTAATTAATCAAAAATATCTATTTATTTACTAAATTGTCATGTAGTTTCAAATGCAGAATAAAGGTTTAAAAAGGATATAACGTGTTCCTCTCACCTCTCATTTTCAATAAATATCTAAATAATAAAGTCATATTTTAAAGCACCCTTGGGAACCATGAACCAATCTCTGATTTCCTCAAGATTTGAGGTCAGTCAGTGGACAGTATGTCTCTAATAGAATACAATTATTAAAGCCTTATACCGATAATACTGTAATAGACCAACCAGCAGCATGATAATAGTGTTGTAAAGTTTTATTCATTTTTTTAAATTTTATTTTAACTCTTCTTCCTCTGTTGATCTTCAGGAAATCCAATTAACAGGAACAGGGAGCTCTGTGGCTCCACACTGCATCAATTATTCATTGTAGCCTTTTTTTCCACACCAGATTCCTGGGAGTTACTGTGAATATTAAATACCTAGGAGCTTCCTACAGACCAGATGTGTTACATTGCTCTCATCTGATGGATCTCTTAGGGATTCAACCAGTTCTCTTCCACTCGCTTCACTCTCTGAGTTGCCCCCTCTGCCAACCAGCTGTACACCTCGATATTTCACCTGGGTCTGTTACGATAAACTGCCAAGGCTAAGAGGCAACTTTAGAATTACAAATTGCATACTGATTCCTCTGACTGGGAGGTGTACTTACATTGCTGTTTTGGTATGTTTTTGTGAGCTAAAAAATAAGAGTTTCACAACACGGCTTGGCATAAGTAAATTGAATATTTCTAATTTATTGGAATGTGAATCCATGTTTATTTAATTTTCCAATTGAGAGTCAAATATTTTTGAGGTAGACTCTGTTCTAAGTTCTCAGTGCCTTATGTTGTTGCTATGTATGTATGTAGCGTTTGGGATTTAACTTAATTGCCTTCCTGTTTTTTGAAAATTAGCAACAATAAGGTGAATGTTGTTCAAATAGTCTTTACTACATTTTAAAATCATATTGTATACTATTTTGTATTAAATAGCATCTACACGAACTGTAAATTGTCACATAGTGGATGACCTACTCAGAGTGATCATCTAGTACGTTGCTGTGCATCTACAGAGCTATGTCTTAAGTTACAATACAGTGCTTTCAAACCAAACCTTTGAAAAGCTTTGTACCATGCCTAAGTCTGGTGTCTGGAGTGGATCATGCTGGTGTGAACCCACCCTGAACCCTAAAATGGACCAGAGAACTGTACCCTGACATGGTTACAACTGCCGGTCTTGGCATGCTTTATCCGTACACAGGAGAAGTTCGCTTGCTGTGGTGATGCTTGCTACTTCCCCTACCAAAAGCAGGAAGAGAGGATGAGACATAAGAGCAGCGCATTTAGAAGAAGATGCAAAAACAAAGTAAGAGCGCAAAGCAGAAGGAGTTTGAAAATGTCTCGTGTTGCTACATGGAGCAGTGAAGGCGCACAACTAAATTTGAACACCAAAGTGGAAACAGAAAACCCATGAGACGAAATTTCTACTTTTTCTCTCAATCAGCACAACACTGCCCCCATTGCAACTGCATGACATTGTTTGGCCCGTTTTAAAAAGCTCTGTGTGAAAGCCAACCAGGCCAACTCCAGGTGTGAATTTTCTCACTTTTACCAATCCCTGGACCGATTCCTGGACAGGATCAGCAGTGTGAATGCACCCTTGAAGTCTTTGCTGAATTATTTGGTATATTGCACAGATTAATAAGGCCTATGAGTCATTTACTCTCACTCACTTAAAACTGTGCACATATTGTAGATATGTTTATACTGTTTAATTTGTATTGTATTGCACCGACTACGCCAAAACAAATTCCTTGTATGTCCAAAAACGTACTTGGCAATAAAGCTTTTCTGATTCTGATTCTGATTCTGATGTAGCTACCTGTTGTGGCTAACAGCTGTGACTGTGCCCTGACCCTAAGGTGTGCCCAACTCCTACTGGGAAGTTAAAGAACTCACCGACGGGGTTGCGCCAGATGTTTCCAGGACACCCACACTACTCGTTTGGGTTTGCAAACTCTGGCCACCAGTCTGTCCTGCTGCTGGATTTAAAATTAGTTCCTGATAATCAGGTGATGCCCCAATTTGGAAATTCTGATCAAAATTACTAATCTTGCTAATAATTGCTTTTGGCACTCATTAGTAGTTATTCATAACCTTCATGAATAATTATTTTTTTGATTTTTTGACATATAATGTGACATTTATTCTGTACAACTCAACCGAAAACATACAAAGATTTTCAATGGAAAAAAGTGCTCTAATTTAGCTGTTTAAGTGTGTACACCCCTTGAACTAATAAATTGTTTACGCCCCTACTGCTTCTAATTCTGCAATTAATCTTCTTTGGTGGAAGTCGATCGCCATGCCACAGCTTGTCTTGGCAAGTTTTACCCACTCTGTCTCAAAAAGGCAAATCTATTAGACTGTGAGCACATCTTTTGTCCAGAGTCCTCTTCGGGTTGACTCTACATACAATATTGTCTGTCAAATTCAGTTTTGGACTTTGACACAGCCATTCTAAAATGTTAATTGTTTGGTTGGTTGTTTGGATCTATGCTTGGACTAACCCTAACCCTGAAAAATATAATCCATCCTCATCTTCAGCTTTCTACATGCTTTCTACCTTGGTAAAAACCTTAGTTCCATCAAAAAGGTAACACCTGAGCATGATGCTGCCACCTCCATATTTCACTATGAGTGGTTTTGTTAATACTAATCATAGTGAAACCATCTGGAATTGTGGTCCAAAAATTTAAAGATGGTTCTAATCCTTTGTGACCGCTCTGCATATAATGACTTTAGTCAAAGGATGTGTAAGTGGAAAACTCTGGAAAAATGTCATTTTGGGTTAATCAGATTAAATCTGTGGCTGTGACTATAAAATACTGTTAATTGTGAGAGTTCCATAAGTTATTTGTTTCTCCTTAGGTCAATTCAGACTGTTAGTTGCTAATTTCAGTTTGCAGGGAGTGAGTTGTTTTCATAATGAAGTACACAGCTGATGGCCTTGAGGCCTAGATAAGGCTGCTGGCTGGTAGAATTTCTCTGTTATAAAGAAAGATTAATTTAGAAAGCTGGAGTTTAAATTAGTTTCTCATTATTTCACAGCGTAATTGTCAGGATGTGATGTTTTGGACTCTGTTTGTGGTTTTGTGTTTTTGTTTACCTTTTAGTTAGATGTTCTTACTTGTGTTTTGTATTCATGTTAGTTGTGGTTTCTGTTTTGGGTTATATTCTGCCCCCCAGTTTGCTCTCCTATTTCCCTTGGTGTTGCCTTCCTGTTTATTTTCTTAGAATGGGTTTCTTATGATTATTATTAATATTTCTCTGGTTCCCTTACGCTCTCATTTATTAGTTTCCTTTCTGTTACTCCTCTTGTCATTTGCTTTCCCCTTTTTAGTTATTACTCAATTTAAGTTTCCTTTATTATCCAGTTCTTCATAGCTTTGTTCCTCTAGTTTTTCCATCCTCTCCTTTATAGGTTAGCTCTAGTTATTGTTTACTAAGGTTTCTTTACTTTTGTAGTCAGGGTTTCCTTATGGTTTCTGTTTTGCTAAGTGCTTAGGTTGTTGTGTTCCCTCCAGTTTCTCAGTTTCCTTCAGTTCATGTTTATCCTTGATTCTTATGTTTTATTTATATATAGTTTTGCTTGGTCAGTCAGTCATTTTCTACCGCTTATTCCATAGTGGGTCACGGGGTAGCTGGTGCCTATCTCCAGCAGTCTATGGGCAAGAGGCAGGGTACAGCCTGGACAGGTCGCCAGTCCATCGCCTGGCAACACACAAACAACCATGCACACACTCATTCACCTAAGGACAATTTAGAGTGACCAATTAACCTAACAGGCATGTCTTTGGACTGTGGGAGGAAGCCGGTGAGAACCCACGCATGCACGGGGAGAATATGCAAACTCCATGCAGAAAGACACCCGGTCAGGAATCGAGCCCAGGACCTTCTTGCTGAAAGGCAACAGTGCTACCAACTGCACCACCGTGCAGCTCGGTGTCTTGTTAATTACTCGTCTTTAGTCCCTCTCCTCATGCTTTGGTTTTATTAGGTTCACCTGTTCCCTCTGCCTTCCTACCTCTTTGCCTCACCTGTCCTTAGTTCCTTTGATTGCCTTTGTTCTCTCTCTGCATATTAGTTGGTTTTGTTTCATTGTTCCCTGCTGGTTCCTCTGTTTGTCTATACTCAGTTCTGCCCGTTCGCTACACCAGTACTTAGTTCGGTGTTTGCTTCGTTCCTGCAATGAGTACACATGTAAGTTTTGGATTTACTCATGTTTGTACCTGCAGTGTTGTCATTATTTGTTTTTTGGAATCCTTTAAATAAAGCGGAAGACGGCTTTTTTTGAGATGTTGCATCCAAGCCCTTGTCTGCACTTTGTCCACACCAAAACCGCACCTTGACAGTTATGCTTGTCACCAGTTACTGACTATACTGTTACTGAGGGCTGCATGGTGGCGCAGTTGGTAGCACTGTTGCCTTGCAGCAAGAAGGTCCTGGGTTTGATTCCCAGCCTGGGGTCTTTCTGCATTGAGTTTGCATGTTCTCCCTGTGCATGTGTGGGTTCTCACTGGCTTCCTCCCACAGTCCAAAGACATGCCTGTTAGGTTAATTGGTAACTCTAAATTGCCCTTAGGTGTATGACTGAGTGTTTGCATGGTTGTTTGTGTGTTGCCCTGTGATGGACTGGCGACCTGTCCAGGGTGTACCCTGCCTCTTGCCCATAGACTGCTGGAGATAGGCACCAGCTCCCCCACGACCCACTATGGAGTAAGCGGTAGAAAATGAATGAATACTGTTACTGAAATATTCCAAATTTAATTCTTAAAATGTTGGCATAGTAAAAATGATTATTCTTACATGTAAGGTATTCCAAAGAGTTTTGATGAGTATGACAACATCGGAGGATTTTCCTGGGATTTTTAGTGGATATATCTCTATCTTAGGCTGCAAAATGGCACAGTTGGTAGCACTGTTGCCTTGCAGCAAGGAGGTCCTTGGTTCAACTCCTGGCCAGGTGTCTTTCTGAATGGAGTTTGCATGTTCTCCCCATTCATGCATTGGTTCTCTCCAGGTACTCCGGCTTCCTCCCACAGTCCAAAAAAAAAATTACTGTTAGGTTAATTGGTATCTCTAAATTGCCCTTAAGTGTGAATGGGTGTGTGCATGTTTTTTTTGTACCTCTGTGTTGCCCTGCAAGGGATTGGTGACCAGTACGGGGTGTACCCCGCCTCTCGCCAGTAGACTGCTGGAGTTAGGCACCAGCTCCCCTGCGACCCAGCATGGAAGAAGCGGCTATAGAAAATGGATATCACTATCCTCAATAAAGTTTACTGCAGTTTTTTAGACACTTGCTGCCAACACATCATATTAAATGTCTCCTGATGTCACCTCAGTGACAATCTTAGATATGGAAAGAAATTCCAGGAAGTTAGTACAACTTTGAATTCCTAGACTTTCAATTCAGTTTTATTTATATAGTGCCAATTGAAAGTGAAAGTGGTCATTATGTCCTCCAGCAGCCTAAGCCTATAGCAGCATAACTACAGAGATAAATCAGGATAACCTAATCCACTTAAACTATAAGCTTTATCAAAGGAAAGTTTTAAGCCTTGCCTTAAAAGTAGACAGGGTGTCAGCCTCACGGACTATAACTGGGAGCTGGTTCCACAGGAGAGGAGCTTGATAGCTAAAGGATCTGCCTCCCATTCTACTTCTAGAGACTAGGAATCACTAGTAAACCTGCAGTCTGAGAACGAAGTGTTCTGTTTGGAATGTATGAAACAATCAGATCTCTGATGTATGATTGAACTAGATCATTAATGGCTTTATATGTGAGAAGGAAAATTTTAAATTATATTCTGGATTTAACAGGGAGCCAATGAAGGGAAGCTAAAATAGGAGAAATGTGATCTCTCTTTTTAAATTTCATCAGAACTCTTGCTGCAGCATTTTGGATCAGCTGAAGGCTTTTAACTGCTGTAACCCCTGGGTTCCCCAGAATATAAATATGTTATTGTTGTTTTGAAAAATAACAAATTTAATGTATGCAGCTAAATATCTTAAAATAAGATATAAGAATTTCTAAGTCTTTTGGTAGGAGTTTGAAATGGGCAAGAGTCCAGTAAAAAGAAAATAAACAGTTGAAGTAAGAAGTCTATTAAAATATTGTGTTCTGTCACTTTAAGAACGAACGATATAGTGTAGTTTGTAAAAAAAAAAAAAAGCACAGCTCAAGACGAGGTGTCTGGGTGGAGTTTGCGGGAACTTTTTGTGAGCCGGTTTGGGGAAAAGCCGGGGAAACCAACAGAAAAAAGTGCAACAACTGAACTGTACACTAGCGCCGAGGGACAGTGGACGGATCGAGGAAGAAGCGGGCGGTGTTGCACCCGTGCTGGGCCCGCTGTTTGGATTTGGCCGCAGTGTCCTCCGCCTTTACCGAGGAAGGCGGGGATTAACTGCGGGTTACCGGCGGAGATGAGTCGTCAGGACCTTATATAAATCCGTCACTGTGGATTGAGGACCAAGGGTGAGTGTCGTCAGTAACAGGCCTGCACCGGGGGTTTATGGACTATATTGCCGGCTTCTATTTGTTTTATATGTTTTTTTTTTGTGGGCCCACTAATTAAAATTATCCTGTAATTTCTGTGTATTGAATTAAGACTAAAGGATTCTTATGTGTTCGGGACTGTTCAAAATAAGATTTAGAGCTCAATAAGCATTTAAACGAGCGGGAAAGTCCCTATTTATAACTCAGGTGGTTGACAAAGTTTGTTGTATATTTATTTGCATTTTCTGTTGGGGTATTGGAGAGGTTAAAGAAAACTGCAAACAGATGGTACCTGTTTTGATTTATAAGCATTCAGTCCAACCTAAGGTCGGTTACACTACAGTGTGATGGTATATTTCACTAGTTCACATGTGGTCTACTTTCATTTTTTTTTTTCGAAGTTTGGGAAATAAATACTTTAAACTTATAAAGCATCGTTATTTATGGGTCAGACATAGGCAGTTTACTAAGTTTAATTATTTATGACAACTCAGTACCTGGTGGTTCATGGGAGGTGTAGTAAAACCAGTTCTTGGGGTGTGACCTTAAATAAGTAGAACCCAGAGTGCTAAATCTAGCTTTAGATACAAGAAAGCGCTACATAAATGGAGGCACCGCTGGGACCTATAAAAAAATAAAAGATAAAAAATTAAAATGTAAATAATAAAATAAATTGATATATGAAAGCTATACCCTAAGGTTTATTTGGTTAAGCTGGTATTGATGTGAATGTCTGACCCACCTTGCTATCTTGGTTAAGGTGAATCTGTAGTTTGAAAAAGGAAAAGACACACCAACACACCAACCATACCTCTGGATGTGCCACCTATTGAAGGAGGTGAGCTGTGGACATTGCATGGGCCTATGGATGAAGAAAAAGTCAACACGGAAAAGAGACAAACAGATCCCCTCTCACTAAATACAGGTCCTTCTCAAAATATTAGCATATTGTGATAAAGTTCATTATTTTCCATAATGTCATGATGAAAATTTAACATTCATATATTTTAGATTCATTGCACACTAACTGAAATATTTCAGGTCTTTTGTTGTCTTAATACGGATGATTTTGGCATACGGCTCATGAAAACATAAAATTCCTATCTCACAAAATTAGCATATTTCATCCGACCAATAAAAGAAAAGTGTTTTTAATACAAAAAACGTCAACCATCAAATAATCATGTACAGTTATGCACTCAATACTTGGTCGGGAATCCTTTGGCAGAAATGACTGCTTCAATGCGGCGTGGCATGGAGGCAATCAGCCTGTGGCACTGCTGAGGTCTTATGGAGGCCCAGGATGCTTCGATAGCGGCCTTTAGCTCACCCAGAGTGTTGGGTCTTGAGTCTCTCAACGTTCTCTTCACAATATCCCGCAGATTCTCTATGGGGTTCAGGTCAGGAGAGTTGGCAGGCCAATTGAGCACAGTGATACCATGGTCAGTAAACCATTTACCAGTGGTTTTGGCACTGTGAGCAGGTGCCAGGTCGTGCTGAAAAATGAAATATTCATCTCCATAAAGCTTTTCAGCAGATGGAAGCATGAAGTGCTCCAAAATCTCCTGATAGCTAGCTGCATTGACCCTGCCCTTGATAAAACACACTGGACCAACACCAACAGCTGACACGGCACCCACACCATCACTGACTGTGGGTACTTGACACTGGACTTCTGGCATTTTGGCATTTCCTTCTCCCCAGTCTTCCTCCAGACTCTGGCACCTTGATTTCCGAATGACATGCAGAATTTGCTTTCATCCGAAAAAAGTACTTTGGACCACTGAGCAACAGTCCAGTGCTGCTTCTCTGTAGCCCAGGTCAGGCGCTTCTGCCGCTGTTTCTGGTTCAAAAGTGGCTTGACCTGGGGAATGCGGCACCTGTAGCCCATTTCCTGCACACGCCTGTGCACGGTGGCTCTGGATGTTTCTACTCCAGACTCAGTCCACTGCTTCCGCAGGTCCCCCAAGGTCTGGAATCGGCCCTTCTCCACAATCTTCCTCAGGGTCCGGTCACCTCTTCTCGTTGTGCAGCGTTTTCTGCCACACTTTTTCCTTCCCACAGACTTCCCACTGAGGTGCCTTGATACAGCACTCTGGGAACAGCCTATTTGTTCAGAAATGTCTTTCTGTGTCTTACCCTCTTGCTTGAGGGTGTCAATAGTGGCCTTCTGGACAGCAGTTAGGTCGGCAGTCTTACCCATGATTGGGGTTTTGAGTGATAAACCAGGCTGGGAGTTTTAAAGGCCTCAGGAATCTTTTGCAGGTGTTTAGAGTTAACTCGTTGATTCAGATGGTTAGGTTCATAGCTCGTTTAGAGACCCTTTTAATAATATGCTAATTTTGTGAGATAGGAATTTTGGGTTTTCATGAGCTGTATGCCAAAATCATCTGTATTAAGACAATAAAAGACCTGAAATATTTCAGTTAGTGTGCAATGAATCTAAAATATATGAATGTTAAATTTTCATCATGACATTATGGAAAATAATGAACTTTATCACAATATGCTAATTTTTTGAGAAGGACCTGTACATAACCAGAGACACTGAGGAAGATCCTAATATTGTGTGTCAGCCGCCCTGCAATGTTCCAGTTCACCGAGCAGCAAGATGCTGCTTTGAGAGTTTGCCACATAGAGAGTTGTCTGATGGGGACATCTAGACATTTAGGATGGGGAGGGTGTAACCCCTGGGTTCCTCGGAATATAAATATGTTATTGTTGTTTTGAAAAATAACAAATTTAATGTATGCAGCTAAATATCTTAAAATAAGATATAAGAATTTCTAAGTCTTTTGGTAGGAGTTTGAAATGGGCAAGAGTCCAGTAAAAAGAAGATAAACAGTTGAAGTAAGAAGTCTATTAAAATATTGTGTTCTGTCACTTTAAGAACGAACGATATAGTGTAGTTTGTAAAAAAAAAAAAAAAAAAGCACAGCTCAAGACGAGGTGTCTGGGTGGAGTTAGCGGGAACTTTTTGTGAGCCGGTTTGGGGAAAAGCCGGGGAAACCAACAGAAAAAAGTGCAACAACTGAACTGTACACTAGCGCCGAGGGACAGTGGACGGATCGAGGAAGAAGCGGGCGGTGTTGCACCCATGCTGGGCCCGCTGTTTGGATTTGGCCGCAGTTTCCTCCGCCTTTACCGAGGAAGGCGGGGATTAACTGCGGGTTACCGGCGGAGATGAGTCGTCAGGACCTTATATAAATCCGTCACTGTGGATTGAGGACCAAGGGTGAGTGTCGTCAGTAACAGGCCTGCACCGGGGGTTTATGGACTATATTGCCGGCTTCTATTTGTTTTATATGTTTTTTTTTTTTTTTGTGGGCCCACTAATTAAAATTATCCTGTAATTTCTGTGTATTGAATTAAGACTAAAGGATTCTTATGTGTTCGGGACTGTTCAAAATAAGTTCATTTAGAGCTCAATAAGCATTTAAACGAGCGGGAAAGTCCCTATTTATAACTCAGGTGGTTGACAAAGTTTGTTGTATATTTATTTGCATTTTCTGTTGGGGTATTGGAGAGGTTAAAGAAAACTGCAAACAGATGGTACCTGTTTTGATTTATAAGCATTCAGTCCAACCTAAGGTTGGTTACACTACAGTGTGATGGTATATTTCACTAGTTCACATGTGGTCTACTTTAATTTTCATTTCGAAGTTTGGGAAATAAATACTTTAAACTTATAAAGCATCGTTATTTATGGGTCAGACATAGGCAGTTTACTAAGTTTAATTATTTATGACAACTCAGTACCTGGTGGTTCATGGGAGGTGTAGTAGAACCAGTTCTTGGGGTGTGACCTTAAATAAGTAGAACCCAGAGCGCTAAATCTAGCTTTAGATACAAGAAAGCGCTACACTGCATTTTGTGGACATCCTGATAGTAATGAATTACAATAGTCCAGCCTTGAAGTAACAAATGCTTGGACTAGTTTATCAGCGTCACTCCTGGACAGGATATTTGTAATTTTGGCAATGTTCCAGAGGCGAAATAAGTAAATCCTAGAAACCTGTTTAATATGGGGTTTAAATTAACTAACTAACGCGTTACTTACTAATATGATCACTTTTTCAGTAACGAGTAATCTAACGCGTTTCTATTTCAAATCCAGTAATCAGATTAAAGTTACTTATCCAAATCACTATGCGTTACTATTTTTGTCATTTTCTCTTGTAATAAAATTTTTATTCCTCTTTGCGTCTCGGGGAGTGACGTCTGGTCTATGCGATAATTCAGTCACGTTATCATCACCTGTGATACTACGCCATCACAGAAACGTAAATAATGGAGGGAGGAGAGAGATACGCATTTTGTAGCTGGAAATACAGGAACTATTTTGAGTTTCTGTCAGCGAAGGATGACAATATCAAGGTTCGTTGTACCCTCTGTGCTGGCGAGAAAGTGCTGTCTAGCTTCAAAAACACTACATCAAATCTGAAGAAACATTTGGAATCGCAGCATGGGACAGTCAGACTGACGGAGCAAGTCCCGCCAGGTGCTTCGAAGCAGAGGGATGCGACGGGCCCTCCACTAACCAAACAATAAAAGCTGGATTTCGGTGCAAAACCAGCAAGTGGGGAAGAGTTAAAGAAGTTTGTCGGACGGTATGTAGTAGAAGAAATGCTGCCCTTAAACACGATTGACTCGCCCTCGTTTCGTGCCACTATAAACAGAATCCCCACTACTGTAAATGCCGAGCTGCCTCACAGAGGAGCTTTTTCTGCATATCTGGAGAAGGAGTATGCAGAGATGGAGAGAAATTTGAAGGCCGCACTGAATGAGGTCGACTTTGTGTCAACTACCGCGGATATATGGACTGCTAATGGCAACAATAGAAGCTATATGGGAGTAACACTCCACTGGATCCATAGATCCACATTAGAGCGCAACACGGCTGCATTGGCATGTAGGAGAATTTGCGGTAGACACACATATGATGTTATTGGTGCAGAAATCGAAAACATTCACTCTTCGTATGGACTACTCAACAAAGTAGTTGCAACAGTGACTGATAATGGATCCAACTTTGTGAAGGCGTTTAAAGTTTTCCAGCCTGTCACAGAGTCCGAGAAGGCCGTTTATAGGAGCAGCACAGCAAAATGCACAGCGCTATGGACCAAATCCAGCAGATCTACCCTTGCATCAGAAGCAGTGGAGGAAGTCAGCAAAAGAAAGCTCCTGGTACCAACATCCACAAGGTGGAATTCATTTTTTGATGCTGTAAAGAGAATTGCAGAAATTCCCATGAGTGAGCTGAATACTCTATGCACCAAGCTGGGAGTTAAGTGCTTCATAGACCGAGAGTACCAGTTCCTTCATGAGTACTGCACCTTCATGAAGCCCCTCACTGCAGCTCTTTGACATTTTACAAGGTGACTGTCCTTATGGGACTTTACTACCCACACTTGAAGTTCTGATGCAGAAGACCCTGGCTGTGAAAGATTCGCTCCCCAGGATGACTGCAGGCCTTCCAGATGCTATAGTGCAGGTATGTTCCACCTGTAAGCTACTTAACATTTCTTACACAGGAGTTTTGTACATTGGACAGTATTTTCAATATTGTGGCAAAAAAGATTAAAACAAATGAAAATGTCAATAAGAATCCTAAAACAAAACAAAAAATCCATAACATTGATCCCACATTAGGCATGGTTTGCAGGTAATTCAATTACATAATAAACAGTAGGCCTTGTAGACATATCAAAACATATAAATTATATTTTTCAGGCTATCCAGACTCGTTTTGCTGGTGTGCTGGACGACAAAGATGCCCTTCTCGCAGCTGTCAGTTGTCCTAAATTCAAACTTTGATGGCTAAGAGACGCAGGTAGGAGGGAGCGAGTGAAAGAGCTTCTGATAACAGAGTGCCGCACAACTGCTCCTGCACCACAGGCCCGCACTACAACTGCTAGCCAAGGTGAGATGGACTTTTTCACTTTTGAGGCAGAACAGGAAGTCATGGACTACCTTAGGTCAGCCTATGACCTTCAAATTCTGCATCAATTTACAAACATAAAGAAATTGTTCTTGAAGTATAACACTCCAACCCCATCAAGTGCTCCTGTGGAGCGGCTTTTTAGTCTGGGAGGTTTGGTGCTCACACCTAGAAGAAATAGACTTTCTGACAGGAGGTTTGAAAAGCTTCTGTTAATGAGATACAACCACTGGTTTACTCGTCCCACTCCATTGTTTCACTCATAAAATGGGATTATAACATAAGATTAAGCCAAAGTAACAAAAGCAGAAATGTCAGCCTATATGTGGTATTATACACTACTGTAAACTGTTAAAGCCACTCCTTGCTGCTCCAATGCTGTGAACAGGTTCCATGTTTAGTTTTGTCATTACAGTGTTAATATTTAAACATGTCTGGTCAAGAAAGACTGTCTTCATTATATTGTTTTTATTTGAAAAGTATTTATGTTCAAGAAAAACTATTTTATTTTTAAAAAAGTATTTGTTTAGTGAAGTCAAGAAAGTCAGTGTATTTTGTTTATGTAAAGCAAGTTTTTTATGATACTAATGTCAAGAAATACTATTTCATTTTTTATAAAAAGTATTTATGTTTAATGAAGTCAAGAAAGACTTTTTTTCTTTTTAAACATGTATTTTTTCCTGAAATGGTTTTTAAGTTCAGCTTTATATGTTGGGAGATACATTGTTGATGTTACCAATAAAATGCACTTTAAAAAAAGTAAGTATTGGCAAAGCTCATAATGTTTATGTTGAGATGGTGGGGGACAGTTGTCAGCAGCTGCTGAAAGAAACTAATAAAGTAACTTGTAATCTAACTTAATTACTTTCAAAATCAAGTAATCAGTAAAGTAACTAAGTTACTTTTTCAAGGAGTAATCAGTAATCAGATTAAAGTTACTATTTGAAAGTAACTATGCCATCACTGGGTCTAACACATTTTACAAAACATATTTTAAAAAAAACGTTTTAGAAAAAAACAACTAATTAAATAAGGATGAGAGATGTGTAGGCTTGATGGTCTAAAAAATAAGCCAATGGGCACCGGTGGTGGTGCAGGGGTAAAGCGAGTGACCCATGTACAGAGGCTATAGTCCTCAAAATAGCTGTCACAGGTTCAAGTCCAGGCTCGTTGATCTTTTGCTGCATGTCTTCCCCTCTCTCTCCACCCCCTGTTCTGTCAGTCAATTTACAAAATAAAGGCCACTAGAGCCACAAATAAATACAGATATAAATAAATAAATAAAAAATAAATATTTTTTTCTGGGCAAAGTGTCACTTAAAATTATTTGCTTTTTTTTCTCCGACTGCTACACTGCAGATACTTTTACTGTGGAACATTCCTGAGACCGTTTTTCTTACAAGCCTTTCTGAGAGTTTGTTTCTGTTTGACACCTAAAAAGGCTGTATTCCCTAATCATCAGTGGGGGTACCTCCTGTGACTCAAGTAATCTATTATCTATCAGTTTTTATACTGACATCTGGTCAGTATCCAGAAGACAAATTCCTTCCAAATGTTATAGTCTGCTTGACAGAGACATCTGTTGCATCCTTTTATTCTCTGGAGCAACCAGGGCCCAAGGCATGATGAGGATGGGCCTAGACTAATTTTACACATAGAAAGATATAGTTTAAAAGCTAGACCCTGTTACTCTCCTAGGTTGGAACTGAAAAAGAACAGATAGAAATAGCATAATATATCCATTATTGTCCCAAATTCAGGTGTACCATCAGCAAAGTGTAGAGCAAATGGTAGCATGCAAATACATACAAAGGTAAAAAATATAAAAACAAAAAAAGTGGAATAAGAGACTGTATATTAAGGGACAAATGTACAGCATAAGTAAAAGTGACTGTACAGTTATTAAAAATGGCTTACTCAGATAAACAGAAATGTACAACTAACTAGATGGCAATTTTAAAAATGAACAAGATGTGCATGTTTGAGCATAAAAAACAACAGTAGACTATTTACAAAAATTGGAAAAACAGCAGGAAAACACTTTTTGAGTTTGTTGGGAGCAGTAACAGTTACAAAGTCTAACAGCTGCTGGAGGAAGGATTTGTAATAACGGTCATTTGTTCTCCTAGAATGCAGCAGTTTTTTTCACAGAAGGACCTCTTGAGTTCTGCAACAGCTCCATGCATAGAGACGTTGTCCAACAGTGAATTTATTTTTAATAGAGTCTTTCAGTCCCCCGCCATATGCATCAAGGGGGCATCCTAGGACAGAGCTGGCCTTCCTAATGAGCTTATCCAACTGCTTCCTTTCAGCTGCTGCTTCAACAGACAGCATGATAGAAGATGGCTGATGCAACCACAGAGTCAAAAAAGGTATTTAGGGGTGCCCCCTGCACTCCAAAATATCTCAGCCTCCTTAGCAGGTAGAGTCTGCTTTGACCCTTTCTATTAAGAGTATCAGTGTTGTGACTCCAATCCAGTTTAGTGTGTAGGTGAACAGTCAGGTACTTATAGGAGTCCACTACAGTATCTCAATGTCAGTTCCCTAGATGTTTACTGGTGTCAATGTGTTGGGTCTGCACCTGAAGAATTCCACCACCAGCTCCTTGGTTTTCCCCCTATTGATCAGGAGGTGGTCTGCTTGTACCAGTCCACAAAGTCCTGTTTCAACTGTCTGTACTCACCCTCACCTGTGATGAGGCCGACTATGGCAGTCATCTGTGAACTTCTAAATATGGCAGCCAGGGGAGTTGATCTGCTCAGCACTTAGTAGCCTGGAGCTAATTGCATTGAATTCAAACCTACAGCCTTTTGCACCTTGATCTTTCACAGCTCATTCCACCCCTTGAAGTTTTGAAAGGCTGAAGTGGAGTGGGTAGGTTCTGGCTAAGAGATGAGAGGTGTGAAGTTCGGGAAATAAAGCAAGCAGTCGTCAAAGATAAGGAGGGATGGAGCAGGGGAGAGGTGAGTGTCTGATCGAACCTGCTGAAGAACTAGTTCAGATAATTTACCCACCCTCGATCTACAGCCTGGGAGCTTGGTTTGTGACCTGAAATTGTTTTCGGGCTCTTCCAAACCCCACTGATCTTGTGTTAATGAGGCTTGTCCTCCATCATCTTCCTGTAAATGGTTTTTTTTCCATTCCTGATCTTCCTTATCACTTCCTTCTGCACATCACTCAGCTCCTTCTTCTTTCCTGATCTAAAGGGTTTCTTCTGCTCCTTGAGGAAGGCCTTTATTTCAGGGTTTATCTAGGTCTTGTTATCGGAGAAAAGCTGTACTTTCATGAGGGGCCTGAAGTGGATGCGGAAGAGTGAAAAGTTCAAAGCCTTTTCTCCTTATATCAGATAGGATTAGATAAATAGCAGTCAGATACATTGAGATCTTTTCATTTAAGGCTTGGTGGAAATTTGATCAAATCCATTGACCATTTGAGCTTAATTAGTAATCCTAATAAAATGGCCCAATGTTCCTTTATTACTTTTAAACCTCTGTTTTATTTTTTTTTGTACAAGCAGTTTTTGTTCTATGTTTTTTGTCCTTATATTTGTGCTTATTACTTTTATATCTAATTTAAATACATATAAATATATACTAATTTGATTGATAATAAATATGTATTTCAATTTAATTGGTAGCTCAGTCTGAATTTTTCTCATAGTGTTTGGATATGTTCTTATATCTGGCTGAAAATAAATCATATCACAGAAGTAGAAATAAGTCTACTTTTCAACAACTGTAGAAATACCACTGTAGCTTCTGAAGCATTTTCATCCAATCAGACTGATCTTTTACAATAACATAGCTGCTATATATCACTTCTGCAGAGGAATCATTCTTGCTCCAATGGCTTCAGTCTTATATGCTTGGATCTGAATATGATTCTTATAAACCTTGAGACATGATGGATCCTAAAAGGAATCTGAAGCTGAAACAAGTGATGAGGATAATAATTGCCTTCAGAATCTAAACTGGCATCAATCTATTTATATTGTCTTTTTTATGTTTAACATTTAATTGATATATTCATCGTTCATAAATGTCCGATTCTCCTGATGTTGGCCAAATTATGTGACATGTCAGTCCAGCAGTCAAACAGATTGCATACCAATCCACAGTTAAATGCATTTAACACTCTACAAAGTGCATAAACAGAGCAAAGGACTTACTTGTGTGACCTGTGCATAACTGAATCAGGTAATGTGTCTGCTATAAGCTGTCATTTATATCATACCTAGAATCATGTTCGGTGTGTAGCCTAACCAATCATTCTTAGCAGTCATGGTGGATGCTACATTTTCCATCAGGATATATAGGTAGTGACTGAAAATAAAATCTGTCAATTTCAGTCTGGGCAGAGAAAAGTTGTTAAGGATAAAACATTCTAAATATTGTTTATTTCATTGTGTTTTCCTTTGTTTGTGGTGCTTAACTGTTTGAGTGCTAACAGGCCACTGAGCCTGATGCTACAAACTGTATTTGAGTGAGTGATTTAAACATGAGCTTGCTCCTTTTTGTCTGTGTTTTCCCTTCATCTTCGCTCACTAAGCCACATAAAAATATGTTTGTATAGTCAGTATAAACTTACTTAATTGTCTCCATTATCCCAGCTGCTTATGCTTAAAGCTCCACTAATGCTAAGATGGTAGCCACCATTAGTGCTTACTACTCACTCTGTTCATGCTGCAATCAGCAGTAACCGCGTAGATACACACAATAGTATTTGTATTAGTGGTATTCAAAGGTACACATCGGACTCAGAGGGGTTGTTAAATTGCACCACAGCAATTAATTTTGTTTTGTCATCTGAACTGCTTATACCGGGTATAACATCATCATGCTTGCCATCACCAAATTGTGAGTTCACATCCGTTTTTACAACCCTCTTGATAATCCATGACTCAATTCAATCAGTCACTGCAATGGCTACTTAACATGCCATTAAAAATCAATTATCCAAAATGTAATTGATTTTTAATTCAGCAAATTCTGCTTTGCAAATTGGTTGTTTGCACACAAACCTATTGTGTTCTTTGTTAGCTTTGTGAGGCTAATTTGGCCTCATTCCCCATTACTCGTAACAAACCTTGGTCCTGACACACATACTGTATTCACACTGATCTGTGATATCACTGTATTGTTTTATTGGATAATGATTTCAGATTTGTTCTGGTTTAAATTTTTTTTCTTGGTTTAGTAGTTTTCCTTCATTTTCACTTAGTAGTTTAGTTGAATGTTACTAGCCTAGTTAAATAGTTTGTTAACTTAAGTATTTTATTAGGGGCCTCCGGTCCCTGTACGAGCGTAGCAGGAGTTTGGTCCGCATTGCCGGCACAATGTCGGACCTGTTTCCGGTGCATGTTGGACTCCGGCAGGGCAGCCCTTTGTCACCGGTCCTGTTCATAACTTTTATGGACAGGATTTCTAGACGCAGCCAAGGGCCGGAGGGGGTCTGGTTTGGGGACCAGTGGATTTCGTCTCTTCTTTTTGCAGATGACGTGGTCCTGCTGGCCCCCTCTAGCCAAGACCTACAGCATGCGCTGTGGCGGTTCGCAGCCGAGTGTGAAGCGGCTGGGATGAGGATCAGCTCCTCCAAGTTCGAGGCCATGGTTCTCGACCGGAAAAGGGTTGCTTGTCCTCTTCAGGTTGGAGGGGAGTTCCTGCCTCAAGTGGAGGAGTTTAATTATCTCGGGGTCTTGTTCACGAGTGAGGGAAGAATGGAGCGGGAGATCGACAGACGGATCAGTGCGGCTGCCACAGTAATGGGGGCGCTGTGCCGGTCCGTTGTGGTGAAGAGAGAGCTGAGCCGAAAAGCAAAGCTCTCAATTTACCGGTCGGTCTACGTGGCCATGAACTTTGGGTCATGACCGAAAGAATGAGATCCCGGATACAAGCGGCTGAAATGAGCTTCCTCCGTAGGGTGGCCGGGCACTCCCTTAGAGATAGGGTGAGGAGCTCGGCCATCCAGGAGGGGCTCGGAGTAGAGCCGCTGCTCCTCCACATTGAGAGGAGCCAGTTGAGGTGGCTCGGGCATCTATACCGGATGCCCAGGACAAGCTGGAGGGACTATGTCTCTCGGCTGGCCTGGGAACGCCTTGGGCTCCCCCTGGAGGAGCTGGAGGAGGTGTCTGGAGAGAGGGACGTCTGGGCGTCTCTGCTGAGTCTGCTGCCCCCGCGACCCGGTCCCGGATAAGCGGAAGACGACGAGTACAAGTATGAGAATTTTAATTGGAATGGGTATTTTGTAGATAAATTCTTGTATTTTTTAGAGAAGTTTTTTTGTTCTAAATATGTATGTAGGGCTTGCTGTTTGAGAACACCAGTACAAACATTTACTCCGTCATTCACTCCCATTGTTCCACATTAACACACCTCACCAGGCAGGTATTAAAAAAAACAATAACTGACAGGTTAAGAGCTAACACATTCTCTTTAGTATAAAAAGTCATTCTAACCTTCAGATACATAAATATAATACTGCTGAAGCTCCAGAAATGAATCCCTCTCTATGTATGCCTCTCAATGCAGGTAACTACACTCCTTTACAATACAAGTTTATCCTCATTATTGAGCCAGTGGTGCACAGTATAAAAAAACAGCTGCATGGCTCAGAGAATGTAGGACATGACATTCCTATGTGGTGCACAGCTGCCACACAGCTGGAACCAGAGTAGGTTCTCTAGCTGAATCAGACATGGCAAATTTACCAATATTCCTCTGATGTCAAACTGTGCTCTTCATATGTTTTGGACATGTGTGCACAATATAGAGATGGTTTTCACATCTACTTTATACAGGAGTCATGTCCTTAGTGGAGGTGTCTGATCGCCACAGGATTTCAGGGCACTTTAAGGCTGAAGCGATCGTTTGCTAAGGTAACAAACTGCTAGGATTCAGAAAGAATCTGCTTCCTGAAGATTTATACTGAATCATGGTTACTATTGGGAGGAAGATGGGCTTCCAGCAGATATGCACTAGAAATGGCTCACTCACAATTTCAGTCAGGTATTTTGTTCCACTTTTTTATCCACTTTGAGCTCAACTGAAAGGCCATTCTATCTCAACCTTTATGTAATTGTGTCCATATTAAATTAGAACAAAATCAGGGTTGGGTGATGTCGAAAATATTTCATAGTACAATTTTTTATTTATTGTAAAATCTCAACTTCAGTTTTATCACATTAAATTTCTTCTTTTTTTTTTTTTACTGTGTCCTGTTCGGCAGAGTAACACTCAGAATTGTTGTCTGAGTGCCAAGAAAAAGCCCAACAGATTTACTTTCACAAGTAGAGTATTATGGCTCCATTTCAGGGATATAAAATTTCTTTAAGAAGAAAATGTCACAAATCACTTAAGCTAAAGTAGATTTCTAAGCAAATTTAATCAGTTTTCATTATTTTGCAAGCATATGTCTAGGACAGCTGAGATTTAAGATTTGAAGTTCCAGAAGGAAGATGTATAAATAGTCCATTAACTGGGTGGGTGGGGTCTGCAGTAATTTGTCTCACCCTCTTCTGGATCCATCCTGCGTATACCGTCCAGATGTCCAGATGTGGGACTGGGCTTCCCACAATCCCCTGTGCTGTTTTCACCACCAAAGCTATATCTGTCTCGTACTGTGCAGCTGCCATACCACACTGTCAAACTAAGACAGAGGATGATTTATATTGTGGATTTCTATAATGGGCTCAGAGATCAGTGTCCATTACACTTTAGCTTCCTGAGGAAGAAGAACCTTTTTTGGGCTTTATTCATTAGGTACGTTCAGCGACCAGGTCATGTCAGATGTTATGTGGATACCCAGGAACCTGATGTTGTCCATACACTCTACCACCTACCTGTGTATGAGTAGAAGAGTGTATTCTGCCTTCCTGGACCTCCTGTAATCCACAATGACCTCCTTGCTGGTGTTCAGGTCGTTGTCTAAGCTTCACTGTGTCAGGTGCTGGATCTTCTCTCTATAGCATGTCTCATCTTTATCTGAAATGAGACACAGTGGTATCATCTGCAAACCTCATGACTATATATTTGTTAATGCTTTATGAAAACTAATGGCTCTCCTGATGGCTGTCCAAACCAGCAGGGCAACGAGGCGGTAATCACTGAGGCAGGAGAAAGCGGATATTTATGGTACATGTACAATGATAGAAGATTTGGGTAGGACAGGGACTGTGGCATGCTGCAGAAACAGGATTGAAGATTTCCAGAAACAGCTGTCAGTTGGTCAGCACCGTATCTGGTCTTGCAGCTCTGTTGGTGTTAATCCACCTCAGATTGGAACTCATTTGGGGTAGCTGCAGGATGTGAGGCTTGTGCTGCTCCTCCAGCTGGGGGAGATGTACAGTCGCTCTGCTGTTGGATGAGTCAATGCATGCAAAGAAACCGTTTAAGGTGTCAGGGAGAGTTTGATTATAGCTAACCTGTTGGTTGCTGTGTTTACAGTCTGTTATACATCTCTACATATGTTGTGGATTATTATTGTAGAAGTTCTACCCAATACAGAAAAAGACTTCCAGGTAGACAAACAATAAATTGATGAATGAAAGATTAGTCAGTCTGCCTTTAAAGCTTTTTGTGCATGCTACTTTATAGTTTTCTTCTATACTTGGATAATCTTAGAATTTGGGTTTAGGACCACAAACCAACAAAACAGAAAATCGCATCTTGCTCTAAAGATGCGATCAGACCGACCGCGATTTCAGCGATATTTTCGCCTCGTGTGTGCTGTTGCTCGCCTGACATTTGCCAGCAATTCAGTGGCCAAAGGCAAACAACACTCTACTCCCTTCAAAGCATCATCAAATAGGAGGAGCTTTGATCTGTTGCTTGCCGGTTTCAACATGAAGCGAGTCACGGTGCTTTATTTATGGAAAGCTGAACAACGGCGCCAGCGTCGACGTCCCTGGGCTCACCACAGACTGAACCAGTTTGGAGAGTACCAATACCTACTCCACGAGCAGCATCTAGATCACGGTCGCTTTCAGCGGTACTTCCGTCTATCGAGGACCCAATTTGAGGACCTGCTGCCCCATGTTAGGTGACAAATCAGCCTCCGGGACACCAGCTGCAGGCGCTGCATCCCTGCTGCAGAATGCCTGCACAACTACCTTTGGTGAGTAAATAAATCTCAGCTTAATAGATAAACAGCTGAATTGTACTGTCCACATCTTCTAAATATAATAAACATTTTCGTGCCTAACATACTTTTATGCTGCTGCTGTTTTATGTGTTCTGGTAGAAGATTTTTCTGATCTCCACATAGTATCAGGAGTAAAAAACTGAAAAGATGTGCAAATGGTAGTGGCAGGAGTATCTTACCAATACTATATTACCAACTATCAATTTGAACACCAGCAACCTGCCTGAGGCAAAGTGCAAAGCTACATACTGAGTTGATGTTCTCTGGACCATTAAAAAAAATTGGATAAGATGAAAATATAGTTACTTACTCCTTACTCCAATAAAGTGGATAGTAATTATGTGGTATTCTGCATTTGATTAATATAATTAAAGCATGTACAAACATGACATATATATGTATAGTGTAGAATGTAAAATGTTACAATAAATCCACTGTATTGTTCCCCCAGATGTATCTGCGAATAAGTGGACGATTTCAGTTCACAGCGCTGAATGCATTACAAAGTCACAGAAGGTCAAAATTATTCACTCACCATCAGAAGTCTTCATAACAGGACAATCCGCCTGTTGTGGTTGAGGGCAAAAGTAGCAATAATTCTGTCACTGTCCAGGGTCCTTAAAGTGTTGATAGCAAGAAGTGCCAGGTCACTTGTTCGACTGTCCCCACTGCTGTTTCTTAGATAGTTCTTCAAATGACGCAAACAAGAACAACAGTGCTCAGAGCTCACTGATGTTACTGGAAGAGTTAAAGATATGGATATCAGTTTATACAGGTCTGGGAATCCGTCTTTGTAGGGCCGCATTAGAGAGAGGAAGTCCTGCGTGTTGTTAATTGTATGTCCCTGTTCTTCTTTCGTTTTCAGCAGCCGGCCAACCTGGTGGAGCTCTGCTGACAAGTTCTCCTTGGTAATTCCATAATGACAGGCCATGGGCAGTATTCATTTTTTGTTGAGAAACGATGAGTGTTTGGGGCTTAGAGCTGGCAAACCTTTCAGTACTTCATTTGTTTCTGAAGAAAAACAAAGTTTCACTTCCATTCGCATCCTGTCTAAAACAGGATAGAATGACTGTGTTTTAAGGTCATCCATGCTGTCTGCGCCTTTTCTTTCTATTGGGGCGTCCACAAAAAAAGGCTTTAGGTGTACAGCTGTTTGAGTCTGCCTTTTCTGTTGTTGGAGTGTCTGTTGCAATTCCTGTTTTGACGCAAAGGTCTTCTGCTTTTGTTCTGTGTCTCCCATTTTTCATCTGGCTCATCTTACAGAATGAGCCAGGTCATATGCAGCTACTAAATCTAAATTAGGAGACTGGAGCTGATCAGACATGAATTTGGTTGTTCTAAAAATATCCTCAAAAGTTGTAAGATGCAGAACAAACTTCTCATCCTTACGTTTACATAGAGCTTTAGTCTCTGTCCTATATTTTGAACTTTTTTGCTGAACAACATCGCGCAACATAGCCATAACTGCTGGGAGTGGTTTTTTTTGACACCGTGTATGGACTCATACTGGCAAGCCCAGTGGGTGTCACAAAGTGTCTTAAAGTTCTATGCATTGCCTTACTGACACAAGTTCCTCCTGCTTCTTCAGAAAAATATCATGAACAACTGATCCGGCGAAAAACTTGTGAACCATTTGCAATGTCTCAAAAAAATCTGCCGCAGCATCAACATTATGTACACAGTCTACCAACACAAGATCCAGACTGTGAATGTACAGTGAATGTGTGCAGTGAATGTACACTGCTTGCGGCACCTCTTTTTTAAACTTTTCTTGCACACCGTTGTTGCATCCTGACATAACCGCGGCACCATCATAGCACTGCCTTAAACAGCAATTAACATCGATATCACGACTAAGTGTCAATTTGATGCTGTCAAAAATTGAGTCTCCTTCTAATCCTTCTGCTGGTGTCAAATGTAAAAGTTCCTCCACCACTTTCTCTGAATCTGGCTGCAAATAGCGAACGATCGCAGAAATGTGTTCTTTTTTGCTTATATCTTTACTTCCATCTACCAAAATAGCAAAATGTTCAGCTGCTTCACCTTGTTGCTGATTTGTTTCTTCTTTTCTTTGTATCATTTCAGCCATTACATTAAAGATCTCTTGATGTATATTACGGTGAATGTACTTAGCATTTGATGGATTAGTGGTCAACTTCTTTTGAACGTGGAATCATATTTTCCAATGACATCAAGCATCTCACAGAATTTACCTTTGTTGGCTGAATCCTCATCCTCAATGTGACCGTGCTGTGTAGCTGTGTAGCGCAAACTTTCTACAACACCCATCATGTGCCTCCAGTTCTCCTGAACCAGCACCGAGTGTCCTTTACTGAGCATATTGGGTAGTTTTGAGCCACTTTTTTTCTTTTAACTTGAATTCACTCCATGCCTCCATTGCAAATTTGTGTCCGGCGTTTTCATGATGACTCCTCAACAATGCAGCTGCTTTCTGCCAATTATTAAATCTGAAAGCGGTAAATGCTAGCTCCAGGTGAAATCTGTGCCCTCCTTTTAGAAAATCCTGACAAGCAAGGCAAAACATGACATCTCTACCCATTCTGTCAAAGGGTTGAGGACAACCTGCATGAAGCTCAAGTTCCAGTCTTTGTTGAGAGGGCCTTGAAAGATCTTCCTTCACCACAGGTTCCTGTCTTTGCCAATGGGGTGAAGGACAACCCCCCTTGAGCTTAGGTTTGTTTTCACCAAGGCGGCCTAAAACGTTCTTCGAGCTCAGCACTCTGTCTTCGCTAAGGGGCTCAAGGACCACCTATTACCAACGTTCATGTCTTCGCCAAGTAGGCTGAAGAAGGTCTTCCTCCAACTCAAGTTCCTCTATTTACCAAGGGCACCCAAGAGGGTATGCCTTCTGTTCAGGTTCCTGCCTCAGATGACGGGGTTGATGACAGTCCACCTCAATTTCAGTTTTGTGTCTCCAACAAGGAAGCTCGGGAGGGTGTGCCCCAAGCAGGTTCCTGTCTTCACCAAGGGGGTCAAGGAATGTTCACCTCCATTTCAAGTTCCTGTGTCTGATAAAGAGGCCCATGAGGGTCTGCATCTGTCTCCACCTTATTCCACATTATTTCCATCTTATTAGTTGTGTGTTTTCTAGTCTCTTCAGCTATCTGTTCTCCTTCATCCCATCTGTTGTCATCCAAGGAATCTTCTTTCATGGTTTCTATCCTCCATTGGAACCGCCATGCTTTGTCAGATTCTCCTGTTACCAGTATCTGTTCAAATTTTTTTCTTAGCCTCCAAGTTTTCCTGTTGCTCTGTGGAAGGTTTAGTTTTTTTACTGTTATTGATTAAACTCACCTTAATATGAGATCATCTGCCTCCTCCCTGCATTTGAGTCCTCAATAACCCCAATATATGACAACTACACCTTGATCTTTCTCATTCTGGACTCTGGTTTTGTTTGCCTAAGTTACATCAGACAACTGATTGTGAAACTTTTAATTCAATTTTAGAAGAGTAACTCTTCATATTAAAAGCTGAATAGTGTTGATGGATATTTTGTGTTTGTTTTACAAGATATACATCTATATTTCAACATGTTATACTTTTGAACTACTGCCTGTTGCCATGACTACCTTTTCAACATCCTTCTCTAGAGAGGTGCTGCAACTAATCTAGGAGAAGCATTATGATAATCACATTATGATGTGAATTCTATATAACTTCAAGTTTACTATCTCTCCAAAAAGAATAGAATATGTCTTAGTATTTATTGTGAAAAAAATAAAGAATCTCATAACAAATGAGCCATATAATATTGTGCACACAATACAGTTTCTGCAAGGACTTAATCTGTCTCTGTAGATCAGTAGATTGCTAAACACAAAGTTTTATTGAGCAGGTTTTAAGTTTCAAAGTAGTAATGTCATGAGTCTCCCAAGCACTCCTTTAGGACATGCCAGCAGCTGATGATATCCTCTGTAATATGTCCTATCAAATCCGATCAGACACTGTAGTTATTATGTATTATGTGGGTTCTCAAACAAATGGCAAATAGAGTGAACAGCAGGGGAATAGCTTGGTCTGAGATGCATTTAAGAAGATAAGGGCTCACCGAAGGGCTAAATCTCCATTAACTGCCAGCATTGTCAATGCCTGGAAGAAATATAATACAGATAAGGTTTATAGACCTTAGCACTGATAACAAGGTTATCATAACTTAGGTCAACACACATCACAGTTGTGGTAATCTCCTAGGTATGGCATTGTGATCCCATCGTTTGCCCTTGGCACAAATGGTTTATGATATGAAGGTTGACTGTACGTAACAGCAGGCACAAAAGTCTTATCTGAATGTTCCAGTCTCCACCACTTCTCAGCCAAACACTCAGTTTGTCTCTCATGTGTAACTTCCAGCATCAGATTTACTGCAAGTCTGGTAAGTGTTTGCTCAATTGAACAATCTGGCTGAGGTCTAGCAGCCTGAAGCGTCAGGGGGCCTCACTTTTTTACATCCAAAAAGAAGGAAAATGAAAACAATCAATGACATTAATAATCTGAATAAGTGACCAGAGAAAGATAAAAAAATAAGTAGTACTTGAAGATTCCGAAAGGCCTGCAAAACAACAATAAAAGGGTGTAAAAGTGCTATAAATAAATATACAATTATATGAATGATAAGCAGAAGATAAAAAATGAACAATTTCATGTACCAGGTTTTGCTTTCTAGTACTTGGTCAAAAGCCTTGCAAGTCAGTTTTAACTGACAACATTTTAATATCACTTGCTAATGTATGGACATCGAGTCTATACCATATAGACACTTGTCTTCTATCAGCAGACATTAATGCACTGACTGCACAGGCAGTAAGACATAAGGATCTTACAATGAAGTCCAGCCAGAGAAAAGTTACAGTTATGTAAGGAAAAAAATAGGAAACGCTCTGAAATAATGTGGTTTTCTAAACTTTAAATTCTATATACATTTTAGCTATACGGGAAAATGTAAGTAATTTGTATTACTTACCATTTTAATTGTGGGGAAAAAGCCTACAAGTAGAGAAAATTCTAAACGACTGCCCACGTGATCTAGTCTGGCAGTTTTTGCAAGGTTGCCCGGACAGCAGTAAGCAACATCCTAAAAGAAGTCTCCAAACCCCTAACATGTCATCAGAAAATCTAAAGTATGCTCTTGGTGGTGTTGATATAAAAGTGCATGCTAGTACAATGAGGAAGACCGGAACAAGTTTAACTTTAGGGAGAGTGTACAAGACATTTTCTAACAAAAGCACAAAGGCCAGACTAAATTTTACCAGAGAGAACATTAAACAAGGACAAGGACATTAGATGAATGTTCTTTGGACGGAAGTGTCTAAAAGGTAATTATTTGGACACCAGAACACAGGAAATGTTTGACTAAAACCAAATAAAGCAAAAGAACCTCACACCAACTGTGAAGCAAAGAGCTAAAAGTGACATTGTTTGGGAATGATTTATTGCCACAGCACCTGGCAAGCTCACCATCATAGAATCCCCCATTAATTCTACTGTGTATCCGAGAATGCTTGAGGAAAACTGGGTCCTCAAAAATTACACTGACCCAGAACATACCACTAAATACATCAAGGACTGGCTGAGAATTAAAATATGGAAAAAACTGAAAAAGCCCAGATCCTCATCCCACTGAAAAAATGTGGAGTGACTAGAAACAGGTTCTACATGAAAGAAACATCTCCAAGGTCAAAGTGAGGAGTAGGGCAGACCTTCCCTAGACTAATGTCAGAGACAGGTAGATGGATGGAAGAAGCATTTGAAGTTATTTCAGTCAAAGGGGGTAAGACTAGTTCTTAGAAGGGGCAGCCTACAGACTGCTTCCTCAGCAAGAAAATACAGTTTGTAAGTAGACAAGGTTACTTTTTGTTCTTTTAAATGTACTTAAATCAGTGTTTTTCAGTGATAAAAAAACATGAAATTAAAAAGATGCTTTTACAAATCCAACTGGATATTTATTGGGTTGTGTTAATTTTCCACATGACTAAATAAAGACATTACACCTGATGTTGGAATATGTTGAGTTAAATGCCAAGACTGCTCTGTTTCCCATTCCATTTCCCATGGTCTTTCCTGAAAGTCTTTGTTAAAATATACAGATTAGATACTTGGTTATTAGGTATTAGAACC